>NC_092020.1:11321666-11687500 GCF_042242105.1 Pempheris klunzingeri
ACACTGCTCCTCTGTGGTTTCAGTGTATGTGTGAGTTTGTGAACTGTTAGTCCAGAAACTTTGAAAGCTTGAAAACTTTGAGCTGCAGTCTTACACACTTCTCTGCTCCTCCGTTAGTACAGTCACCCACCCAACATCCTATAGAGACTGTGTCTGTCCCCCGACCACTCAGACCATTTAGATCTATTAAGTCCAACAGGAGAGGAGTTCAGCATCAACATTTAATCAGAGTTAATACCACCATTGATACTATGAAACAGGACAGGAGAGTGAAATGTGGACTTTTAAACATCAGATCTCTGCCATCCAAAGCTGTTTTAGTAAATGATCTGATATCTGACCATCATATTGATTTATTGTGTCTGACAGAAACCTGGCTACGTCCTGAGGAGTATGTTAGCCTTAATGAGGCCACTCCTCCCAGTCATACTAATACTCATATTCCCAGAGATTCTGGACGTGGAGGTGGAGTTGCAGCAATCTTTAACTCTAGTTTAATAGTCCAACCTAGACCCAAACTCAATTATAACTCCTTTGAAAGTCTTACTCTTAGTTTTTCACACCCAACCTGGAAAACTCTAAAACCAGTGTTGGTTGTCACAGTGTACCGCCCTCCTGGTCCGTACTCTGAATTCTTAACTGAGTTTTCAGAGTTTTTATCAGACTTAGTCCTTAGTGTGGACAAAGTGATTATAGTAGGTGACTTTAATATTCATGTTGATAATGATAATGATAGTCTTAGCACTGCCTTTGTCTCACTACTGGACTCAATTGGCTTCTCCCAGAGTGTAAATGAACCAACTCACTGTTTTAATCACACTCTTGACCTTGTTTTGGCTTATGGTGTTGAAATTGAACAGTTAACAGTCTTTCCACATAACTCTATTCTATCAGACCATTACCTGATAACATTTGATTTCTTGCTACAGGACTATGCTCTATATGACAGAGAGGTCCTCACTAGATCCTTATCTGATAGTGCTGTTGCCAAATTTAAGGAGGTGATTCCTTCAGTATTTCAGCCAGTGTGTCCCTGTGCTGTGGATGACCCCCATGCTAATCTTAGCCCCTCCCAAATTGATTATCTGGTCGATAGTGCTGCAGGTTCACTGCGAATGGCACTAGACTCTATTGCCCCTCTAAAAAAGAAGAGAATTAAAGAAAAGAGACAAGCTCCCTGGTATAACTCCCAGACACGTGAGCTTAAGCAACACTCACGAAGGCTAGAAAGGACATGGCGGGCCACCAAAGTGGAAGAATCCCGTTTAATCTGGCAAGATAGTCTTAAAACCTATAGAAAGGCCCTCTGTAATGCCAGAGCCGCCTACTACTCCTCATTAATAGAAGAAAATAAAAGCAACCCTAGATTCCTTTTTAGCACAATAGCCAGGCTGACAAGGAGCCAGAACTCTATTGATCCTTGTGTTCCTTTAGAGCTCAGCAGTAACGACTTCATGAGCTTCTTTAATGATAAAATTCTAACTATTAGGGACAAAATTCAGCACCTCCTGCCCTTAACAGGGTCTGGTCCAACCTCAAACCTAGGAACCATAGAAACAGCTGTTAGACCTGATGTGTACTTGGACTGTTTTTCTCCAATTGATCTTGCCGAATTGACCTCAATAATCTCCTCATCTAGATCGTCAACATGTCTCCTAGACCCCATTCCTACTGGACTACTTAAAGAGGTCCTGCCCCTAATTAACACGTCCTTACTGGATATGACAAATCAGTCTTTACTAACAGGCTACGTACCACAGTCCTATAAAGTAGCAGTAATTAAACCTCTCCTGAAAAAGCCTACTCTTGATTCAGGTGTGTTAGCTAACTATAGACCTATATCCAACCTTCCCTTTCTCTCCAAGATCCTGGAGAAAGTTGTAGCTAATCAGCTGTGTAATTTTCTAAACTCTAATAGTCTATTTGAGGATTTTCAGTCAGGTTTTAGAGCGAACCACAGCACAGAGACAGCACTGGTGAAGGTTACAAACGACCTCCTTATGGCATCAGACAGAGGACTTCTCTCTGTCCTGGTCTTGTTAGACCTGAGTGCCGCTTTCGACACCATCGACCATCACATCCTGTTACAGAGACTGGAACAGTTCATTGGTATAAAAGGAACTGCATTAAGCTGGTTTAAGTCCTATTTATTAGATCGATTTCAGTTTGTACATATTAATAACGAATCCTCTGTCCACACTAAGGTTAGACATGGAGTTCCACAAGGCTCAGTGCTTGGACCAATACTCTTTATCTTATATATGCTTCCTCTTGGTAATATTATCAGGAAGCACTCCATTCATTTCCACTGTTATGCAGATGATACACAATTATATTTATCAATAAAGCCAGATGAACACAATCAGTTGGTTAAACTTCAAATCTGCCTTAAGGACATAAAGTCCTGGATGAGCAGCAACTTTCTTCTGCTAAATTCAGATAAAACTGAAGTTATTTTGCTCGGCCCCAGACACCTCAGAGACAGCTTTTCCACTACCTTAACTGCTCTGGACGGCATTAATCTGGCCTCCAGCTCCACTGTGAGGAATCTGGGAGTCTTATTTGATCAAGATTTGTCCTTTAACTCCCACATTAAACAGATTTCTAGAACTGCCTTTTTCCATCTACGTAATATTGCCAAAATCAGGCCCATCATATCCACTGATGATGCAGAAAAATTGGTCCATGCATTTGTCACTTCTAGGTTGGACTATTGTAACTCTTTATTATCAGGCTGCCCCAATAAGTCGTTAAAGACTCTCCAGTTGGTCCAGAACGCTGCTGCTCGTGTTCTGACGAGAACTAAAAGAAGAGACCACATTTCTCCTGTACTGGCTTCTCTTCATTGGCTTCCAGTAAAATCTAGAATAGAGTTTAAAATCCTTCTCCTCACCTACAAGGCTCTTAAGGGTCAGGCCCCATCATATCTTAAAGATCTTATAGTACCATACTACCCCACTAGAGCACTGCGCTCCCAGAATGCAGGTCTACTGGTGGTTCCTAAAGTCTCCAAAAGTAGTTCAGGAGGCAGAGCTCTCAGCTATCAGGCTCCTCTCTTGTGGAATCTCCTTCCAGTTTGGGTTCGGGGCGCAGACACCCTCTCTACATTTAAGAGTAGACTAAAAACCTTCCTTTTTGACAAAGCATATATTTAAGGGCTGGATCAGGCCTTAGACCAGCCCCTAGTTATGCTGCTATAGGCTCAGACTGCCGGGGGACTCCTATGGTGCACTGAGCTCCTCTATTCTCTCTCCTCCTCTTCCTCTCCATCGTTATGTCTCATGTCAGTCAAATGTCTGCCTCTAACTTGCTACCTTCCCCGGAGCGTTTCTGTGCTTTCTCATCAGGTTCCTGTGGATCCTGTGGATCCTGGTCCTGGCCCTGGCCCTGCTGATGTGGTTCTCTGGTTCCTGTGGGTCCTGGTCCCGGTCCCGCTGATGTGGTTCTCTGGTTCCTGTGGATCCTGGTCCTGGTTCTGCTGATGTGGTTCCCTGGTTCCTATGGATCCTGGTCCTGGCCCCGCTGATGTGGTTCTCCACCAGCCAATGGATGTGCGTCTGTCCAAGGCTACAGCCTATCCGTCCTTGGGAGCTGGATCTCTCCTTCACTGTGGTGCTCCAGGAGGTTTCTCTTTTCCCACTGGGTTTTTTGAGTTTTTCCTTCCCGAAGAAGGAGGGTCATAAAGGGCAGGTGATGCCTCGGACTGATCCATCGGACTGATCCATTGGCCTCATCGACTGCTGGACTCTTTATTAGATTGTTTGTTCGCTTACACTTGTTTATTTCAGTGAACTTTGTAAAGCACTATGAGACACTCTGTTGTGATATTGGGCTATACAAATAAAATTGAATTGAATTGAATTGAATTGCTCCAGGACATGCCCCGCTGCCTTCATTTTCCGCAACTGAACAGTGAACCAGGGGGCAGAGCGTGTGAAGGTGACCATCCTTGTCTTAGTTGGTGTGAGAAGGTCCAGGATGCTTTTTAGGCTGCTATTGTAGGCTTCCACTGCTTCAGTGGCCGATGAAGAGTGTGCAGAGGTGGAGAGTTTCTTGAGATGTGAAGTCAGGGGAAGAAATTATACATAATGCTGAGTATCATCTGTGTAACAATGTTAGGCAAATAGTCCTAAACTGATGAAAAATATGACCAAAGGGCAGAATATACAAATTAAACAAAATAGGACCAATGATTGAACCTTGTGGGACTCACACAACATAGATAGCCACTTTGAAGGATCTCTTTGTAAGATATGAGGAAAACCACCTGAGGGCAGTTCCATCTATGTCAAGCCTGTACTTTAGTATAGTCAGCAAAAAGGCAACATCAAGTGTCAAAGGCAGCACACAACAGTACTACAGTGGAGCGATGACCAGAAACAGTATACAGCATTTGTTTAGCAATGTTTTTTGTCAATGATGTTTGGGACAAAGGATGCTTTAGAGATTGTTCTGTAGCTATGAGGGATGGTTGGATCCGTGCCAGGTTTCTTTATGAGGGGCTCAATATGGACTTGTTTGAAATAGTCTGGGAACAGACTAGATGCCAGATACTCATTTACGTAAGGAATAATGCCCAACAAGGTGTCCATTATAAGGAATTAATTGATGACATGGAGGCAGAGAACTGTCCATCGAGTCCACCGATTCCTGATTATGAACACCTTAAAGGGCATTGTCCCGCTTATACTGTGGTCACCTGGCAAAGAAAAAAAATTAGGACCATTTATTCATTCATTTATTGCATGTTCTTGTAGTTGTGTTTTGCGACCAAAATCAAGTTTTTCACAGGCAATAACTCCATGTCCCTGGTAACATCTGAGGGTTTGACTAATGCATGGACAATCATTATTTTCCCATTTGGTTTTTATGCAATGGAAACGTTGTTCACTATACCAGGAAAAAGAATGGATTATAGATGACTTGTAATACCACTTTGAACAATTGTGGGGGGTAGGGTGTTAAGGACAGAGGAGGATAAATGCAAGTGTTACTCATTGTTATGCAGATCAATCAGGGAAATTGGGTGAACTTCACTGAAAAATGTGGGGGAGGAGCAGTACAGGAGATAGAGGGCTGACACTAGGGAGGAGGGAAAACAGGAAAACAATGGGGAAGGAGGGAGATTAGACAGACCCATAACATAGAAACTCAAATGGCGCGTTTCCACTAGTACCTACTCGGCTCGACCCGACTCGACTCAACTTGCATTTCTACTAGCACTAGTACCGGGTACCAGGTACTATTTTAGTACCTCCTTGGCCGGGGTTCCAAGCGAGTTGAATCGAGCTGAAAATGCGACGTCACCAGACTGCAGGCCACTGATTGGCCAGGGAGCGGCATCACTTGATGAGTCACGAGCGCGACTCATTCACAAGAATCAAACCCAGCATTTTTAAAACCCTGGAAACAGCGACCGGGCGTTTTTATTATTTCTGTGAACGAGGTAAACAGATACACGCAAACCAAACGCTCCAGTTGTGTTTGTTTGTGCCGTATACAAATTATGCCATCGGAGTTTTGGGCCGTCTTGCTATGATGACCCCGCCCACTTTGAGGTGGTACGCTACTGTATTGGAAACGCAACCAAACCGAGTCGAGTCGAGTAGAGTTGAGCCGAGTAGAGCCAAGTAGGTACTAGTGGAAACGCGCCAAAAGTCAACTCAAGAGACTTGTTAAATTTCCAAAACTGTGGAATATACAGGATTTGTCAGAATATGGAAGTAGTGTTCATCCCATTATGCCTCTGGCATAGCCAGATTGGCGTTGACATCATGAAAAGTTCTGGTTGATCGCAATAATTTTTCATCAGCCTGATACATGATAGAGCTGTTACTTTTAATTACTCTTTGATTGTAGAGAAAATGTGTCAAGCGTGTTTTATTTTTTTCTGTAATTATGTTCACATTTAAAACGTACAGTGTATGAGCTTGACAGACTGAAGTAGTAAGCTTCATATTTCAGCAGGGGATGTTTTAACCTATTGCATGGCACCCACAGGTAAGCACAGTTCTCTTTGCCTTATATACAGTATGTACATGTGTAGAAAGATATGGATCATATCAGTAACACATATGCAGACCACAGGAACCATATGTACTGTATGTTTGTAAGATACCTAAATCTATTATATTTTGCATATATGAAAAATGTGCTGTGACATATGGTAATTGTATTAATGTTTGACATGATAAGCATATTATAACATGCAGTACATTTCCATATATAAAAATGTTGTATATTTAAACATGTATCAAGTGTTGTTCAGATATGTTTATATAAAATATAATGCCAATGATGTATAGAATAGTAATAATACTATATAAAACCATTTATTTTATACCTTTTTAATTTATGCACTTTGTCATTACTGTATTATATGATAAGAATACCATATTTTATTCTAAAGAAAGGGGAAAAGTTGCACAACCACTGCATTTCACATCTGATTTGAAAATAGAGAGAGGTATGTGAGGAAGTGTGTGTTTCTGTGGGCTGTCCATAGAACTGAAGACGTACTGTGACCAGCAGTGTTCATTTTACCAGCAGTTATTTAAAATCAGACGACCAGCCCGCCCATATGGAGCGATCCTTTGTTTCAAAGCCACACAACAAATCAGATAGGCTGTCAAATCAGGCTCCTCACATTGAATCGTCAAATAGTGGAATATTTGAGGTCAGCCCTGATGTCTGGATATGAAATTCAAGCACAAGTTCATACATTACATTATGCCATTTTCATAAATACACATATACATGTGTAATTATGATTTACGTATGGGGTTGTTCATAAGACTGGTCTGGTGGAGAGGGAAATAAGTTGAAAAGAGCTGAAAGAGGCAGATCAGTCCAGAGTAAGAATGATAACCACAGAATTTAGTGTCTGAGAACTTAGTGTGAAGTTACTCTTTGAAGGCTGTATCTTTGTGTATTGGCTAACGAATACTTGGTTTGAGCTACACTGTCTATGTATTGCATATCTACAACACATATCAAGTAAAATAGAAGATTATGCAGGTACCCAGCTCACCTCTACATCCAGTAATGCAGGGGAGAAAGTAATGCTAAATGGTCTGTATTTTTACAGCACCTTTCGACTACTCAAAGCACTTTTACATCACATCCTCATTCTAAGCTGTCTAAGCTGGAGGAGACTGTTCTTTCACACACATTCACACACTGAAGCTGCTTCAGGAGCAAGTTGGGGTTCAGTGTCTTGCCGAAGGACACTTCGATATGCTGACTTAGAGGAGCCGTGAATTAAACCACCCATCTTCCGATTGATGGACGGCCCACTCAACCTCTGAGCCACAACATAACTGACTGCGGAGGTTGTCTTTCATTCTGGTAAATTGCATGTCACATTTGGATTGTCTGGTTTGTGTGACTGAACACGATTAACTTAATGTTGCCCTTGTCAAACCGCAAACCTGCACACAAGCATTGTGGCTTGTTGACTGGCAGTCACGGCAAGTTAGAAGCCAGCGCAAGCCGCAGGTATCCCACCCCATTACATGCACAAGGACATCATCACTACAAATTCCAGCCCATTGCATCCAAGCCCCGATTAGTGTGAATCAGCTCAGGGACAGTTGCAGTTATGCTTGAGAAAGTGATAGAGCAGCCCTTCTGACTCCCATTAGCTGACATGGCCACTTCACTTTTGCAGCCAGTTGCCAGGTTTGAGCTTCTTATTAGCTGCAGGCTCTGACGCTGAGCTCTTGCCATTCCTTCAGAATTCACTTGCCAGGAAATAGCTAGAGCTGCAGTGTTGGCTTTATCTCCCTGAGACAAGTGGAGTTGGAGAGAATGGCATCACATATCCACCAGTGTCCTTTTACCAGGAATACAGTCTGCAGGGCTGTACCTGAGCACCATTCTTCAGGCCTTTCCACTACATATTTGTTTTGCACACTAAGTCTGATGCATTTTATTTTTCTATTCATTAAATGAGACTTCTGCCCTGTTCCTCTTTCTTGTTGTGGACATATGTGTCCTGCAGGTTATGAGACATTTGCTTCACTGCTTCAACTTCATCATTATACAAGACTAATTAATATCAGTTGGTTGCCCAGAGCACCATTATCTGTTCCTCTGGACACCCTTTGTGTTGCAATCAGTACCTTCCACCCTCAATTCCAACCTACCATAACCCATATTTAAATTCCACAATTTTATGTTTTGTCATAAAGTGAATCCGTTCACTAGATGCTGTTGTGGATGGTGATGTTTGTATGTAGAGTGACTCTGAGTGGTCAAACCACTCTGCAGCCCCGCTGACTCTAATCATTTACATCTGATGCAGAACTCTGCTGCCTGAGTGCCCTCTTATCGATTTGATTTGTCATGATCTTTTATCTGTTTACTTTACTTCTAACAATCTTATTGGTTTTATTAATAAATTTTCATAATTTCTATTTTTCATGTACATTAGCCTAAAATAGGTTTACTGTTTGTTTGTCTAGTCCTATATTCTCAGCCGATCAGTCATCTGTAAAGCACTTTAAGAATCTGTACAAAAGGTGACAACATATGACAGCTGCTTGGATCAAACACAACAGAGAAAATAATAAACCTTCCTCTGTACCTTAAAATAACATTTAAGCCATTTTGTAGAGGTTGTGACCTTATTGATTCAAAAGGCTTCCTGATTTACAACCCAGCAATTCTATCAAAGAGCATGTAGTAAATTCTAAGTGAACTCTGTCCTTGACATCTAAACAGAATAACATACAGTAAGTAATGTAGCTGATCTCAGTAGGGAATGATTTGGCTGTTTTCATTTCCTGTACCTTTGGTATTATGGTTCAGCTCAAGGTTAGTGTTGTTATCGCTGGTTGTAAAATATATTCTTTCATTCAGTTTTCAAAGAGCAGAAATGCATAAATCCATACAGAGCTCACACAGATGCACATGCTACTATAAAGTAATGAAGTAAAGTAAAATAAGTATTGATGAGCTGTCCTCTCAGTGACAAGAATGATTTTGTGTTAACATTAACCTCACCTTCATGCTGCAGAGCAAAAATTCGATTTCAGGACTGTCCTGTGTCAACAGTGGAAGTGTGTGTGTGTGTGTGTGTGTGTGTGTGTGTGTGTGTGTGTGAGTGTGTGTGTTGAAATGAATATGTTGGTGCTGCTGATTGTTGTGTGCAAATGTGTTCATGAATACTGTGTGGTATGTCTCATGTCTATATTAATATTGATTGGACTGTTGGCCTGAACAGGTTTACAGTCAGATCAATGAAAGGGGAGAAAGAGACAACGAGGGGAAAACATCACATCTCAACCTGATATGGGACCCTGCTTGAAAACATTTATGATGCAAACTCAGGTAAGCCCCTTTCTTTTGGGCTGCTGGGTAATGTCGTTTAACACTTTAACACTCTAACACTGATGTTAGATTGTTTAAAGTTAGCTTTGGCTTTGTTAGGGTCAGCCCGTGAAAGTGACCTATTGTATGTGAGATCCTACACACTGGCGATATCTAGACATCTAGACACACGTGAACTCTCCAGAAAAGCACCACTTTTGTCAAATGTTGCTTCCCAGATGGGCACACCATGACCACCGTACCTTGACAGCAATGCTTGTGTATCACAGCCATCGAAAAATGTTGTCAGCAACATAATCAGGCCAGCAGAGTTTCACTTCCTGTCATTTCAGGTGCAGCAGAAAAGTAGTTGTATATGGCTATAAGTGACACTCAGCACTTGAAGCCTTAGTACAGGGGCTCAGTTTTGGAGTCTCAGTCGGAATTGATACTGACATTTATTTAATCCCAAACCCATCCTCATGGGCGGACTCTGTGGGGGGCAGCCCCCTGCCTTGTAAAACTAACAGGATTCTTTTTTACTGCAGGTTGTCATGCATTGTTTAAGGCTAAGTGAACTTTGTGACCAACAGGGTGTTAAATTGGACCGACTGGGCCAGTGACTGCCAGCACACTAACTTTTCTTTTTTTTTTTTATCCTGGTGAGTCTTAAAATACTATGAGGGCCACTTAAATTGTGAAAGCCACCAGAGGTGTCTGCGTCGCGGCTGCTGGAGCAGATGGTGTCCACTCTAGTCATCGCTTTAAAACCCACCAGAAGCGCCGCTGTGCATTTCAAAAGCATCCCAGAATCTCAGCTCTCCGCTCCACTAAAGATCCGTGCCTGCACAGCAGCACAGAGCAGATGTGGCCACGCTGAGGACGGAGCAAAACGCAGGAACGCAGCCCGAACGCGATGCAGACGTGCCCTGTGAGTTTTAGTGCTTGTTTTCTCAGTTTGGGACGCATAAAAAATTTGTTAAACAGTTAAATAATGAAACACCCAGGTCTCACACGTGGAAAATAATTAAGACTTGGATTTTGTGGATGTTTTTGCACTGAGGATGAGGAGAAATCAGCTAGTTGAAAGTTGTACCAACCTTCCATCAAACCATTTTTCAAGTAAAGCAAATTTCCATGAGAGTTTTGGTAGAGTTGGAGCGCACTCCTGTCATCTTGATTGTTTGGTGTAGGGGTCATAACACATCCCAGTCTGACTGTTTGTTAATGGTATTGGATGGTTTAGTTGTGTTTGGCATCAGTTATGATTTTGGATGGAAATTCATTATCGTTTATTGGCTGATAAGAGTGACAGTATTCCTGTCGTTCAATCTGATTTGTCTTTTTCCCACAAGTGATTATTGCTAATTTGGCTTATCCCTGCCCTCACACATTGACAACAGGATGGTGCCAGAACAAATATTTAATAGTGGCACGAGGTGTCACAGTTCAGAAGACCCAAACACAGATTCACCAGACAGAGGCTGGAATAACACGCAGGCTTTACTGAAATGTAAAGACAGAGAAATGTACAGTCTGTTCTGGAAGTCAAATCCATAAATCCAGGCAAAGGTACAAGACGCCTGGTAGAGAAACAAGGCAGACAGTGGGCACTGGTCAGAAATCCAGATGATCATACAAACAGACAAGCGGGCGGGCAAAACAGGCTAAAGACCAACAACAAGCTGGCAAAGAACTTAGACAAAGTGACTGGTATAAATGCAGAGGGATAATGAGCTGATGAGCAACAGGTGATTGGCAGGCAGACAATACAGGGGAAGTGGATGGTGTAGTGGAGGGAAACAGCTGGCAGGTGCTGACTGGAGGATGAGCAGAGGGGTGTGTGCAGGAGGGTGGGTTTTAGTACCAGGAAGCTCCAGCAGTGTCCATGACATGAGGCTTAAAGCAGGCGGACATCAAGTTACTGTGGCCTGAAAGTGAAACTGTTCGACAGGAGGCCCTCCCACTCTGACTGTCTGTTGGCCTTCCTCTGCTGACTGTTTTGCAGATTCTGGGAACTGGTAGATGGAGCTGGGAGGGTTACTTATTCTCACCTGCCCATATGAACAGGCTTTCTAAGAAGGCATAAATTACTGCCCTTCTGGGAATTTTGTTCTCTCTTGCAGCCAGGCTTATTGCATCCTCAACATTCTTTCTTTGTTTGGTTTGCTGAACCATCCAACATTCTCTCTCTCTCTGTCTCTCTCTCTCTCTCTCTGTCCAACCTCCACCCAACACAGACCCTGACAGAAAGCCAGCCACAGTGAGCCTGGGTCTGTTCCAGGTTTCTTCCTGTTAAAGGGGAGTTCTTCCTGCCACTGTTTCCTAATATAATATCTGATGCTGCTCATGTGGGGATTCTTGAATCCTTAATGTTGAATTCCTGAATCGTTGGGTCTCTCTCTCTAATTAAAGAGTTTGGTCTAGACCTGCTCTTTATGGAAAGCGTCTTGGGATAACGCTGTTATGAATTAGTGCTATGTAAATAAAGATTGATTGATTGATTGATTGATCAGCAGCAGCTGACATCATATCTTCAATCATCCATTAATTACTGACATGACCAATGCCTCTCAGGAGAACATTTTAAAAAAGAATCACATGAGTAATTCAATTCAATTCAATTCAATTTTCAATTCAATTTATTTGTATAGCCCAATATCACAAAAGAGTTGTCTCACAGTGCTTTACAAAGTTCACTGAAATAAACAAGTGTAAGCGAACAAACAATCTAATAAAGAGTCCAGCAGTCGATGAGGCCAATGGATCAGTCCGGTGGATCAGTCCGAGGCATCACCTGCCCTTTATGACCCTCCTTCTTCGGGAAGGAAAAACTCAAAAAACCCAGTGGGAAAAGAGAAACCTCCGGGAGCACCACAATGAAGGAGAGATCCAGCTCCCAAGGACAGACAGGCTGTAGCCTAGGACAGATGCACATCCACTGGCTGATGGAGAACCACATCAGTGGGACCAGGACCAGGATCCATAGGAACCAGGGAACCACATTAGCAGAACCAGGACCAGGATCCACAGGAACCAGAGAACCACATCAGTGGGACCGGGACCAGGACCCACAGGAACCAGTAGTGCATTCTTTAATGCTTTTGTAATCTGTAATCTGAATAAAAACACAAAGAGAAATTACTTCGATGTAAAATAAATGCAAGGACACGCATGTTTTACATTGACTGAAATGTTTCACTCAAAACACACATAAGGCAACAGCAGGTAGTGAATGTCCTCACCAGTGGACACATATTTAAACAGTTTTTTATAAAAGCAGAATGTGAACGATCATGCAGACAAACCAGTTTTAGCTGAGATAGCTGAGTGAAGTGATGAAGTGGACATGAAATATCAGGTAAAACATTTGTTTGGGTTTGTTTCACCAATTGTGTTTTTTTTTTATTTTGCAGTCTACACTGCAGTCTGTATAATGTCCCTCAAAGACACATTTATAACCTGGAATATGACAGCAACGGTTATAGGTGCATGTGATGGATTAGTGGTGTGGCTACTATAAACTGCCACAGCTGTACAGTACACCAAGTCGTACACCCGACTTGTTTGGGACTGCACATCGATTCTCAGGGAGTTTTTTGTGAAGTTTCCCAGAGTTATTTTTCAATTTCACACGGAGGGGAACATGACGTGAAGTGACACAGTAAAAGTGAGTCTCACAAGAAATGCACAGACGCCTGCGAATCTATGGACCAGCATTTACGACACTGTGCAACACTCTGTCATATAGGTCAGCAGCTGTGGCACCAATCATTTTTCCAGACTCGGAAAATGCAAATGCAAATACAGATGTGCTTGCACCTGCCTCTGTGGAAAATTGTTTGAAAGAGTTAAAAACACAGATGGTTCAGTGCCATACAGATAAAAATGCACACACGCCATTTTTTTCAGTGGCCTCAGATGCTTCTAATCATGGCACGACAAAATTCTTCCCATTGTCTATTAGATACTGGACACCAGTGTTAGGTTTCAAAAACAACATCCTTGACTTTTATGAGGACAGTGATGAGTCATCTGCTAGTACACACAGCCAGATTACAAACAAGCTGAAAGAAAATGGCCTGTGACTGGACATGGTTTCAGCGTATACTGCTGATAATGCTAGTGTAAATTATGGCAAAAATAATTCTGTATTCCAAAAGTTAAAAGCAGAAAGCCCTTGCATCATAAACTGTATGGCCCACATAGTGCACAACTGTACAACTCAGGAACATGCCACCTGCAGAAGTTCTCAGATGACTCCTCCATCGTTGGCTGCATCACTGACAACAAGGAGGATGAGTACCGAGACCTGATCAAGAACTTTGTCAGATTGAGCGATAGGAACCACCTACAGCTCACCATAGGAAAAACCAAGGAGCTGGTGGTGGAACCAAGGAGCCACCACATCCTGGTGGTGATAAATGGGGAGGGGGTGGGGATAGTGAACACATACAAGTTTCTAGGGGTGCAACTAAACAACAAACTGGACTGGTCGGACAACACTGAAGCCCTCTACAGGAAGGAACAGAGCAGGCTGTTCTTTCTGAGGAGGCTCAGGTCCTGCAACGTGAGCACCAGGCTGCTACGGATGTTCTATCAATCAGTGGTGGCCAGTGTCATCTTCTTTGCTGTTGTGTGCTGGGGGGGTGGCATCGGGAGCTGTGGCACCAACAAACTCAACAAGCTTGTCAGGAAGGCCAGCTCTGTGGTGGGGATGGAACTAGACAGTGTGGAGGCAGTGACGGAGAAGAGGATGAGAGGAAAGCTCAAGGCGATCATGGATAATCCCTCTCATCCACTCCATGCCGAGCTGAGGGAACTTAGGAGCACATTCAGCCACAGACTCCTCCAACCATCAGCCATCAGACTGCACAACACCGCAGCACCCAGCACCTCTTGACCACAAAGACTGCTATCATGGTTCATCATAACCACCATATACAATTTGTTTATTCTGCACATTCTATTTACCTTGTGTACATTTTGTATACTTGCATCATATTTGTACATTTGCATTATATTTTGTACATTTGTATTTCATTTTATTTTCTAATTTTTTTATTCCTTTTCTTTTCACTGGAATTCTCACTATTTTTGATTTCTGATGCTGTTGTGTATATGTGAATTTCCCCTTTGGGGGATGAATAAAGGTGCATCTTTAATCTTTAATCATTAAAACATGCTGGAGACAGGTTGGAGATTGACATTGAGTCAACAGTGAACAAAATATTCAGCCACTTTTCACTATCCTCAAAATGCACTGAAGAACTGAAAGCAGTGTTTGCATTTGTTGAAGAAGAGTACCGTGCTGTGCTGAGACATGCACCCACAAGATGGTTAAGTTTGTGCCCTGCTGCCAAGAGACTACATGAGCGATGGACAGCTATAAAGTGCTACTTTTTGTCACTAGGAGAGGATCAGTGCCCAAAATCACTGTGGAAGCTATTTAAAAGGGATCAGGTCAGTGAAGAGCACCCACTTGAGCTGCAGATCTACCTGTCCTTCTTCAGAAATGTGCTGAAGATTTTCCATGATGTTGTGCTGCTGTTGGAGGGAGTGGACGAAACTGTCTGTGAGCCATATGAGAGTATGCTCACTCTAAAGACAAAGCTCCAGCAGACAGATGGATTCTTTCTTTGGAATGGAGACCAGCTGTTGTGCTTCACTAAAGGGTGAAGAGGAGAGACCACCAACTCTCTCTTTCTGATGCCTCTCCTGGAGGAGAGACATCTCCCCTCTCTTTTCCTGACGTCTCTCCTGCAGAGGAGAGACCAGCTCTCCTGATCTCTCCTAAAGACTCAGCTAAGCTCTGCCTCAGTGTGGTCTGTACCAGAGTAGCCACCTCCTTCATGGTAGCGACACAAGGTCCTGCCTGAAGTAAGCAGATCAGAGCCAGCAGGCACGACCCAGAGTCTGCCAGCTGATAACCAGAACCAACAACAGGAGCACACCAGCAAGTTAGCACAGAGCTGCTAACTAACAGGAACAAAGGAGCGACCGGATTCCTCCAGCCTGCAACCACACAGCAACAGACAAGAACCACACCTTTCCTCCAGCAACAGGCTGAGAAAGCAGCACCCTCAAGGACACTTCTTCTCCCTTTAAGGACTGGTAACAAACTCTAACTGGGCATAATTAGCATAGCATTACTGCATACATGGTTTACCCCTGTTAATGTATTGACTTGCTTTAATGTTCATTGAGTTTGATTATTGTGATGTGTTGTAGTTACTGCGTAGCCATTAAGTTTAGTTGATGTTAGTTTGTTCACACAGACACAGAGTCTTCATACACTTAACCACCTTTCCTAACCTGGCACCTTTATCTCACACACACACACAGTCTGTAACAGGCCACTGAGGGACAAAGCTAAGCTAACAGCACTTAGCTTCCTTTGTCTCCTTTGCCCCACACCCCAGGGGGTCTGGCCATCACCATTTGGTCTCTCTCCCCCACCTTTGTGGGAACCATCTCACATTCCTCAGCCTTATCACACACACACACACACACACACTCTTATTATGTGTTAGTTTAGTCATAGAGACTTAGTTAGATTGTTTGATTGATTTTGTTTCTGTAACAGCAGATGTCTTTAATACCTACTCTGCTTCAGCTGTACTTACAACCAAAGTACCAGTCCTTCACCTTAATGAATAGCAAATGATGTCCCTGAATTTTGCTCTGTTTTAATAAATGTTTTAATACCTGCTGCCTCCTTTAATGTTGTACAAGGGTGAACACTGCCAACCTCTACACTGTCAAGAACTCCAAAATCCTTCAGCTAACTATCAATGTGGTAATTGTGGTAGTAATTATTAAATTAATTATAAAACATAATTCCAAATTGATAGTTTAGTATTTTTATGAGACTAAATAAATTAAAACGGCTGTCTTTTCCTCGTTTTTCGAGGTGGTGCCCTAATCGAGGTGGACTTTATTCAAAGTTCATTTATTTTAATAATTATTAATTATCTTTGATGATTATTAATTATTTCTGATAGCCAAATTGAACATTACCACTTGTTAAAGCACAACACAGCGCTCTCCTCCAACAGTTTCCAGAGCAAAAAACAGTAGCGGTTGGTTAATAAAGAAAAAAACATCTGCCCAACTATGTTAAAATACCACAGAAATATTGCTTCATTGCTTCAGAATTGTCTCATTACTAATACATGTTTTACTCCTTAAAAATATTAAAACCAACAGCCAGTAGTCATCTGAGAGTTCCTGCCCAATTAGTTTGCTTTGGTGACTATTTTGTTTCATCCCACTTAAGTTTGCAAGCCTGTAGCATGAGTGTTCATGCTTCTTTTATTGTTCCCCAATGAATCAGATTCAGAAGTCTTTTTCACAGCAGGCAAAGTGACTTATAGCAGCAAAAGCATAGGTAGAACTCATACGCTTAACGGAAATGCAGCAATGCATTCTGCAATACTTCCAGAGTTAAGAAAACCTAAACATCCCATTGACATTTGTTGATGCTAATAACTAATCCAGTTTAGATCAGAGCCTTTGTCAACAGTATGTGTGTATTTAATATTTCTGTTTTTAGCAGCGTTGAACATCATTTCCCGTAGACCAGTGTTTCCCAAACCCGGTCTTGGGGGCCCAGTGTACTACACTTAAATGTACAAATGGTAACAAACTACAGTAATGATGAATATAGCAAGATTGGGTTTGAATGCAGAGACACTAACAACAGCACAGGAGACAGAGACTCTGACAACCAGACATCAAGCATTATGCATACCATAACAATTCAGCTCGTGGAACAGAGGCACTTCTGTTTACTATTATGCTACTGTTTTACAGAGTGAGATTGTCCAAAGTTGCAATACAAAGTAACACGAAGTTACAAAGAATCTTTGCCTTACATGCATGATAATTATGGTAATGCATAATAATGGAACATGATTCAATGCATTGCACATTAGTGCAATGTGATTTTGCATACCTTTAACATACTGTTATTGGGAATGGTGCTGTATCTTCCTCATATTTCCGCAGCGCACAGTAGCAGCAGCACAATTTACAGCAGACACAGTAAAACTGATATAAAATAACAACTTTTTAAAATGTTCATGATCCACATCTGTCACATACATGGGAAAAAAATGAATGTATATATTTTTAGTTTACATGACATTTATAATTAAATTAAGTGAAACATTTGATTATTTATGACAGTTATCAAAGACGAACTCAAAATGGAAAGATAAGATAAGATAAGATATTCCTTCATTAGTCCCATGGCGAGGAAATTCACAAGAACATAATAGACAGGTTGGCAGACGGCACAGTGTGGACAACACACACATGCAACCTGCAGCAGGATTCCATGCTGTACAAAGGCAGGTAATTGACCAATAGTTGGATGGTATTGTGCCCTTCTGGGGGTCCTTCATGATCAGGACCGTCCACCCTTGGGTTAACCACTCTGGATGGGACCGATCCATCATTAGTTGGTTCATCTGTGCTGCCAGGTGTTCACGGAGTGTGGCTAGTTTCTTTAGTCAGTAGATGTGGATCATCTTCATCGCTTCATACCTGACACTTTTTCTTGAATGTAAATGGTCTGTATTTGCTCTGTAAGCATACCTGAAAGTGTTTTGCTTCAGAAAAAGTCCAGGAAGATACCAGAGTGGTATCTAGTTGTCTCACAGTTGCTTGAATTGAACCGCATAGAAAATCTCTTGTGGGATTTTTAAGAAGGCAGTTGCAGCACACAAACCCAAAAACATTGGAGAGCTGGAGTCTGTTGCCCATGAGGAATGGGCTAAGATTCATCAGGAACGCTGTCAGAACTTGGTGCCTGGCTGTGCATCATGTTTGTAGCAGGTCATAACAGCAAAGGGTGCTCTACTAAGAACTAAAGACGCTTGTCAAGAAGAGGTTGAATAATTTTGAGAGCGTTGAAGTCGTTAAAAGTGGCATTTTGTGTTGAATTTGGAGAAATGTTTTTGTATCTCTCTGATGGGTTTGTTTTGATTTTTCAGCCTAATGATCCACAAATCCATTGTGGTGGTGTAGAGAGCCGAAATGCTGAAAATTGTATCAATGTCCAAATATATATATGTACTGTATATGTACTACTGTATATGTAGTTCGACAAATGTTAAGCCAACTCTCAACGTATTCTAAGATAGGGACAGTACAGGAATGAAGGGAGAGAGAGAGAGGTTATTGAAAATCTCTTAATCCGTGTAATTCCAATCTTTCTCAGTCATGACCCCTCTCTGTCTCTCTCTCCACCCATCCATTCTCACGCTCAGCCATTAGTCCACAGGGAAATTATAGGGTGTCAGCAAAGTGGTAAGTTGGACGAGGAAGAGAAAAGGGGGCACGCCAAGAAAAGAAATGAGACGGGCAGTGGCTCAAACAGGAAGTCTTCTAGCTTCTATGTCCATAACTTCAATTTTTTTTTATTCCCAATGGAGACAAATTAAGGTGTGATATCAACAGGAAGATGACAGATGAAACAAGAAATGTTGCTTCCACTGCTCCCTCCTGTCCTGGTCTTGTTAGACCTGAGTGCTGCTTTCGACACCATTGACCATCACATCCTGTTACAGAGACTGGAACAGTTCGTTGGTATAAAAGGAACTGCATTAAGCTGGTTTAAGTCCTATTTACTAGATTGATTTCAGTTTGTACATATTAACAATGAATCCTCTGTCCACACTAAGGTTAGACATGGAGTTCCACAAGGTTCAGTGCTTGGACCAATACTCTTTATCTTATATATGCTTCCTCTGGGTAATATTATCAGGAAGCACTCCATTCATTTCCACTGTTATGCAGATGATACACAATTATATTTATCAATAAAGCCAGATGAACCCAATCAGTTGGCTAAATTTCAAATCTGCCTTAAGGACATAAAGTCCTGGATGAGCAGTAATCTTCTGCTGCTAAACTCAGATAAGTTATTCTGCTTGGCCCCAGACACCTCAGAGACAGCTTTTCTACCACCATAACTGCTCTGGGCGGCATTAATCTGGCCTCAAGCTCCACTGTGAGGAATCTGGGAGTCTTATTTGATCAGGATCTGTCCTTTAACTCCCACATTAGACAGATTTCTAGAACTGCCTTTTTCCATCTACGTAATATTGCTAAAATTATGCCCATCATATCCACAGACGATGCAGAAAAATTAGTACATGCATTTGTCACTTCTAGATTGGACTATTGTAACTCATTATTATCAGGCTGCCCCAGTAAGTCGTTAAAGACTCTCCAGCTGGTCCAGAATGCTGCTGCTCGTGTTCTGACGAGAACTAAAAGAAGAGACCACATTTCTCCTGTACTGGCTTCTCTTCATTGGCTTCCAGTAAAATCTAGAATAGAGTTTAAAATCCTTCTCCTCACCTACAAGGCTCTTAAGGGTCAGGCCCCATCATATCTTAAAGAGCTTATAGTACTGTACTACCCTACTAGAGCACTGTGCTCCCAGAATGCAGGTCTACTGGTGGTTCCCAAAGTCACCAAAAGTAGTGCAGGAGGCAGAGCATTCAGCTATCAGGCTCCTCTCCTGAGGAACCTCCTTCCAGTTTGGGTTCGGGGGGCAGACACCCTCTCTACATTTAAGAGTAGACTAAAAACCTTCCTTTTTGACAAAGCATATATTTAAGGGCTGGATCAGGCCTTAGACCAGCCCCTAGTTATGCTGCTATAGGCTCAGACTGCCGGGGGACTCCTATGGTGCACTGAGCTCCTCTATTCTCTATCCTCCTCTTCCTCTCCATCGTTATGTCTCATGTCAGCCAAATGTCTGCCTCTAACTTGCTATCTTCCCCGGAGCGTTTCTGTGCTTTCTCATCTCTCAGGTTCCTGTGGATCCTGTGGATCCTGTGGATCCTGGTCCTGGCCCTGCTGATGTGGTTCTCTGGTTCCTGTGGGTCCTGGTCCCGGTCCCGCTGATGTGGTTCTCTGGTTCCTGTGGATCCTGGTCCTGGTTCAGTTGATGTGGTTCCCTGGTCCCTATGGATCATGGTCCTGCTCCCGCTGATGTGGTTCTCCATCAGCCAATGGATGTGTGTTTGTCCAAGGCTACAGCCTGTCCGTCCTTGGGAGCTGGATCTCTCCTTCACTGTGGTGCTCCTGGAGGTTTCTCTTTTCCCACTGGGTTTTTTAAGTTTTTCCTTCCCGAAGAAGGAGGGTGATAAAGGGCAGGTGATGCCTCGGACAGATCCACCGGACTGATCCTTTGGCCTCATCGACTGCTGGACTCTTTATTAGATTGTTTGTTCGCTTACACTTGTTTATTTCAATGAACTTTGTAAAGCACTATGAGACACTCTGTTGTGATATTGGGCTATACAAATAAAATTGAATTGAAAATTGAATTGAAACACCCTACGATGCCAGGTCCATCACTGATGAGGTGTCCAGGTTGCACCATGAGGTGTACCAGATGACTGTCTGTCTGACAGTGGGCCTCCACCAGACAATGGTGAAGACTACATGATTCTCTGTCTTTTGAACAAAGGGCTCCCTCTCTGATCTCAGTTTCACAGAGTCCTTAAGTTTTCACACATAGGTGCTAAACAGACCCGTGCACTCAGTTTTACAGCCACAATTGGCCAATGTGGGACACATGACACTACAATCTCAGGTCAACAAAACCAGAGCTCCCCACTGCTCTCTCTCTGCTTTGGTAGGGTCAGACTACCCTTTTCACGGCAGTGACACAAAGCCCTGCCTGAACCAAGTTTATCAGTGCTAGAAGGTATGACCTGAAGTTTGCCAAGTGATCTTCAGAGCAACAGGAGCACAGCAGCTATTTAGCATCGAGCTGCTGACTAGCAAAGAACGAAGGAGCGACCGGATTCCTCCAGCCTGCAACCAGGACAGCAAGGACAAAGAACCCCACGCTTTAATGTTCAATGAGTTTGATCATTGTAATGTTATTAGTGTGTTTTGTAGTTTACTGTGCAGCCATAAAGTTAACTCACACAGACACAGGGTCCTGCATGCAACTAACCATCCTTTCCTAACCTGGTATCTTTATCTACACACTACATACAGTTTTACAATAGGCCTCGACTGAGAGACAAAGCTAAGCTAACAGCTACAGCACTTAGCTTTTCTTTGTCTGCCTCTGACCCACACACCAGGGGGTCTGGTGACCAAAATGGGAGTCACCATTTGGTTCTCCTACCTTTTTGTAGTCCTCCATCTTCCCTTCTTTTGCATATTCACATGTGTACACCCTCTCTCTCTCTCTCTCTCTCTCTCTCTCACACACACACACACACACTATTGTTTGTTAGCTAGTCACACTTAGTTAGATTGTTTGTATGTATGACTTTGTTACATTTTAATAAAAGTTGTAATACACATGCTGTCTTCTTTATTATTGTACAAGAGTGAATACTGCCAACCTCTACTCTGTCAAGAACTCTGAAATCCTTGAACTAGCTTCAAGTGGTAATTTTGGTTTCAGTTATTAGGTTAATTATTAATCATAATACCAAATTGATAGTTTAATATTTTATGAGACTGAATCAGTTAAAGTAGCGTCTTTCCCCGTTTATCGAGGTGGTGCCCCAAGCGAGGTGGACTTTACACTAAGTCCCATTGATCAATAATAATTATTCATTTTCTTTAATAATTAGTTCCGATAGCCAAATTGCACCAGAAATGGTGCAAACCCTCACATTTATTGGTGCCCCAGAGTACTGAGCACAACAGTAATGTTATCGGAACAGTGCTGGGACATACCTGTAACCATTGTACATGTACACAAGAAAGATGGTAAAAAAACTTTAGCCCTAAAATGCCAACAAAACAAGATGAAAATGATGACTAACGTGTTTATTTCTGACTAAAACTGGCAGAAATCAAGTGACTAAAATATGACGAATAAACATCATCAAAAGATGAAAACTAAATCAAAACCAGGTGGCAAAATTAACACCACTGTAAAGTGACAGGGGCGTCAACATGCTGACCATATAATATCCATACAATGCACATACTTTATGTTGTATATTCAATTTTGTGCATGCTTGTTCCAAAGTTTGTTTTAAATTAGTTTGACAGTTGCATAAAGGGGGGCCACAGTATGGACTGTCTCTGACAGGTTCAGACATTCACGCTGAAATGTAACTAAGGTTAGATTAGGTTTCAGCATTAAGTGGTTATGGATCATCTCAGGCCTCAGGCAAGCAATGTCAAGAAATGCACCCGGCAGCCAAGCACTAACAACGTGTGATTTGGTGTGTGTGTGTGTGTGTGTGTGTGTGTGTGTGTGTGTGTGTGTGTGAGTGTGTACAGCAGTGAAGACTTGGCAAAGAACTATAATTAAAGTTAAAATCAGGTGACTAGTCTGCTGAATGACAGATCCTAATTAGTTGCACACACACACTTATGCACAACTCTAACACACACACACACACACACACACACACACACACACACACACACACACACACAAATACACACACACACACACCCTGTGGCTACATCTGTCTTCCAGCCCTTATCTCCAGGTTAAAACTGAGCTCTATTATTTTGCTAATAAACATTTTTCTCCTTTGTTTATTCTTCTAAGATAATTCAGTTCTTTAGTTAAATTAGTTTCAACTGTCTCCACTAATCTGCTAATCTGCAGCATTGTGAGGCTGGTTAATGTAACAAACTGTTGAGAGTCAAATTGTTTATGTATTGAAAATACAAAAAAAATAAAAGAAATATTAAAAACGCAAAAATGCACTGATCCTCATAAACCTCATCTACAATGGTACAGACTGAAACCAGAGGGTTTGATAAAATATCTACCCAATATGTGAGATGAGACATGACATTTATGTTGTGACATGAAATTTGAACCTTATTTGGAGCCTTGCCTTGGCTCACCCCCCAGACCCCCCCGTAGTAACATATTAGATTGAATGAATGGCATAATGTTGGTTCTGCCATCTTGGATCCTTGGAGTTTGTCCTGAGAGTGGTGTTAGGGAAAGGTCTTTTGGTTAAAATCCAGAGGCAGATGAAAAATAATGGCATCACCAAAGTTACCGCAATTCATCCTGAGGGTGGCATTAATGTTCAAATGTGTTGTGGAGATTCTTAACTCAGTAATGAGATGTCAACCTCCTGGTGGTGCCAGATGAAAATTCAGGGGATTATTGAGGTCATTAGGCTTCACTATCTGTGAAACCTCTGTACCAAAGTGTGTTAAGTGTGGTTAAGGGATACCTTTAATTGGTGGCCAATTAAGTCCTTAGGATTCATCCTCTGGAGACCATCCATCCAATAATTGTTGAGTCTGGACTGCTGACTGTACATAAAGATGGACAACTGGAGTCATAGTATTAAAGTCCCACCTGTCAAAAGACTTATTCTTTAGGTAGAGGAGATTGGAGCCAGCTTGCAAGTTACAACAAAGTTTAATCTTACATGTAAGAGGAGCGTTTAACAGTGCAACAACATCATGGAGGTTACAGAGTAAAAGGCTCATCAGGTGAGCATATACAGTTAGGTTTTATAATGGGCGTTGTGGGTGTAGTTCTCAAACATCGTGTGATCATCTACTGGCGTGAGAACTTCTTCTTGTCCTTGTAGATATGAGGCTTCCCACCGTTGCAGAGCACACCCTCGATTGCCACTCTGTCTGGCAATTCGTGAGCATGTCCTTGGATGGCAATTCTCATAACATTCCCTCCTGTTTGCACTCACCAGAGTGCAACTTTCCACATAACATATAAGAACTTTACCTTACATGTATATCAAAAGCCCATGGAGTGTAAGAGCGAAAAACCTGTCTGGCAGAACAATCAATCTTTCTGGACAGGAAAATTCTCTTACGGTCCCGCTGCCCCGGCGACCGCACTATGGCACTCCCAGAGGGTCACAACAATGTCAAAAATTAACAGCACACAAACGGTACACAATAAGAATAATAGCTGTTGTCTACTCTGGAAACTTTGAGTATGGGAACATCCATAAAAGAACAGAAACTGTCCACCTCCAGGCTGGTCATCCCATCGTACCTGTGAAGTGGACCTGCCCCTAATAACTAATCATTATTTCCCTGATAGACGAAAACAAAGTAAAACATGGATGTGAATATGGGAACATATCTATTATCACCAAACAATATCTTTTTCCTTGTTTAGTTCTATGAAATCCATACAGACAATTTGAAAATGGTAGGTTGCGTCAGGAAATTTACCTTGTCTTGGAGTAGTTTTGATAACCATAGATTGTAAATGTTTTATTTATCACAGATGCCATCCCTCCTGTTGAGACGTGAAATCCCATGGCTCAAAATAGCTGCAAATCTAAAATGATTCTGCTGACTGATCATTGTCATGTTGCCACTCGTCATCCTCCTCATGATCCTCCTCTGCGTTTTGGCCCTCTGTCCAATGTCCAAATTTGCCACAATTGTAGCATCTGCCGTCCCCTCCGTGTCCTCGTCCCCATCCTCGTCCACCTCCTCCTCTAGCTCCGGCTTGCTGGTCCATGTCCCATCTGCCACCTGGGGGCAATCCAGATGCTTAAGTTTCCCTTGTGGGTCATCCATCTTTACATTCTGAATGAGATCCTACCACTAGTGTGGTTAAAGATGAACCCAGAAGGTAGCACTACGGGAGAGATCAGGGGGTCATAATCATCTTCTGGGGACCATGAGTCAAGAGCATTTCTTCCAGAGGCAGGAGGCAGAAAGCCAAAGCAGAATCTTTTGACCTGGCTCCCACAGTCTATTTTGTCTTTATTGAAAAGGTTATTTCACTATACTGTTTTCTGGTTTACCAAACTCCAGTCATAAAGCTCAACTTTTACAAAATGCCACTGGTAGAATATTAATGTCAACTAGAAAATTACACCCAGTTTGACCTCTCCTCATGCACTCTCAGTGGAAACCACATTGGATTTGAGTGCCTCTGCTCATGTATAAATCATCACACGGGCTCACAGCGTCATATCTATCCGACCTCATCATCTCTTATGTATCCCCTTGTGCCTTCTGCTGGCAGCATTCTGCTTACTTTACTCTTCCAAGAATTATGAATGTTTTTCTACCACATCTCCAGTCTGTTGCATATTTTTTCTCTTTCAGTCAAATACGGTATTTCTCTAGTAGCTTTTCAAATCAAAGTTACCAACTAAAAATCAATATTAATGACCAACCATATATTTAGTATTTGAGTAAGTTGAGTAAGTAGAAATTCTCTCACTGACTTGGTTTAGGCAAACCCAAACCCTCAGGCTACCTGTGGGTGGGTGGTTCTCTGTTTCATGGACCAGTCCCTCACACACATCTGGCAGTGGAAGCCTGTCATAGCTGCTAGTCTCTGCCTCATCATCATTCTCCTGCCTCATCATGTTTTTTACTTTGTAATTCCAGTTACAGTGTCCACCGCCAGCTGGCCCTGTGGGGATGTCCCTTTGTTTATCCAGCCACCACTTTGGTCCATACTGAAATATCTCAGCAAATATTGAATGGAATGCAATACTCACTACAGTTGTCCAATAAATAAATTTTTCAGACCTGAACTTTGACTCTGTGAATAGTTTTTCCTTAGCAGTTGTGATATGTAGCCAGAGAATAATGTACTATGTATATGTACTATTCTATGCACATAAATTCCACTTTATTAATCATCCTAATTGGCAATGAATAAGAATAAGAATAAGATCACTTTATTGATCCCGAAGGAAATTGCTTTGCCAGAGTACGCAGTTGACTCAACAATACAAACATTAAATACAAGAGATTTAATGAGATGTGGTTTGTGATATCTAATATCTAATCTCCCTAATGTAACAAATAGAATTACAGACTTTATAACAATGATTTGATGCTTTCTAGGTTCAAGGTCTTTTTTTGTCATATTGGTCTACAGCTACTGTCAATTCAAGTTGGTGGTGAAATGAATGAAGACATGTCTGAGTAGCTGCTGATTGAAACATCTTTGGTAATATTTACCTCTGCTAAGGCTGAGCAGCTCTTTGCCGGCTCTAAAGAGGGTGCTCTCTCTTGTGTGTGTGATTTGGCTTTAGTTAACCTGTCAAATCCCAGTAGAAGTACCGTGGAGCATTTCAGAAGCTTCCCAGAAGTGTCTCGGCACTCTGCTCCGCTAAAGATACATGCCTGGTCTGACAAACAAACGGCTAAGAGAATCATAAAAATAAAAAAATAAAAAGCCCTCGCACAGACTTTCAGTCGTATATTCCAGCAGCACATCAGTATTATTTTCTAATGGGGGGGTGCCAGGCCAGACATCAGCCGGTCAGAGGGTTTTTAACACCATGGACGCCCAGAGGTTCATCTTGGATGTGACACCCATAATCATGAAGTGCTTCGAGAAACTGGTCCAGACCCACATCACCTCCAGCCTACACCCCGGTTTTGACCCTCACCAGTTACAGGGCTAACAGGTCCATGGAGGACGCTGTAGCCACAGTCCTCCACACTGCTCTGTCCAACCGGGAGCAGCAGGGGGGCTACGCACGGCTGCTCTTTGTGGACTTCAGCTCGGCGTTCACGGCGTAGGCCCCCATGTCTCTCCAGCCATCAGCCTCAACACTGGCTCCCATCAGGGCTGTGTTCTGAGCCCCCAACTCTACACCTTCTACACACGACTGCACCTCCACACACCCCAGAAACAGCATCATAAAGTTTGCTGATCATACCACCGTGGTGGGGCTCATCACAGGAGGGGATGAGTCTGCATACCGGGATGAGGTGGAGCGGCTGTCAGTGTGGTGCACAGAGAATAACCTGATCCTGAACACCACTAAGACGAAGGAGACCATCATAGATTTCAGGGGGAAGAAAACAGACATTCAGCCCCTGTTCATTGGTGGGGACTGTGTGGAGAGGGTCTCCAACTTCCGGTTCTTGGGCGTGCACATCAAGGACGACCTGACCTGGAGTGCCAACACCAGAGCCACCATCAAAAAGTCACAGCAGAGACTCTATTTTCTAAGGATACTTAAGAACAACCACCTCACACAGAAACTGCTTGTGTCCTTCTACCGATGCTCCATAGAGAGCATCCTCACATACTGTATCTGCGTGTGGTTTTCCAGCTGCACAGCTGCAGACAGAAAAGCACTCCAAATGGTTGTCACCACGGCCCAGAAGATCACCAGCTGCCCCCTTCCTTCCCTGGAGGAACTCTACAGTCTTCACTGCCTCAGGAGGGCACAGCACATCCTCAGCGATCCAACCCATCCTGGAAATTCACTTTTTGATTTGTTACCTTCTGGCAGATGTTTCAGGACATTAAAGGCCAGAACATATAGACTAAAAAACTGTTTCTATGCAAGATCCATGATTGCACTAAATACTGTATGGTTGGAATCTTGAACAATGATGTGTTGTTTGGGTGTGGATGATATTTATTTTATTTATTTTCTTACATTGCACTTTAGTGTACTTAGACACTTTTTATTCTGCACTTAGTTTTTTAGCTATTTATTACACTGCATTCAAGTGTGTTTCTTTTATACTTTTTATGGAAGCTCCAACATCCATTTAATGACTGAATCAACTCAACCTGAGCAAGTCAACAAATCAGCTAGGCAAACACCTTGCTTCTGAGACTTTTCTGAAACACTCCCTGTGTGATTTAAAGCTGCACAGAGGACGGAGCAAATCTGCACGACAGCCGGAACGTTACGCAGTTAGCCCCTGTGGGTTTTCAGGCTAACCCTAGAGCACCTCATTACAACGCACCTCTGAAAAAGTAAAATCACTCCCTGAACTGAGAATGTAACCAGCTCTGCAATGGCCATGAGGCCTCTGTGATGGCAATGGTCATCAGCTGTTATCACTGCCTGTGGAACGCTTCAGACCGCGCCAGCCAATCACAGGGCCAACATATATAGACAATCACTCACTCTCACACTCACAGGCAATTTAGAGTCACCAATTAACCTAATGTGCATGTATATGGATTGTGGGAGGAAGCCGGAGTACCCGGAGAGAACCCACACTAGCATGGGGAGAACATGCAAACTCCACACAGAAAGACCCCAGGTTCAAACTGGGATTCAAACCTGGAACCTTCTTGCTGTGAGGCAACAGTGCTAACCACTGCACCACCATGCTACCCATAACAGGACTAATATCAGTAAAAAGTGTCTGTGGCTGACGATCCGCAGCAGTGATTCATGAAGCCAGAGAACCACAGCAGGAGAACCAGGACCAGGATCCACAGCAACCAGAGAACCACAGAAGGAGAACCAGGACCAGGATCCACAGGAACCTGAGAGATGAGAAAAGCACAGAAAGGCTCCGGGGAAGATACCAAGTTAGTAACAGACATTAAAGAGACATGAAGCATCAGGATGGAGAGGAAGAGGAGGAGCCCAGTGCATCATGGGAATCCCTCGGCAGTCAAAGCCCATAGCAGTATAACTAGGGGCTGGTCCAAGGCCTGAGCCAGCCCTAAACTATAAGCTTTATCACAAAGGAAGGTTTTTAGTCCACTCTTAAATGTAGAGAGGGTGTCTGCCCCCCGAACCCAAACTGGAAGGAGATTCCACAGGAGAGGAACCTGATAGCTGAAGGCTCTGGCTCCATCACTACTTTAGAGGACTTTAGGAACCACCAGTAGGCCATCATTCTGGGAGCACAGTGCTCTAGTGGGGTAGTACGGTACTATGAGTTCTTTAAGATATGATGGAGCCTGACCATTGAGATCCTTGTAGGTGAGGAGAAGGATTTTAAACTCTATTCTAGATTTTACTGGAAGCCAGTGAAGAGAAGCCAGTACAGGAGAAATGTGATCTCTTCTCTTAGTTCTCGTCAGAACACGAGCATCAGCGTTCTGGACCAGCTGGAGAGTCTTTAAGGACTTATTGGGTTCCTGTGGATTGTGTGGATCCTGGTCCTGGCCCTGCTGATGTGGTTCTCTGGTTCCTGTGGGTCCTGGTCCCGCTGATGTGGTTCCCTGGTTCCTATGGATCATGGTCCTGGTCCCGCTGATGTGGTTCTCCATCAGCCAATGGATGTGCGTCTGTCCAAGGCTACAGCCTGTCCGTCCTTGGGAGCTGGATCTCTCCTTCACTGTGGTGCTCCCGGAGGTTTCTCTTTTCCCACTGGGTTTTTTGAGTTTTTCCTTCACGAAGAAGGAGGGTGATAAAGGGCAGGTGATGCTTCCGACTGATCCACCGGACTGATCTATTGGCCTCATCGACTGCTGGACTCTTTATTAGATTGTTTGCTCGCTTACACTTGTTTATTTCAGTGAACTTTATAAAGCACTATGAGACACTCTGTTGTGATATTGGGCTATACAAATAAATTGAATTGAATTGAATTGAATTGGGGCAGCCTGATAATAAGGAGTTGCAATAGTCCAACCTGGAAGTGACAAATGCATGGACTAATTTTTCTGCATCATCTATAGACAAGATGGGCCTGATTTCTGCCTGAAAAGGCAGTTCTGGAAATCTGTTTAATGTGAGAGTTAAAAGACAAATCCGGATCAAAGATAACTCCCAGATTCCTCACAGTGGAGCTGGAGGCCAGAGTAATGCCATCCAGAGTAGTTATGTTGTTAGAAAATGTGTCTCTAAGGTGTCTGGGGCCGAGCAGAATAACTTAAATTTTATCTGAGTTTAGCAGCAGAAAATTGCTGCTCATCCAGGACTTTATGTCCTTAAGGCAGACTTGAAGTTTAAAGCTTAAGCTTAAACCAGCTTAATGCCAATGAACTGTTCCAGTCTCTGTAACAGGATGTGATGGTCAATGGTATCAAATGCGGCACTCAGATCTAACAAGACAACTATAGAGAGAAGTCCTCTGTCTGATGCCATAAGGAGGTCGTTTGTAACCTTCATCAGTGCTGTCTTTTGTCATCATGGGAACAATAACAAAGATAAATTAAAATATTCCTTTATTAGTCCCATGATGGAGAACTGTACAGCTGGTTAACATTTCCTGGGAATCAGATACAGTTTGGGGCACCAAAAATATTCGGTTGGGTTTAAAATAACCATGTGGTTTCAGTTAAAATAACTGTGAAGTATGCTGCCTACATGATGTTATTTACAAATAAATAAACAAAAATGAGTCAGCGTTGACCGTTAGTTTCACATGGGATACGAACCCTGATGACAACTGATAATGGTCATTTAATGAGCTGATAACGTTGCAATTGGCTGCTTGTTTGCCAAATGGTGTGAGATTCTGACTTCAGATATGGAGGTTTTGAGTCAAATAGAGCTGCTTTACAACAAACAGTCACAGTTCAGACACACAGACTCAAATATCAGCCTCACTTGTTGCTTTCCACAGAAATGTGGCAGCGATTCTAGCCCTCACACCATCCTGCACTCAGACACTCCACTGTAGTCCATTAAAGTCTGTGAGGATTCACTGAACAGGGCTACGGTTGGAAACTGGAACTGGGTATCTGAACAGCAGCTGGTGCTCTGTTGTCTGTAAAACTTGTGTAAACCTGGTCTGGTGGACACAAGTCGTCTGTGTGGGCTAAAGTAACATTTCGCTCACTGGTTTCTGGATATCAAAGCTCAATTTTTCAAATGTACAGTACGAAGTTTGGACACAGCTTCTTATTCAGTGTTTTTTCTTTATTTCTATTATATTCTACATTGTAGAACAATATTGAAGACAACATATGAAGGAACACGTATGGGATTATGTAGTAAACAAAAAAGTGCTGAACAAACACTTTTACATTTATATATTTAGAAATATACAGTAAGTTATTATTAATATTTCTATTTTAGATTTTAGATTCTTCAAAGTAGCCTCCTTTTTCTTTGTTGACAGCTTTACACACTCTTGGTATTCTCTGATGAGGACCCCCCAGGAAAGGAAGACCAAGAGTTCATCAGAGTTACCAGCCTCAGAAACCACAAATGAACAGCACCTCAGATTAGAGCCACATAAATGCTTCCCAGAGTTCAAATAGCAGACACAGGCCTTCATGTTGGAGCTGCTGCAAAGGAGAAACTACTGAGGAAGAACAAGAAGAAGAAAAGAACTGAATAACACAAGGATTGGACACTAGACCGGTGGAAATATGCACTTTGGTCAGATGAGCCCAGATTAGAGATTGTTGGTTCCACCCCCCATGTCTATATGAGACACAGAAAAGGTGAGCGGATGGTTTCAACCATGAAGCATGGAGAAGGAGGTGTGATGGTGTTGGGGGGCTCTGCTGGTGACATGGTTAGTGATTGAAAATTCAAGGCAAACTGAACCAGCAGGGCTACCACAGCATTCTGCAGTGACATGCTGTCCCATCTGGTTTGAGCTTAGTGGGACCATCATTAGTTTTCCAACAGGACAATGAGCCCAAACACTGTTTGACCAAGAAGGAGAGTGATGGAGTGCTGCATCAGGTGACGACCTCATGAAGCTGACTGAGAGAATAACAGGAGTGTGTAAAGCTGTCATCACAGAAAAAGGCGGCTACTTTGAATAGTCTAAAATAACATAACATAACATAACATATTCTGGTTTGTTTAATATTTTTGTGTTTACTACATAATTCCATATGTGTTCATTCATAATTTAGATGTCTTCATTATTAATCTACATGGAGAAACAATAATAAAGAAAAACCTTAGAATGAGAAGCTGTGTCCAGACCTTTGACTGGTACTGTATCTGCATGCTGTTATGTCTCGTCATGTCTGTTAAGTTGGTTTTGTTCACTCGTGTTTTTGTCTCGTCTCTCACTTCCTGTTTTATTTTGAAAACTAAACTTTCCTCTCGCTTCCTGCCCTTGTGTGTTTTCCCGCCTTGGTGATTGTCTGCCCCGCCCTGATTGTCTCCACCTGTTCCCCATTACCTCATGTATAAATAGTCTGCGTCTCCCTTTGTCCTGTGCCAGATTGTTTTGTCCTGTCCTGTCTTCATGTGGTTGTCCTACCAAAGGAAAGTATTGCTACTCTTTGCCTTGTATTCAGAAAGTATTGTGAAATCTTGTGTATCATTAAAACCTGTGTTAAACTGACAAAAAGCGTCCTGGTGTCCTGCATTTGAGTCCTCCATGTTCCTGAGCCACTGGTCCTAATACATGCAGCCACAGAAAGTCACCTGGTGAAGGTTTAGGCGAGCAAATTTGCATTGATCATTGACTGAAGTGAAAGATAAACATAACTTTTATCTCTCTCATTTCCTCTTTGCTTCTCTCCTTTTGTGAATCCACCTCTTTCCCTTTTTGCTCAGTGTCTCCCACTTCCTCTCTTCTCCTGGCTTAAGAAAAAAATACTTTATTTTTATATAAAGAATACAATGTGTACCCCAATTCTAAGCTCCTCTCTGAGTGAGCTGAATTCTCAAACTGTTTTGCAGATGACTCTCTGACCTGGAGTGTTACCTCAGGTAAATTTATTTCTTCGAGGGGCCAGAATTGCATTCTTTATCCAAGGCCTATTCCCCTCATTTTCTCTTTTTCCTCCCATGTAATAAATCATTATTCATAAAGTGTCACCCTGGAAACTGGTAATGCCAGATAGAAAGAAGACAGAGGTGTGTGTGTGTGTGTTTGTGCATGACTGCAGAGGAAGATGGAGAGGATTTGATGAAGTGGGTGTTTAAGTGTTTGCATGCAGTCCATTTTTCAGTGCATGAGAATATACTTACTGTGTGTGAGTGTGTGTGAGTGTGTGTTTTATGTCTATCTACGTGTGTGTGTGTGTGTGTTTGAAGGCAGTGACTTGTATGGCTTCAGAGGCAGGGCTGCCAGCACACAGAGGGTTGCTGGCTCAGTTCCCAGAGACCCTGAGGGAAAGGCACCTATTGATGGATTAAAAACTCCCACAGTGCTTTGCTTCCTGTGTGCACAAAGCCCACTGAGTCTGCAACCTGACTGAGCCCACACACTGGTGTGGAAACACTGTTGTCTCGCTTTTCTTTAAACATCTCCTATGACTTTAACTGTCTTGTAGTTTAAAATAGGGTTTCTCTCCACAGTCAATACCTACATTTCTATCTAGCTATCTGTCTGTCTGTCTTAACTAACTTATCGTACCAACTTTAACAAGCTTATAGTAGATTATTAAAGAACTACTGAAGAGCCTTAAGGCTGCATTCTCTCTAATGTCCAGCAGGGGGCGACTCCACTGGCTCCAAACAGAGGTCTGATTGGATGGGAGTCAATGAGAAAATGAGCTGACATCTGTCTTGATTCATCAGCTCAGTAAACATTTTCCTGATGATTTATGGTCTCAGTCTCTAGTTTACAGTCTTCTTCAGCACAGCAGGATGTTCATTTAGTAAATTATGGTCCATTTAGAGGTAGATACACCAGGAGGAGGGGGGGTTTAGAATGACTCACTAACCAATCAGAGGCGGTCTGTGGAGGTGGGGGCTGGTTTTGAGCTCAGCTGCAACAGGGAGAGGTGCAGGGCTGGCCCAGGAGATGGCGCTGGAGAGAGGTAAGTAGCACCAACGCATCTGGGAACAGGTGCAGTAAATTGCCTCTCTCCCTATATAAGCAGTAGCACGCCGGGACGTGGAAAGGAGGAAAACATGGGCAGGAGAGCAGACCGGAGCAGGAGCCACCTGTCAGGACAGTATCTGGGCTAAACGGGCAAGAGGCAGGACGGCGCCCTCAGTTAAAGAACTTGTGGTTGTTATTGTATGTTGAACGTGAACGGCGTGCTACACTGGCGCCCAACTTCCCAGTGCTACAACAAACGGCCCACCCCCGCCCCCCGCAAGAGGAGCTTTGCTCCACCGGCGCAGCGGGGAAACCCAGCCAGCAGCACCGTTCCTCAGCTCTCCCCTCCGCGGGTCCCGGCTGCTACAAGCACCCTCTCCCGCCCACAGAGAGTCCCTCAGACGTCAGGGCAGGAGTGCTGGTGGTGCGGGCGGCCTGGGCACTTCCGCTCAGAGTGTCCGCTCATGGAGGTGGGCCAAGTGATCCGGGTCGCCGGCCCACCAACATCCTCCCCCGGGTCAGGTGAGACATACCGCGTTCCGGTAAGGATCCAAGGGGGTATACACCAGGCTATGGTGGATTCGGGCTGCACGCAGGCCATGATTCACCAGAACCTGGTTCGGCCCGGGGCTTTGGTGGAGGCAAAGTGGGTGGATATCAGGGGTGTGTATGGGGATATTCACCGCTATCCCATAGTGCCAGTTGAAATTAAATACAGGGGAATAAAGCGTAGCGTGAAGGCAGCTGTAAGCAGCCGCCTGGCGCACCACCTGATTCTGGGGACTGATTGGTGTGCGCTCACGACCGGTAGGGACATGTAGTGTCTGTGCTGTGCTTAGCTGTGACACAGGGTCGTCCGACGCTCCGAACCTGCAACGCCTTTTCCGGAGACGCTGCTGGTTCCCGAAATCCACCCCATGGAAGATTTTCCACTTGAGCAGTCTCGTGACAACACCATACGCTCAGCCTTCGACCAAGTGATAAGTATTAATGGTCACTTGGTGCGCACTGACGCATCGCAGACCTACCCGCACTTTTCTTTACAGAGGGATAGATTATACAGAGTGAGTCGTGACACTCAGACAGGACTTATGAACACCCAGTTGCTGGTGCCGCCGGGAAACTGTTTTCCAGGCGGCTCATTATAACCCGATGGCTGGTCACATGGGATTTGCCAAAACACTGGACCGGATAATGGCCAGATTCTATTGGCCTGGCATTTGGGGGGATGTACGCAGCTGGTGTGCATCCTGCCCTGAATGCCAGTTGGTTAACCAACCAGCCATCCCACTGATACCACTGATGGAGGTCCCGTTTGAGCGCATTGGCATGGACCTCATTGGGCCATTTCACTGGAGTGCACGCGGCTATCGCTTTGTGTTGGTCCTGCGCACCATCTCTGCAAAGACTGTGGCGCAGTGTTGTTTCAGATAATCTCCTGAGTGGGGATCCCGAAAGAGATCCTCACTGACCAGGGCACCTCGTTCATGTCACGAACACTGAGACAGCTGTACGGATTACTGGGCATTAAGTCTGTTCGTACCAGCGTCAACCACCCTCAGACTGATGGGTTGGTAGAGCGGATGAACAAGACCTTAACCCTTTGATGCACAACATGGGTCCAAAGTGACCCAAGTTTTTATGTGCTATATCTTTGCAATAAATTCATTTCATCATTCAGCATTCCAGGAATTCCTCAATTAACTTTTCGTTTTTGATCATAATACATCCTTCTTTTATTTTTTCCTTTCTTACTTTTTTAATAAAAACACTTTTTGTATCACTACCCTTCTAATGCACAACATGGGTCCAAAATGACCCATATCCACTTACTATGTGAATTCATGTATGGCTCAGTGTTCTATGCTATATCTTTGAAATAAATGTATTCTGTCGTTTAGTATTCCAAGGATTCAGTAAATATTCTTGTTTTTGTTTAGCACAAATCATCATATTTATTTTTACTTTCTTACTTCATGAACTAGCATAGCTTTTGTATGACTACATCAAGTCTACACACATGAATTTACTATGGTATTTGGTGGGAACCTTTGAAATTTGTACATGTTTGCAATTTGTAACATGTTTACTGTGGACAACTATTCGCCTGCCACATGTCACTGCTCAGCACAGCTCCCTTTGCACATCTGATACATGTAAGTCTTGTTTTACAATTATTGTAATCTTACCTAAGAAAACGTTTGATTGTGATTGATTGGCCACTCTGAAATGTTCAGTTTTATCACACAGCACAATGCCACAGATGTTGCAAGTTTTGTCATACTGACTGCAGGAATGTCCACCAGAGCTGTTGCCCGTGAATTGAATGTTCATTTCTCTACCATAAGCCGTCTCCATACGCGCTTCAGATAATTTGGCAGTACATCCAACCGGCCTCACAACCGCAGACCACGTGTAATGACACCAGCCCAGGACCTCCACATCCAGCATGTGGATGGATGACACTGGATTTGACCAAGGGCTACTGGCAGATTCCTTTGTCTCCAGAGTCCAGGGAGAAAACGGCCTTGTCCACTCCATACGGTTTGTACCAATTTGTCACACTTCTGTTCGGGTTGTTTGGGGCCCCAGCCACCTTCCAACGCCTCATGGACCGAGTGCTGCGTCCGCACGCTGCATATGCTACCTCCTACTTGGATGATGTCATCATCCACAGTGACAACTGGGCGGAGCATGTGCGGCGGGTTGCCGTGGTGCTGGAGTCCCTGAGGCAGGCGGGGCTCACGGCCAACCCGAAGAAGTGTGCGGTTGGACCGAGGGAGGTACGGTATCTGGGGTACCACTTGGGTGGCGGGCAGTTGCGGCCGCAGGTAGACAAGACCGCGGCGATTGCAGCCTGCCCGTGGCCCAAGTTCAAAAAGGAGGTCAGACGATTCTTGGGGCTGGCGGGGTACTATCGTTAGTTCATACCGAACTTCGCGGACCTCACCAGTCCCCTGACCGATCTGACCCGGAAAGGTGCCTCAGAGCCAGTCCAGTGGACGGAGGGGTGCCAGCAGGCGTTTGAGAGGGTGAAACAGGCTCTCTGTGGGGGGCCACTTCTGCACACCCCTAACTTTTCTCTCCCCTTTGTGTTGCAGACTGATGCCTTGGACAGAGGGCTGGGGGCCGTTTTGTCCCAGCAGGTGCGGGGAGTCGACCGCCCCGTGCTGTACCTCAGCACGAAGCTCTCTGAGCAAGAGAGCAGGTACAGCACGGTGGAAAAAGAGTGCCTCGCCATTAACCCTCTGTTCGGACCATGCTCCACTCCAATGACTCCACCACATGAAGGATACCAACGCCCTTGGGCGGTGGAGGGGGGAGTGGGTTAGGCCGGACGGTCCCCGATGATTAATAATATCAAATTAATTTGCGGACCGCCAGTCGCCCATCCCTGGTATAGGCTTTACATAAAGGTTCTGCAAACTGGACAGAAATTCCATCCCTTTCAGTTTTGCTCACAGTGCCACATAGTGGTTCAAGGAATGTCAACATTGATGGCTTTGAGTCCCTAAACCAAAGACCTGCGATAATCATGTTTTCTCGTGTTGTGCGTTCAACAACTCATTTATAACACAAAAAGGCCAAATCAAAAACTTTGATGACTTGAAAATGGGTATGCCATCTGTGTTCCAGGTTAAAGAAATGTTTCTGGGATCACTGATAGGCCCATTGCAAGTTGTAAATTTCTGATAGACTTCTCCATCATATATTTCCTCAACATGACTTTATTATGTCTATTAAACCTAAAGCTTTTCCTCCTTCGCCAACAGTCTCTGCAGTTGTGCTTCAATGGGAACCTCAATAAAAAAGGAAGTTGAGCCCTCCACTAACACATTGGAGGAGGAAACAGGATTTACACTGTGTATCTGTATTCTCAACAGTCATAAAGCACGCACTACAGTATTTGTGCAAAAGTAGAGAAGAAGAATCATAAAAAATGTTTTGACTTTGTGGAAATTCCGAAGACATTCGGTCTGGCTATCAGAGGGGCAGTGCAGAGAAATCAGTGTGAGCAAGTCAGTGAGAGCTTTACCTGTTATTTTGTGTTTGTAAAAGTCATCATGAGGAGAATACTCTCAGCAACAGAAAGTGGTGCATAAAATGGATTATCTCCAGTGGTTGTAGAGCTTTTAGATTTGCTGACCTCTGCTATGTTCTGCCCTAAACTGTCTTCAAATGATAGGTCATTGTCAAATAACAAGTCGTCATCATCAAATGACACATTATCATCAGAAGTCTCTTCTTCAACAACTTCAGGAAGGGTATCAACATATTTATCTATGTGAAAGGACTTTTCAGGTTCCATGTTAGGTCGAGAGTGAGGCATCTCCCTTGTGTGTCCAGAGCCCTGGAGTGTATGGTGGGAGTGATGCAGGTCACACAAACGTTTGATTGAAGAGCCCTCCAGATCGACAAAGTCTTCAGCTTCCATAGTAGTGAAACAAGGTACTCCCTCATTGCCACAGTCCTCTGGCCTACAGATTGTTGATTCTAGAAAAAATTTGTACCAATCACTGAAAAGCAATTTGTGAATTAGTAGCTCGCTAGTTCTTTTTTGAAGTCTTGATTTCTTTAACAGTACAACTGACATCACTGTAACCCAGCAAACATGTCAGGAATCTGTGCAGATGCAACTGGATAGAATCAGGGACATTCAGCTTTTACAGACATGTTCAGTTTGTTTTCTGTGCAGCTTGCTCTGTCCAAATGTCTGTTTGCACATTGAATGGATACAGAATGCTGACATTGTTGCCCTTAACAACCAATTAAAAAAAGAAATCAAATAACTATAGAGATAGTGTGAGGCATTAATATACTTAGTACAATATTAGTTTTCCCAATCAGTCTGGCATGAAAATCACTATAATGAAAAAAGGCTTGCCAATCTTCATTTATCTACAGTGTTATCTACTTATCCACAGTGTTTATTTTACAGTTTTTAACAGTTGTTACCTGCGTTCTCCACTTCTTGTGTGTCCCACTGAAAATAGATAGAAGAAATAAAGTTAACATACGTAAGACTTACTTGATTAATTAGGCAGACCTAGATACTACACTTTCTGCAATACATCCTTCTTTCATGGGGGTAATGTTACATTTTTATTGAATATGTTTATTATTGAATAAGTGTTGATTGTAACTTCAATGGTCATTTTGGAGGCTGTAATCTGTGGTGCACTTGGACTGTACTGAGTTATGCTCAGAGATGTCCCTAATATATTGTCAACCCCTAATTCATATAAATGTGACTTTGGTTAAGACTGATATAACAGTATTGAGCAATGTTGTCAGAAGCAATTGAGCTACTGAAATATAGCTGAGAAAAGAACCTATATAACAGCTGACATGTTTTTATAAAATACCTACAAACCATATTTCATGAAATTTAAAGATATTGTGTTAAAATATGAATTTGTGAAAAGTCTATCATAGAAACAGTACTTGAGTAAAAGTCTTCTCAGTATCTGCTATAAGTGCACTTATTTTCCAGCAATAAATGTGCTTCATTTTCAAAAGTACATGTACAAATGAATCAAATAAATATTCAAGCAGGTACTGTATACCATAGGTGGGCTGCATACTGACCTAAATAAATTTGAAATTGAAATTTGAAATTGTGCAGCTTTGGTTCTGAAGCTACTGAAGACTAACAAAAATAGATTTTCTTTTTGTAGCCCACTACATTTATTTAAAAAGAATACCTGTCTCCAAAAATTTGTGGAAATATGAAGTGGGAGCAAATGTCAATACTGATTACATACACTGCAGCTGACAACAGGAAAACAAAATGTCAATTTTCTTATCTTTCTTCTGTATCCTTTGCAAATATTTTGTTGGCTCTTCACTTTTCTCCTCCAGGGTGAGTCAGATCTCTGTGCCATTTTCAGATTTCCTTTGCCTCAACTGTTTCCCTGAAATAACTTTAACTGTAGCAACATACAGTGGAGCACAAAATATGATATGCACTTTTTTTGAAAGAAGGTTACAGTAACATCAGAAATATGTATTTGAGCAACATTTAAAAGTATTGATTAAGAGATAAATGTAGATTAAACATCATAATCATAATTAAAATTAAAGCTGCAAGCAGCATTGAAGGGCCCTCGCAAATGCACGCGCGTCGGGGCGCATCCACAGCCGCGGACGTGGCCGCGCGGTTCGGGTGAGGCTGGGCGAATTTGCGTGACGTCTGCACAGAAGCCTTCGCAGAAGCCAGGCGTACGTCACACCTATCGCTCCAAAGTTTCATATAAATCTGATCATCTTTGTCACGAGAGACTGAGATCCTGTCGCCTGCGGCTGTTTCCGTGACTGTGAGGCAATGAGGGCACGTAGATGTCCGTTAATCCTAAAGTCTTATCCAGCATTTGATGTGTGGAAGAATTAGTCAGTCAGTAAGAATGTACACAAAACACGTATAATTCAAAGAACCTGTGTGTTCATGTGATCAAGCATTATAAGATGTTCCCTTATTAGTGTTACAGTAGAGTAACACACACTGAAAACACATTTTTAACTCCTTCCAAAGAGATTTACATCTATTAGAAAGCCAATATTGCCCTGTGGTGGCAGATGAAATAAGTGCAGAATAAATGTTGGTATTTCAAGTGATTTCTGAGCCAAAATAGTTTTTTTTTACCATGCATGCAGTTACACTGAAAGAAGACAGATTGTCAAAGAAGCATCTTGGAGGATTTAAAAGGTTAAAATGACCACAATTCAGGTCGGTGTAGTTTGTCTCCTTGGATGGGCATGGAGCCTCTTTTTAGACACATAATTTAAAAAATTATAATAATTTTTCTTTAATTTAATTTAATAATTTGGACATTGTCCATCAACTTTCCATCAACTTTTTGCTCTGAAAACGAAACGCCACGCCACGCCACGGCCACGCCCTTAAGATTCTACACAGTCTTTTGATAACTTTTCATCGTTAATAATATGGTAACACACACATCAAGTTTGAGGGAGATCTGATAAACCCCCTTGGAGTATTTAGACCATTTACGAACCCTATTTATGGCCAAAAATCCATTCAATTTTTCACTTTATTAAAAATAATAAATTTCCTGTTGGCTTTACAATGTGGCTCCAAGAGACTTTTTTGTAGGTCTTCTAATTCTCTATATACTCACCAAAGCACATATCTGTAGGTCAAACGTAGCGCGGGGGCTGCTTTGTTGAAATGTTGCAGGGGGCGCCGTTGAGCCGTTTTGCCACACCCAAACTCATAAACCAGATCAGATTATTCATTTTAGGCCTCCTGATGCATGTGCCAAGTTTAGTAAAGTTTGAATCATGTTTGACCAGTTTTACAATAAACGTAAGTTTCATGGCGAAGGAGGCGTGGCTACAGGGACAGCGTTTCACAAAAGCTCATGTCCTTCGTAACGTAGCATCATCAAAGTCTTGGGAAGGTTTTCACCCAATTTGAGGTGTCTGTGGTTAACCTGCTGGGAGATAATCATTTGAGAGTAAAACGTTACACTTCCTCCCGCCAATAGGTGGCGCTATGACTATCGTTCAAAATTGTCCTGCACAGCTGTTCAGACCCAGATTGCCATTAAACACAGGAAATTTGGTAAAGATAGGAGCTTGTGTGACCGAGTTATGGGTGATCGAAATTTCATGGCGAAGGGTCGAACTTCGCCGCCACGCCAGACCCCCTCCACGTTGACAAAAAGTCACAGATTTTTCTCCACAGCTTCATCTAAGACGTTAGGATCATCTGACAGTATTTTGAAGTAGATCTGCTCATCTGTCTCGTCTGTGGACGCCACGGCGTAAAACATGATGTTTCCTGTTGCCACCAGGAGGCGCTATGAGTGTCGGTGAATATTGTCCTACAGATGTGTTCAGGGCCGGACTGTCATCAAACGTGATAACTTTCATTCAGATATGATCATCTACAGCCGAGTTATGATCCATTTCCTGTTTCGTGGCGAAGGCTAAAGTTTGAGGCTCCGCCCACGCCATGCCGTTCAATATTGTACTCTGCCTTTGATAACTTTTCATCATTAAGTCTTCGACTACAACATATTCAAATTTGAGCTTGATCGGATGAACGGTGTCAGACTAGATAGATTTTTTATAACCCCCAAAATGGCCAAAAATCATCACATTTTGACACTTTATGCAAAATACTGGACGCCCTGTTCATTTCCCGGTATGGGTCCTTGAGACTTTTTTGTGCGTCTGGATGTCATACACGTGCTCAATTGCATGTTTCTAGCTCAAAGTGGTGGGAGGGGCTGCCGTTTAGGGGGCGCTATAGAGCCATTTCTGTACGCACATATTTGACACCCATAAAATATCAAATTTTTCGCCACTCCTGAAATGTTTGCACATTTTGGTGAGTTTTCGACTATCCCTTGCGCCCCATTTCCCCTTGCAAAGTGGCTGAAGACAAATAATAATAATAAGAATACGTAGAAGAACAATAGGGTCCTCGCCGAGTGTGCCACTGGGTGCTCGGGCCCTAATAATACGTAGAAGAACAATAGGGTCCTCGCCGAGTGATGCTCACTCGGGGCTCGGGCCCTAATGAGTCTAATGTAATGTCATTAATACTAGCTGATAGGTACACATACACACGTGGACAAAATTGTTGGTACCCCTCTGTTAATGAAAGAAAAACCCACAATGGTCACTGAAATCACTTGAAACTTACAAAAGTAACAATAAATAAAAATGTATTGAAATTTAAACAATCAAAATCAGCCATTACTTTTGAATTGTCGTTCAACAGAATTATTTAAAAAAACAAACTAATGAAACAGGCCTGGACAAAAATGATGGTACCCATAACTTAATATTTTGTTGCACAACCTTTTGAGGCAATCACTGCAATCAAACGATTTCTGTAACTGTCAATGAGACTTCTGCACCTGTCAACAGGTATTTTGGCCCACTCCTCGTGAGCAAACTGCTCCAGTTGTCTCAGGTTTGAAGGGTGTCTTCTCCAGATGGCATGTTTCAGCTCCTTCCACAGATGTTCAATGGGATTTAGATCTGGGCTCATAGAAGGCCACTTCAGAATAGTCCAATGCTTTTCTCTTAGCCATTCTTGGGTGTTTTTGGCTGTGTGTTTTGGGTCGTTATCCTGTTGGAAGACCCATGACCTGCGACTGAGACCAAGCTTTCTGACACTAGGCAGCACATTTCTCTCCAGAATGCCTTGACAGTCTTGAGATTTTATTGTACCTTGCACAGATTCAAGACACCCTGTGCCAGATGCAGCAAAGCAGCCCCAGAACATAACCGAGCCTCCTCCATGTTTCACAGTAGGGACAGTGTTCTTTTCTTGGTATGCTTCATTTTTGCGTCTATGAACATAGAGTTGATGTGCCTTACCAAAAAGCTCCAGTTTTGTCTCATCTGTCCAAAGGACATTCTCCCAGAAGCTTTGTGGCTTGTCAATATGCATTTTCGCAAATTCCAGTCTCGCGTTTTTATGATTTGCTTTCAACAGTGGTGTCCTCCTTGGTCGTCTCCCTGAAGTCCACTTTGGCTCAAACAATGACGAATGGTGCGATCTGACACTGATGTACCTTGGCCTTGGAGTTCACCTTTAATTTCTTTGGAGGTTGTTCTGGGCTCTCTGGATACCATTCGAACTATCCGTCTCTTCAATTTATCATCAATTTTCCTCTTGCAGCAATGTCCAGGGAGGTTGGCTACAGTCCCGTGGATCTTAAACTTCTGAATAATATGTGCCACTGTTGTCACAGGAACATCAAGCTGCTTGGAGATGGTCTTATAGCCTTTACCTTTAACATGCTTGTCTATAATTTTCTTCTAATCTCCTGAGACAACTCTCTCCTTCGCTTTCTGTGGTCCATGTTCAGTGTGGTACACACCATGTCACCAAACAGCACAGTGACTATTTGTCACCTTTTAAATAGGCAGACTGACTGATTATGAGTTTGAAGACACCTGTGATGCCAATTAAAGGGCACACCTGAGTTAAACATGTCCCTCTGGTCAAATTATTTTCAATCTTTTATAGAGGTACCATCATTTTTGTCCAGGCCTGTTTCATTAGTTTTCTTTTTAAAATAATTCTGTTGAACCACAATTCAAAAGTAATGGCTGATTTTCAATGGTTAGTTTCCAGTAAATTTTTATTTATTGTTACTTTTGTAAGTTTCAAGTGATTTCAGTGACCATTGTGGGTTTTTCTTTCATTAACAGAGGGGTACCAACAATTTTGTCCACGTGTGTATATTGCACTCAAAAATAGCAAAAACCAATACAGCTAATGGGATATCAGAATCACAAAACATGTAATTCAAACTTTCCAGTAGCAGATGTGGCTACAAAGCATCTAAACTACACTTGGCTGCAATTGCAAAAAGTTCATTTATTTTTTGGGGGAGAGGTAAATATATATATATATATATATATATTGACGCACGTTTGGTGCAAAAAGTTGTGAACTATGAACCCGGTAAAAGAGTTAAGAGTTAGTATTGGAGTTAAGTTATACACGCTGCATTGTGATTGGTCAATTCACATTGACCAATCACAATCTACTAGCGCGAATTCAGCCAGAGGAATGTGAAAGTCCATCCATCCATCCATTTTCTATACCGCTTATCCATCAGGGTCGCGGGGGGAGCTGGAGCCTATCCCAGCTGACTTCGGGCGAGAGGCGGGGTACACCCTGGACTGGTCGCATACAGAGACAGAGACAACCTTTCACTCTCACACCTACGGGCAATTTAGAGTTACCAATTAACCTAACGTGCATGTCTTTGGATTGTGGGAGGAAGCCGGAGTACCCGGAGAGCATAGGGGAGAACATGCAAACTCCACACAGAAACCGGGTTCAAACCGGGATTCGAACCCGGGGCCTTCTTGCTGTGAGGCAACAGTGCTAACCACAGCACCACCATGCTGCCCTGAATGTGAAAGTCAAAGTTTGTAAAAAATGATGTTAAATATTTATGTTGGTTCGGATACTTTTTGGCACCTGTTTACTATTTGAATATGTCTTGTCTTGCTTGTGAATATTTTCCTGTTTTGTAAATAAACCCTTTACTTTGATGAACGAAGTACTGTGTGTTTGTTGTTCTGCGCCTGAGCCTCTGTCCTGCTCCATGACACATGTAAGTGCTGGAAAAGGCTGCATGTGTGAAAGGGGCTATTGATTGTTCCCCTGATAATATCTAGTTAGCAGGGCACACTGCTGTTATTTAAGGCTATTTTGTAATGCGTGTTTTCCTTCCTTGCAGCATACGTCATGCACTGGGGCACGCTGGATGGATGGACAGCGGTGGACAAAAGTTAGGGTCAACAAAGCACTCATTAACAAATGCCGCATGAGAGCTACAAAGACTTTATAAGTTTTTGAATGTGGTCATACAATGGTTAGAAGTTTGTTGAGATGTCAAACACTGTTATATTCAATGTTACAATGTGTTGTGAAGGTGTACTGACTTAGTCACTTTTACCTGTGTTGAGTCATGACAGTTACCTGAAATGGTCTTTTCTTACGAGATTCAATGTTTAGTAGTTTGAACAAGCAAGAGCCTTGCATTTCACTCTAATTTAAAATAAAGAGCAGCATATTGCTAATAAATTGGTATGTCCACCCCTAGAGGTGTGTTTTATTATGATTTTTTTTTTCTTTAACAGGAAAGTAGTATTCTTTGTATGGTTGAGTTTTTGCTGTCAAAAATCAGAAATTGTACAAATTGAGATGTGAAGCTTGGCATTTTGTTTAAAACTAATGCACTTTTTGCAGGATTGCTGTGTGTTGCGATTTTTAATAAAGGGGCAAATTGTTCCAGACTTTGAGATTTCTGTTTTTTAAGAGATTTTCATGTTGCTCCATTGTAGCTCCATTATTGCTCATTTTCTTTTCCAGTTGAGACACAAATCAAGACGTGCAAGATATCTCCCTAAAGTCTCAAGTATGAGTCCCGCCAATTCTTATTTCTCACCCATTTCCCCTAGTGAATTTTAGGAGAAACATGAGAAACATTTGAAATGAAATAGACATGAAAATGAAGCTGAAATGAGAATCTCAAATTTGTCTCCTGAGCTTTAAAAGAGCAAGCTTTGAGCAGAAAAGTCATTAAGCCATTTATTGTCTGCTTGTCCTGTAAAAAGGTTAACTGTGAAGAAGCATAGATATCTTATGGACTTTCAGTCCTACTGAAATGCATCGCTTGTGACATTTTTCCAAAAAAATGACGTAGACAAACCCACAGCTTATGTGGTTTGTAAGACCGCACAGCCAACCGTGGGAACCAACATGCTAGCAGATAAGCTAGCTCAGCTATCGTGGCAACTAGGCTATGAGCTAGGCCATCTCTTACACTTATATTCCATAACTTTTGTTACCTCACATCTGTTATCCCTTGCATTGCCATTTTATTCTTCTATCAGTGAATCTTTTGTTAAAACATTAGAGCAGCTCATTTCTCAATGTTCATATAGAAATGTGACAGTGATGAGCCATCTTTTAGCCTGTCGTACATTAGCTAAAAGGAGTACGACCCCAAGATAATTCATCAATTTATCAAAAATAAAACAAAGGGCATGCCATATCATCTAATGAACTAACCACAGTGGCGCACTATAAGCTGCCAAACGCTATGTAGCCACAATGCATGAAAACAGGCAAAGTTCCTTGTTAAGTTAAAATCTGGTAAAATATAGAGTTGTTTGTGCGTAATACCTTCATAGATATATTAAGAGTGCCTTGGTGGCCAAATGGTCGAAGCTCATGCCACGTCATCCATCACCAGGTCAAGCCCACTGACTTTTGTTGCACGTCACACCCCTCTCTCTCTCTCCCTCTTTTCCCATCCGTCTCATCACTATCCAACAAAGGCAAAAAATGCTGGAAAAAAAAAAAAAAATTCATTTAAAGACGAACTGATTTTGGCTTTCTTATATTTGTAATGAAAGAAATAGGACTTGTGGGGACAGAGAACCAGCTTCTTGAATGTGCAGATTTGACTAAACATAGGTAAAGTGAATGGATAGACAGATAGATAATAAAAACACAGAGCCATGAATAGATGGAGTAGGAGTGTGAAAGAGAATATAGCTGTGCAAGGTTAGAAATGTGTTTATAGAGGGAGTAATATTGAGCGAGATATTTTTGGTGGTTCCTATATGTGGGCGCTATGAGAGGGTGGGAGGAGTGGAAAGTGTTCTAGGTGTGTTTTAAACCAACCTGAAGCCCAACATCTAATGTGGCATATCAATGATCCTGTTTCCTCTGTGTGTGTTTGCACTGCACTGTGTTTTAACTGTCTGATGACATTCGAGGTTTGTCTTTTTTGATCAGGTGTCATTCTTAACACCTGTAACTTGATATGATTTAAGTGTTGCGAAGTGATGGCAGCTGTGGACGTTACAAGAGACTGCAGCTATCATATGAAGTGCACTTTCTAAAATACTGAATTAAACACCATGTATTGTGACACATCACCCTTTCAATGAGCCTCATCAGGCTTTCACTCAAAACAGAGAGAGTAAGGGAGAGGAGGCAGCTCTAGCTGTAGACGTCCTGTCACCATGGGAACAGAAGGGCCACTGATAATAACGTGATCCCTGTGGTGAAGGCATCATCACCAATAACACTGGAGATGAGAGTGACCAGGGAAGAGAAACACACAGGAAATGAAATGTGAGTGTGTTTCTGCTACATTAGACACATGTCCTTACATGGATGGAAACAACAAAAAAAAACCAAGTGTGTGTGTATGTGTTTGTGTCTGTGGTGACGTGTGTGTGTGTCTATGATGTGTTTGTGTCTGTCTGTGGTGATGTGTGTGTGTGTGTGTGTGTTCTAAGAGCAGATGGGAGCTGCTCAAGCATGTGCATTTTACCACTTGAGCGCTGCCATCCATCTTTTTAAGCTCTTTGCTCTCATTCATCTTGCTGGGTGAGTCTGACCAGCAGCTTTCACCCTGTCTTCACTGTCACCCTTTGATTGTCCTTTTTTGACTCTAGTAATAATATCTGCTACTGATGAGGAAATGACAAATGTTTTAAAGGTTTTTATGTTTTGGCAACTCAAAGCACCTGGTTCACATCAGGGGTGAGACTGTCTCAACATGTAACCAAATCCTCATGCCTTCATTAACCAAAGTGTCTCTGTAGCCTAACCTTGGCCACGCAGGGGATGCAGAGTGTATCTCACATCAACACCAACAGCTTTCTGTGTGATACAAGAATGAAACAATCGTTACTGATGCACATAATCCACACAGCAGTAATGTTTCCCAAAGCGTCCGGCCATACAGTGTGCACAAAAAACACAACACCTCAACAGCACATGGCATCTAATGTGCAAAGACAGACAGAGCACTGTAGATCTGTAGTGCTGCACTTCTGTCTACTATCTCTTATCCCTCAGTCTTCTGACTGTACAGGTTTCAAGTGTTTCAGCAATAAAGCTGCTGACGGTGGAGCACCTACAGATGCAGCAGCTGTAGCACCTTCAAACCTGAGACATGTGATGGTGGCTAAAAGCCTGTAGATAAAGGGCTCAAACAGGTACAGATATCTCTATCATATCTAGTACACTGAGGGAGATGCTGTGTGCACCTATGTGGGGGCTACATGTAACTCTGTGTGTGTGTGTGTTTGTGTATCGATGTGAGTGACATCCCTGTGTACATCATGGCAGTCGGGCAGCAATGCCTCTTCCTCCTGCTGCAGTGTGGTAAAAGAAAAATAATGCTGAGAATAACGGGACAGTCCGTGTTATCTGCAGCGTGGCTGTCTGAGATCCTTCTCCACAGTCAGTGTGTTACCTACAGTAGGTGGTGGTCAGCACACCTTTGGTTTGGAGAAGCTACACAATGTACTGCTGTGGACGGGCAAAACAGATTTTAGCCTCCTAAAAAATGACATTGACATGACATTAAAAAATCAACATCTGTCTAAGCTGGTGCTGTAATTACAACATTTTCACTGTTTTAGCTGCCATCAGACATTCTTTTCCAGCAGCCATTTCTGATGGGGACCTGTTATTAACGGACCTTATTGCACCAGCGTGATGCTGGAAAATGAGGGGTTGTGACTGAAGGTGGATCAATGAATGTTTTCCGTATGTGTAGCACAGGCTAAGTGGATGTGTATTTCTCTGAAGTGAGAAAGAGCTTCAGGTCCCCTGAACTGAAGAGAGAGCTTTTTCTGTCAGCATATAGCTCTTCTAACAGAAGAAAGACTTTCTTTTGCTTTGCTCCCAGCTGTGTACCTAATATCCACATCTGTTTGCAGCTTCAATGTAATCTAGCGAAGCAGATTCAGATGCAAAAGCACATTTTAAATTTGCCATAACATAAATTTCACTGAATCGCCACATTACCTTGGAGCGCTTTGTGAAAACCTCCGGCTTCTGTGTATATTTTATAATTTGATAAAACTCAGAGTGGCAGTTGTGTGCTAGAAATGGGGATTTCAAAAGAGTGTTCCCTGAAGTAGGGTCCTGGGGGGCAGCAGGGGTTCTTTTACTGATTATGAATCTCACAGAGACTATTAAATACCACAAAAGATGGACTACTCAGCAAAGGAAAGCTGCACCAGTTTCTGCTCTGGGAGCAGAGGAAAAAAGCTGCAGCCGTGGTGGCTGAGAGCCGTCGGTGTAAGGAGGATTATGTGGATGAATGATCGCTGTGATGATCCACTGGCTGCTCTTATGTTTAGGGAAAGTCTGGCTGTCATGCTGAGAGGACTGCTTTGTCCTGTTGTTGTTGTGTGACTATAACTGAGAACAATTATTCAAGCATCTGGATGTTGGCTTAGCTTTTACTTTAAAGAATACAGATGTAACAGTTTTCTCTCCTTGAACGCTGTATACACCATTTTCTTCTCTGTACAGCAGTGGAGTGGTTACTGTAGTCAACCCTGTCTCCTACAAAGGGCCTTTACATGCATTATTTGCCACAGCAGACAGTTTGTTTGACAGATATTTTTTTTTAGCTTTTTTTATTCTTGAAGATGCTTTATTGCAGTTTTAACTGTGTTTGACTGTTAGCCTTTGAGTTAGCTAGTAAACATGTAGAGAGAGATGAAATAATGCTAATAACTGTATTTATATAGGACCTTTCAAAACCACATTACAAAGTGTTTTATAATGACATAAAACCAAAAATAGCACACAAAAGTGGGATGAAATAACTGAATAAGATTAAAAATGATAAAGCAAATGATGAAGCCAAAACAAAACAATTCAGTAAAAAGGAGGTGTTTTAGCAAATTTAACAAAGCTGGTGGCTTCATTTCCTCTGGCAGATGATCCACAGTGGAGGGACCCTGAGTCCAAAGGCTCGGCCTCTGGTCTGGACTCTCACCCAAGATTAGCCAAACACATATCTTTATCTTGATATTCTAGGTTAGAATTGACCATCTATGTTGTTATATAAATGCACTATCTGAAGTGTGAAGGGCACAAGGAGGCCTCCTCATATCCTTCAGCCTGCAGAAAGTGAGACCTGACAGCAGACGGTTTCAATTTGAAAATGCTTTTCAACTCTTTTCCATTAGACTATGACTTCCTGGCTCATGTGTTTCAAGAGTTCAGCTCAACTGCATTATTGAAGGGTGTATTTCCTCCCCACGGTCTGAACTTAGGAAGACAGTTGCAGCACAAGAGGCCATGCAGGCAAGACCTCAGCCAGGTGGGCCTAGGCCTGATGAACAGAGACAGTCACAGATGAATTGTGGCAGTGACCAAGTGGAAGTGGATGGGTCTTCAGTATTACAGTAATGGGCTGTTGAGAACCAGAGTGAGAGACGGTTAGCCTCATTATTCATCAGCAACACAACACCAAGCACATGAATCTGAACATGCTTGCCGAAGTCCAGGTTGGACTCAGATGTATTGGACCATACTGGGGAGCAGTGAGATCTGTCCTGCCCCCCCCCCCCCCCCCCCCACGAGGATCTTTAATGCCCAGAGTTCACAAACCTCTGTGAAATCTGAGATCTTAGAGGTGAATTTGTTGAAGTAAATGTTCTAGTTTAGTTGAATGTTTTCCATTTTAGGAGGAATAGCGTCTCAGCTGTCTAACAGGGACTGTCCAATTTGACCTCTATTGGTTGACATGATGTTTTGAGTCTCCTGATGGCGGACATGAGGTCTTAGCATTTGAATTGGAAAAACAAATTTCATATGTTCAGGGTTCAAAGGTGCGAGAGCACCCTGAGCCAATGACAGGACTGCTTCCTGCCTGCCAAAGAGTTTTTTTATATGATTTGGGAAAGAGGAGAGTAAATAACTGATCAAAGGTGTTAAACAGTCCAAAGAGAGAGTGTGAGGTAGCGAGTGAGAAGCGAGTCAGTCCTTGAAAGCTCTGGAGAAGCATGCTGTCTATGCAGTATTTCAGACGCTGTCACATCACCTCTGATACTTTGATCTATGTCGTGGATCTAGGATTGATGGTGGCGTTGTATTGTGGGTAATGTGGGCACCAGGTTTAGACCAGGAAGAATGTGTGGACTAAAAAAGAAGATATGTCTTGTTTTGCTGCATTCATTTTGTTCCTTTTTTAACTGCCTGCCATGAGTGTGCGGTGCTGACTCAGTGGAGCTTTTCATTGTGTGTGAAGATCATGAAGATCAACAGTGTCACACATGTTTAAACATCAGGAAACAGTTGGTACACACTGAAACACATCCACAGAGTGCATCTCAAGCTCTGTCTGCTGTTGTAAGCACAAACCGTCAGTGTCACCTGCCTGAGAAAGAGAGAAACCAATGTTGTGTCACTCATTTATCTGGAATTTTATGAAACTGCTGACACAGTATTTCTCTTTCCACCTGAATGCTGAGTCACTCACATATTTTCAAACATCAAACTGAGCTGCAGACATGTTGACCAGAAAAAGCAGCCTGTGGGCTCTTGATCTGTGTGCATCCTAATCTGACTGTGGCATTCCTTTGAATTGTTTGGCACCAGCTGTCCGGACTGTTTTATTCCCATCTTTGACAATAAATCGTCACTGCTGTCGAGTTTTTTATGTCCATCTCTGATGCTCAGCTCTCGTCACTGTGGGCAGATTTATCTAGGTGATTTTACAAGACAAGAGCTGCACAACAAAATGAAAGCTGTAGCATACACAGATAATTACATTTAGAATAGAGCAGGGTCAAACATAAAACCTCATCCAAATAATACACGTCTACTCCCAGGAAATAGTTCTGTAGTGTAGTGATTCACGTGCTGCGTCCTATCAGACAGGAAGTCTGTGATCCTCCTGCTAAGAGAAAAGCCATCACATATCCAGAATGACTAAAGAACAGCCCTTTGTTTCAGGACGGGTATTGTGTGTTATTGCTATTTCTATGAATCTGTCGTGTCCTGCCTTTAGGTCTCAGCCACCATGTGATACATTATTCTCTATTATTCTAGGAACAAATGCTCTAACCAGGGAGAAAAAAGCAAGTGACTCTAGTGTCCTGCTCATCAATACTGTCCCACTAACCTGCATGGCAGTTTACCTCTAACCAGTCAGCTGGAACATTGTTCAAACACCCTGAGAGGACTGTGAGTTGCAAACAAATAAATTAATAAAATAACATGAAAAACGAAACAAAAACAATACAGTGATAAATGGAAAAGACAAAGCACTAGAGGAAAACATGACACGGAAGAAAGAATGCAGGAAATTGAGAGCAGCCATTCAATAAAAGAGGAACCAGAGAGGGAAGAGAGGAAGCCAGGGCCAGACACATGTACCTCAGGCGTGGGCTCTGCAATCTGTATGTCAGCCATAGCTAACATCAGCTCACACACACACTGATATTAGGACACACACACACACACACACACAGTGCAAATCCCCAGAGAGAGAAGAGCAGCACCTCAGGGTAGCTGTTCATACACATCCCAAAAGAAAACAGCTTTGATGCAAAGCCTGAACGCCTGCTTTTATCTGGCTCCACTGGGTCTACGGTGTGTGTGTGTGTGTGTGAAACCCGATCTCACAGAAGTTCAGAAAATTTAATCTGGTCTCATTTTTTCGTTTCCCTGAGCACGATTTTCAGACTGATGTTTTTCTATGGGATCTTTTCGTGTCAGTATCTCGTCAGTAGGACCTCTGTACAACCTGGGCGCTCAGAAGCTCTGCTGTTATTTCTCATTCTATACTCATTTTTTTTAAACTATAAATGCTACATTACTCCACATTTAACCACCAGATTTAATCCTTGTTTTCCAACAATACGATTGATTTTTGCTCCTAAAAAATCATATGATGTTTTTGCTATTACTGAGGCCTCAACCCTCTCAATAAATAAATAAATAAATAATAAAATTCAGTACTGTGATGCACAAGCAAGTAATTGATGTAATTTTTTTTCAGCACATCATGGGCTATTTGAATATACAGCTCTGGAAAAAAAAATGAAGAGACGGAAATCAGCATCTCTACATGTATGACAGCCATTCCATTCCAGTGTCTGTTGAATTCCAACACAAGCACACCTCATTCTACTTAATGAGGTACTGATTAGGTGATCACCTGAACCAAATCCTATTTAACAAGGAAAAGTATAAAAACCATTGCTGTGGTCATCACAATCCTCTTGCAATTGGACCAGCTGGACAACAAAGCTACTGACCGGCAGATGGCGAAAACGACTCTCCACTGACCGGGATGACCGTCAACTCATTCGAATGTCACTCAGCAGCCGTAGGATGACATCAAGTGACCTACAAAAAGAACAGCAAATGGCAGCTGGGGTGAAGTGCACAGCGAGAAAGGTTTGAAACAGGCTCCTAGGGGCAGGGCTCAAGTCATGTAAAGCTAGAAAAAAGCCCTTCATCAATGAGAAGCAAAGAAGAGCCAGACTGAGGTTTGCAAAAGACCATAAGGATTGGACCATAGAGTAAAGGAGTAAGGTCATCTTCTCTGATGATCCTTTGTGAAGAACGCATGAATCAAGCCACGTACAAGGTTATCCTGGAAGAAAACTTGCTTCCTTCTGCTCTGACAATGTTCCCCAACTCTGAGGATTGGTTTTTCCAGCAGGACAATGCTCCATGCCACACAGCTAGGTCAATCAATGTGTGGATGAAGGACCACCAGATCAAAACCTGAACCCCATTGAAAACCTCTGGAATGTGATCAAGAGGAAGATGGATGGTCACAAGCCATCAAACATAGCTGCGCTGCTTGAATTGTTGTGCCCGGAGTGGCATAAAGTCACCCAACAGCAATGTGAAAGACTGGTGTAGAGCAGGCCAAGAAGCATGGAAGCTGTGATTGAAAATCAGGGTTATTCCACCAAATGATTTCTGAAGTTAAACATTAGTATTGTGTTGTTTAAAAATGAATATGAATTTGTTTTCTTTGCATTATTTGAGGTCTGAAAACACTACATCTTTTTTTGTTATTTTGACCATTTGTCATTTTCTGCAAATAAATGCATGAATTTGGGAGAAATGTTGTCAGTAGTTTATAGAATAAAACAATAATGTTAATTTTACTCAAACACATACCTATAAATAGTAAAATCAGAGAAACTGATAATTTTGCAGTGGTCTCTTAATTTTTTGACAGAGCTGTATATAAAAAGTTCATAAAGGCATTTTGTTCTCATTAAAAACGCAAGTCGCATTGTTTTTGGTCTTATGTCTCCAAACCAAAAACAATGGTCCTATTTTGCTTTTTGCAGGTGGGCAGACCTGAAGAGGAAGTGTAAACCATTCAAATTAAAAGCCAAGAGGATAGAATAGCCATTCATAAAAGTGTAACATTATGGAAGCACATGAAATCTAAAAGGCCACAATTAGTCACAATTCAAACGGTGTTTGAAGTAATTATGAGCACCCCCCCCCAGCGTCTAGAAATGTCGTCAGGTGTTATTTAAACAACAACTACCGTCTGGTGTTACATACACTCCAGCTGCTGTCTGGTGTCATTTACATGCATGGTTCCATCAGCAGCCTGGCCCTATAGTGTAATGGATAAGTCAGTCACTATACACATTGATCTTTAAGGTTCAAAACTCACTCGAGGTGGAACTTAGTGTCACAATCTGCTGTTCCAGTCTGCTGCTGCTGGTAATTTTCCACTCTCTGACCTACTTACCTGGCCACACCTTCCAATCAGTGGCAATCACCCTCACCTGGTTCCCCAGCTGCACTCACCTGCCTATTTAAGGTTCAGCAGTAGACTCCCTCATTGCCAGGTTGTCTTAGCTTCATGCCTGACCTTCCAGCACTCCTGTTTGGACTGATTTCCTGTTTCTGACTCTGTTTGCTCCCTGACTACCGCTCCTCGTCTCTGCCCTGGTGACTACCTCAGCCTTCTGTTCCTGACCACGAGCTTCTCCTGTGTCCTTCCTGCCTTCGCTGTCTGTTGAGCCTGCCTGTTGCTGACCCCGGTTCTGGATTTGACTACGAGACTAGCCTGTCCCTCTCTGGTTCTGTTGCCTACCATCTACCCAGCCAGCAGATAGTCATCTGCTCTTTCATCAACTGTGCTGCTATTGGGTCCTGCGAAAACCCTGTTACACTTAGACAATATGAGAATGGTAAAATATTACATTAATTACAGGGTAAATTATTACAATATTACATTAATATTACAATATTATATTATATCTTTTCCAAAAAATATTCAATCAATTTATATAATTACAACAACCAGTCCTATCAAAATCAATAAACTTTAAATGTACAAGAAAAAACTCTGTGTTCACAGACAGTGAGACAGTGGTTCAAAACTTGAATGTAACCTTGAAACAACAATTTGTGTACTTTAGGGTTACTGTTTGAAAAATTAGGTTGACAACATTATAGCTATGAAAACCATACATCCTGTCACATCAGTGGGAAAACACCCCTGCTGGATATCTGTGGTGATAAATCACAAATACATTGAGGCAAGAGTTCTGATTATGAGTTAAGCACGACATTATTTATAACAGAGTAGTGTTGATGGACTGAAAAATTATTTGTTTAAATATAGGTCACATCAAGCTTTGAACCGGAGACCTTTCATAATAGAACATGTAATTTTTCTTGAATGCAATCAGACTGGTATGTAACGGGTGAAAGAGAGGATATGTGTGCTGGATGCCTGTGATTAGGACCATCTCGCTGCTCATCGTCGAAAGGAGGATGTCTTTCAGTAACATAGCCAATTGACTGACAGAGTATCTCCTGAAGAACACGTACATCAACTCCTCTGTGCAGAAAGGGAGGGATCCCAGGTTTTCCAGGATGCCTTGAACACAGTGGAGTAGTAACACAGCTGATCAGAGAGGCACGAGCAGGGAAAGGAGACCTGGCCAGACCTCACGAAGGCATATGGCTCAATTCCACACAAACTGGTGGAGACGGCACTGATGTGGCACCATGTCCCAAGCAACATTAAGAACCTCATTGTAGTGGAGACAATAAGTAGATCTTTGGTTTGTCACTGGTTCTGTGTTTATACTAGATCCACACAGGGGGTGTCAGCCAGAACACCACTTGAGGCCACGTACTCCAGGGTATGGGCATAAAGGAGGCAGGAAATTGGTTGAATATTTATTCTTTCTCTTACAACCTGGGATTGTACTGTTGTGGTTTCCTATAAAACAGGGGAATGAACAATAGTCTTAATACACACAGATTGGATACATACAGTGGGGCAAAAAAGCATTTAGTCAGCCACCAATTGTGCAAGTTCTCCCACTTAAAAAGATGAGAGAGGCCTGTATTTTTCATCATAGGTACACTTCAACTATGAGAGACAGAATGGGGGGGAAGAATCCAGGAAATCACATTGTAGGATTTTTAATGAATTAATTGGTAAATTCCTTGGTAAAATAAGTATTTGGTCACCTACAAACAAGCAAGATTTCTGGCTCTCACAGACCTGTAACTTCTTCTTTAAGAGGCTCCTCTGTCCTACACTCGTTACCTGTATTAATGGCACCTGTTTGAACTCGTTATCAGTATAAAAGACACCTGTCCACAACCTCAAACAGTCACACTCCAAACTCCACTATGGCCAAGACCAAAGAGCTGTCAAAGGACACCAGAAACAAAATTGTAGACCTGCACCAGGCTGGGAAGACTGAATCTGCAATAGGTAAGCAGCTTGGTGTGAAGAAATCAACTGTGGGAGCAATTATTAGAAAATGGAAAACATACAAGACCACTGATAATCTCCCTCGATCTGGGGCTCCGCGCAAGATCTCACCCCATGGGGTCAAAATGATCACAAGAACGGTGAGCAAAAATCCCAGAACCACACGGGGGGACCTAGTGAATGACCCGCAGAGAGCTGGGACCAAAGTAACAAAGGCTACCATCAGTAACACACTACGCCGCCAGGGACTCAAATCCTGCAGTGCCAGACGTGTCCCCCTGCTTAAGCCAGTACATGTCCAGGCCCGTCTGAAGTTTGCTAGAGAGAATTTGGATGATCCAGGGAGAATGTCATATGGTCAGATGAAACCAAAATAGAACTTTTTGGTAAAAACTCAACTTGTCGTGTTTGGAGGAGAAAGAATGCTGAGTTGCATCCAAAGAACACCATACCTACTGTGAAGCATGGGGGTGGAACCATCATGCTTTGGGGCTGTTTTTCTGCAAAGGGACCAGGACGACTGATCCGTGTAAAGGAAAGAATGAATGGGGCCATGTATCGTGAGATTTTGAGTGAAAACCTCCTTCCATCAGCAAGGACAATGAAGATGAAACGTGGCTGGGTCTTTCAGCATGACAATGATCCCAAACACACCGCCCGGGCAACGAAGGAGTGGCTTCGTAAGAAGCATTTCAAGGTCCTGGAGTGGCCTAGCCAGTCTCCAGATCTCAACCCCATAGAAAATCTTTGGAGGGAGTTGAAACTTAACACACAATTTACAAACGGCGAAAGTAAACGTTACTCCCTCACTTCTTTCACTTAAGGACACAACATCACATTGCACTAATCACAATATCACATTCATGACCTGGGCACATACTCACTCTTTCATTCATGCACAACCAACTGCTAAAGAGGGATTTCCTCGCAGACTTTCCTCATCAGCCTAGCATCACTCTGCCACTCTGCTCACCACTGTGTGACGTCACTCGCTCTAACACGTAGGTGTTCCCTACCGAACGTAAGGCACTAAATTGAACACATAGGAAATCTAACAGTATTGCAACGTTACTATAACCTTAACTTTGGGGCCTTTTCTACACTCATAATGGATTATTACAACAACTTCAATCTGAGATTCACATCTGGGATTATCACAGGATGCACCATCTCAGGTATCCTCTTCTCCCTGGCTATGAACATATCAACCAAGTCTGGAGTCGAGCAAACCCCCCTTTAGAGCTTTCCTGAATGACATGACTGTAACAACCTCATCAGTTCCAGGAAGCAGATGGATCCTTCGAGACTTGGAGAGATTTATAACTTGGGCTAGGATGTGTTTCAAACCAGCAAAATCCAGCTACTTGGTTCTGAAGACAGGGAAGGTGACAGACAGGTTCCACCTCTTGCTCGGACATACCCAAATTCCATTGGTCACTGAAAAACTGGTGACTTTGACTCCACGATAAAAGATAGCGTTCATCAAGACAGGAAACAAAGAACTGAAAGGATGGTTGACAGCTGTGGGCACACTGTGCTTACACTTCACTTTGTTGTGCTCAGTACTCTGGGGCACCAATAAATGTTGGGGTTTGCACCATTTCTGGGGCAGTTTGGCTATCGGAAATAATTAATGATTATCTCAGATAATGAATAATTATATTGATTAACAGGACTTGTAAAGTCCACCTTGATTGGGGCACCACCTTGATAAACAAGGAAAAATATCAATTTGGTATTATGGTTAATTATCAATTTAATAACTAAAACCAAAATGACCACACTGACAGCTAGCTGAAGGATTTCAGAGTTCTTGACAGAGTAGAGGTTGGCAGTATTCACTCTTGTACAATATTAAAGAAGACAGCATGTGGATTAACACATTTCTTAAAACATAAAGTCAGACATACAACAATCTAACTAAGTGTGTGTCGCATGAGCCCCTTTTCCCGTGGGTTCCCCAGCACTAAAGACGCCCGTCAGTTTGACTCAAAATGCTCTTTATTTCAAAACTACAACAGAAGGTGTCTGTTTAAGTGAGGTCCGGTCACTCAGCTTCTCTCCTCCCGGGTCCTGGCGTGCTACTGCGTAAATAGGGAGAGAGGCAATATACTGCAGGTGTTCTCAAGTGCTAATTACCTCTCTCCTGCGCCGTCTCCTCGGCCAGCCCTGCACCTCTCCGTTGCAGCTGAGCTCAAAACCAGCCGCTCCTCCACAGTGTGACTAGCAAACAAACAATAGGGAGAGTGTGTGTGAGGAGGTGTGTTCATGTGAATAGATAAAAGAATGTAACATGGAGGACTATAGAAGGTGGGAGAACCAAATGACCCCCTGTAGCTGTTAGCTTAGCTTTGTCTCTCAGTCGAGGCCTATTGTAACACTGTATGTGTGAGTGTGTAGATAAAGGTGCAGGTTAGAGGAGAGGATGGTTAGTCTGTAGACCCTGTGTCTGTGGGAGCAAACTAACATCAACTAAACTTTATGGCTGCACAGTAAACTACAACACATCACAATAACATTAAAGCAAACCAATACATTAACAAGGTTAAACCATTGCTTAGCCATGTATACAGTAATGCTCTGCTATATGTGCCCAGTTAGAGTTTGTTACCAGTCCTCAAAGGGAAGAAGAAGGTCCTTCAGAGTGCTGCTTTCTCAGCCTGTTGATGAACCAGGCTGGAAGAAGGTTGTGGTTCTTTGTCCTTGCTGTCCTGGTTGCAGGCTGGAGGAATCCGGTCGCTCCTTTGTTCCTTGATAGTTAGCAGCTTGGTGCTAACTTGCTGGTGTGTTCCTGTTGCTCTGGTGATCAGCTGGCAGACTTTGGGTCATACCTGCTGGTGCTGATAAACTTGGTTCAGGCAGGACTTTGTGTTGCTGCTCTGGAACAGGCCACACTGAGGCTGGGGCTGGAGGAGAAAGCTGCAGGCCTGGAACTGGACCGTCAGGGACCCATATGAGACAAGCCCAGTTGAAAAAAACAGGAGCTGAGGTTAGGCTGAGGGGAACTCTGCTTATATTGACTTGAAGTTGTAGGGTCACATATCACACATTGACCAGCAGTGGTTGGAAAGCTGGGTCCAGGGGTGCGTTGTGCACATAGGTGTGATAACCTAAAGTCTCTGTGAAACAGAGAGGGAGCCCTTTGTTCATAGGACAAGAAACATACATGGGTCTCCACAGCTCAACCATTACTAAATGATTTGCCATGAAATTTTGACATTCATGGTCTCCAGAGGATGAATTTTAATGACTTTGGTGATCACCTGACCATGAGGTCAGTTTGTCCAGTACTTCTTTTTATGACCAAATGTACAAAACTAACTGAAGTTCACAAGTGCTAGTATATACTAATTTATTTACACAATTAAGCAAAGGAAGACTATTTCACATTTTCAGACATCACAGAAGCTGCTGGAACAGAGGGCAGCAGGACGCTGTCTCTATGACCTCCTCGACTTCTCTGATTGAGAAATGACCCACTCAACTCCACAGCTTCAAATGGTAAATGTCTGTATTTGTACAGCACCTAGACATTTTGACTACTCAAAGGGTTCACACATCATTCAGACTGGGAGACTATTCTTTCACACACATTCACACACTAAGCTATCAGGGTTCAGTGTCTTGGACACTTCGACATGCTGACTCATAGGAGCCGGGGATCGAACCAACGACCTTCCGATTGATGGACGACCCACTCCACCACTGAGCCACAGCCGCCCAGAGATAAATGCCCAGAGATAAATGTCACAAAGCAAAGGCTTGACTTCAATTAGATTTTTTGGAAATGATACCATTAATGATGTATATTGAACAGACAACACAAAGCAATGCCAACAGAAACCATAATAAGTGGCTGTAGATGAACAAAGGTGATGTGGTCATTTGTCAAACAATACAGATCAAGAAAAACTTGCTACATGGGAAAGGTTTACATCAGAGAGACAGAATGGGAGAAATAATGGGACTGTGGTGGGAAAGGGAGGGACATCCAGTGAAAAGAAAAAAAAGTTTTGTGGCAGAGAAAGCAGAGGAGGGAATAATGAGAGACGGTGAGAAAAGAAGGAAATGTTGCTCTAAAATGGACATGCTGCAGAAGAGAGACAAAAATGACAATGAGGCGGAGGAGACGCGGAAACAATGACAAATCCCAGGGAATATATGAGCCAACAGGATTCTAATACTCACTTTATCACCCAGCCACACTTCTCTGACAAATCACTTCATATGCAAATAGCTCTGTATTTATTCCAATGACAAATCACACTGTCACATAAACAGACTCATGAAATACAACACACAGACATCTGCACACACACATTAAAACACAAGTGGTAAACACACACACACACACACACACACATACACACACACATGTTTTATTCATCTGTCATAGTTTTCAAATCCTGTAGTAACCACTCTATTTGTTCCAGTGGTAAATGCTGCACATGTACTGTACCTGTAGATGCCACAGTTCCGCCTGTGCTCTGTGTGTGAGTGTGTGTTCATGTGTTTGCTACTTTATTAGGCATTTGCATGTCTGTCAATGAGTGCTATTAACTTTTTTTATTTGTACTTTTGTACTTATTATACTTATTTATTTGTACCTATTTTACCTTGTTTCATTAAGTCTGTAAAGGAACTCTTAGTTACTTTTTGTAACATGAATGAGAATTACTGCTCTGAACCGGTGAGGAGCCTTATAAAACAGCTTGCCCAAATCAAGCAATCCGATTGGTTCATAGCTGTGACATCATTCCTGTATACCACAGCTGTGATGTCTAATTCCTTTGTAGAATTAGACATTAAAAAAAGCTAACCTGCATTACAGATGTATTGGTACATCTGTGGTGCGTCTAAGCTGTACTGTGTGTTTATGACGCATCACTTCAGTTCAAAAACTTTATCACTGAGGCTGTAAACTCATCACTCAGGCCAATTCATGGCTAGCACAGAAGTCCAATAACACAGCACCACTATCACCATGAATGTCAGTCATAGAATCCATCTAACAGCTGTTGAGGTATATCAGTCTGGACTGAATGACACTGGCATCCCTTTAGCATCAGCTTTTCACTCCTTCCAAAGACACCCTGTGAACTCTGAGAGCTTTAGGTCTGTAGGCTGTGTGTCACATAAAGATCTCCACTGTGGATGGAGTCTGTCACTGTGCTTCCATAAAGCCTTCACTTGTTTTACGGTAATTACAATCATGTGTCGTAATTAACGTGCCTGTGATTTATTGATCTCAGAGTGCTACACATTAGAAAGCACCCTGTCGTGGGCAGACATGAGGGAACATTCTCTCTGTGAGCAGCGCTTTCATTTAACATAATGGAATTCAGTGAAATGAAATGCAGCTTAATGTGTACATGTATGGCAGCCACACAGTTACATGAGCAAGAAGGAGAACAGCCAGTGGGAATTATCCTCCAATCAAAACAACACTGTTGCTGTCTGCTGTTATGTGCCCACTTTTGTGCAGAGAGCATCACAACAACCAGCAAACGTCTCTCATTCACCATCTGCTGGCACTTGTACGATCCATCAGCTTTATTGTCTTTGTTAACAATAAGGATGGATGGTCACATGATGACACTGTTGGATGAAATACATCCAAGTTACAAAGGCCTTCACTGTCTTTAAGTCACGTTTCCATGCAGCTGTGTGAAATATCATCTCAAACTATTTAATCAAAACCCAACTTCACCAAACTTCACCAGTCCACTAATGTTCAGTAAGTGTCCTGACTGGATTTGAGGAATCAAATGGCTCTATAGACCCTCTGAACCCTGTGGCTGTGGGCTTTGTCATCTTTGACATGTTCCCCCCAAGAGGACAGAAAGGTTCCAACATCTTGTCAGTTTCACTGCTAAGATTCTCTTTGTTCTCTCAGCTGGAAAGTCTCTTTTACAGTCTCCCTGCTCTCACCCTATTATTATTGTTTTATGATGGTTTGATCTTATTTTAGATTTACTATCCCTTCAGCCAATCATTTGTATTATCACAGATAAATAATCATGTTAAACACTATGTGCATTAGATAAAGAGATGTTCCAAGCTCAAGGATCTTGAATTTCTAATTAAGTTGACAATCATAGAATTGTAACCTATTTTCAGATTTGACAAGAGACAAGTCTTGACAATTAGTTCTGGCAAAATAACCCTACTTGAATAATTTCAAACCCTACTCATGGTTGACATTTTTTTCTGTAATGGCTGCTAAGTGTGTTTCCATTCAGTACGAGCCTCTAAAACAGTAGTTTTAGTCATTGGTTGTGGTGGACTCTCAGGAAATGTTGCAGCCTCTACTTTATCTAATAAATAGAAGTCTCAGTGTTTGCTAACCCATGAGCTGCTAATGAAAATTGAAATTTTCTGAACTTTCTGCTGGTGCTTCACATCAGAAGTGATTATGCAGTGAGCACACCTCGATGTCACTGAAGTAAACAGCTCCTTTTACTGTGCCAACCTGTTAAGTGGAAAACAACTTGTACTGTGTTCAGCATGAAGTCAAGAGAACGATGCGCTGTGGTGAATCCTCTCACCACCACGTTTGTGTGGGTATAAACAGACCAGTTGCTCTTCTGTTGTATGTCTGACAGAGTTGCTGCTCAAGGTCAGTTATCTGCCCTCAGATGCAAACTGGGCCAACCAGTGAAAAGTAAAGCTTTCCTGGGGTGTGTTGGACCTCTCGCAGCACTATGGATTACATGATACACAGTCCTGTCTCACAATTCCACTGATCAGTAGGCCACAAAATAACACGTATATATGCTGCAACACACCAGCAAAGGAAGGGTGGAAGAGATGTGCAGGATTTAAATCCAGGTTTATAAATGTTTTATGAGCAAGGAAATACACTGAGCATGTTTGTTAGACGTCAAGGACACACACAATGTGTCTCGGTGAGTAACACTGAATAAAAACAGAAACTTTGTTTACAAGGAAACTCCACTGGACACCTTTGAGGAAGTCACACTCCACAAATCCATGATCCTACTCAAGGGCAGAATCCTCACTCAGACTTTAGGGTGCACCGTGTGGGGACTGTATGTGTGTGTGGTAAAAGAGATACCCATCTTCTTTTGAATCTTATTTTAGTGTACCACTATACTTGGTAGGATGAACACTGCCTCCTCCGACGAGTATAATTAAACACAAAAAAGTATGAGCTTGAACTTGAATTAATGGATGACAATATTTGGGGGCATCAAATGTCTCATAATGGAATTCAGTCCCTATTTTGTACATTGGTGGGGGGGGGGTTCAGATATAAACAGACATACCAGTGGCAACCACAGTGTTGCAAAGACAAGCAGGGGAAAATGTATGACCCAATTTAACCAGAAGCTTGAACCCATTGTAAGGCATGCGTGCGCAGTGTTTGTAACAGCTGGGTTTTGACAACTTCACACAGTGAGGTATTATACTCACATTAGAGTGCAGAAATCTTGTGTTACACATGCTGTTTTATGAATAAAATGGTCCAGGAACTAGTAGTTTTAGTGTACTAGGCGTGAACCAAAGGTCACATTGTAGACAATCATCCTTCAGTCTTGTCTCAGCAAACACAGGGAAATACTCTGTGTCCTGCATACTTTAAGACATCCACAGGTCTGAGGTCCCTTTGCTGACGGTTTCTGGCAGCTCTGTTCAGTATGCGATACATTTTCCAGGCATGGTTTTGATGCAGTGAATCCCCAGAGAGCAATGCAAATGCCAGTAAAAACATCCTGAGAAATTATGTTCCTGTTTTTTTTTTTATTTGCAAAGCACATTTAGTAAAATAATGCATGTAAAATATGTAAGAAATAACACCTGAAAAAGCATAGAATTGTGTTGGATACTTGCTTTATCTGGAAATTCTATTGTGTGGAATGTAGCAGGGGCAGATAATTTAGGAGAGATTTATTAATATTGCCTTTGGACCCTCCCATTGACTTAGAAAAAAATTCAACATTATCCACCCTCAAATATCTACAAGACAAACGGTGTGCAGCCATGCTAGCAGCTCTGTGAGGCTAGACTTAGGCACAGCAGTGCTTTGAAATAAATGCTGACATCAGCACGTTAACATGCTCAAGGGCACAATGCTCTTGTTAGATTTGAGTGCTGCGTTTGATACCATTGACCATCACATCCTGTTACAGAGACTGGACCACTTCACTGGCATAAAAGGAACTGCATTAAGCTGGTTTAAGTCCTATTTATCAGATCAATTTTAGTTTGTAACAATGAATCCTCTGTCCACACTAAAGTTAGACAAGGAGTTCCACAAGGTTCAGTGCTTGGACCAATACTATTTACCTTATACATGCTTTCTCTGGGTAATATTATCAGGAAACACTCCATTAATTTCCACTGTTATGCAGATGATACCCAATTATATTTCATATTTCCAGAACTGCCTTTTTCCATCTACGTAATATTGCTAAAATCAGGCCCATCTTGTCTATGAATGATGCAAAAAAAATTAGTCCATGCATTTGTCACTTCCAGGTTGGATGATTGCAACTCTGGTTCTCTGGCTTCATGAATCACTGCTGCGGATTGTCAGCTACTGACACTTTTTACTGTTATTACTCCTGTTATTATTATTCATATATTAACTATTGTCATGTTTTTCAATGTTACCATATTGCTAATTATTAGTCATATTCCTATTGTCAGCACTATAGTTGCTGTTAGTATTTTGATTGCTGTTTCAATTCAATTCAATTCAATTCAATTTTATTTGTATAGCCCAATATCACAACAGAGTGTCTCATAGTGCTTTACAAAGTTCACTGAAATAAACAAGTGTAAGCGAACAAACAATCTAATAAAGAGTCCAGCAGTCGATGAGGCCAATGGATCAGTTCGAGGCATCACCTACCCTTTATGACCCTCCTTCTTCGGGAAGGAAAAACTCAAAAAACCCAGTGGGAAAAGAGAAACCTCCGGGAGCACCACAGTGAAGGAGAGATCCAGCTCCCAAGGACGGACAGGCTGTAGCCTTGGACAGACGCACATCCATTGGCTGGTGGAGAACCACATCAGCGGGGCCAGGACCAGGATCCATAGGAACCAGGGAACCACATCAGCGGGACCGGGACCAGGACCCACAGGAACCAGAGAACCACATCAGCAGGGCCAGGACCAGGATCCACAGGATCCACAGGAACCTGAGAGATGAGAAAGCACAGAAACGCTCCGGGGAAGATAGCAAGTTAGAGGCAGACATTTGGCTGACATGAGACATAACGATGGAGAGGAAGAGGAGGATAGAGAATAGAGGAGCTCAGTGCACCATAGGAGTCCCCCGGCAGTCTGAGCCTATAGCAGCATAACTAGGGGCTGGTCTAAGGCCTGAGCCAGCCCTTAAATATATGCTTTGTCAAAAAGGAAGGTTTTTAGTCTACTCTTAAATGTAGAGAGGGTGTCTGCCCCCCGAACCCAAACTGGAAGGAGGTTCCTCAGGAGAGGAGCCTGATAGCTGAAAGCTCTGCCTCCTGAACTACTTTTGGAGACTTTGGGAACCACCAGTAGGCCTGCATTCTGGGAGCGCAGTGCTCTAGTGGGGTAGTACAGTACTATAAGCTCTTTAAGATATGATGGAGCCTGACCCTTAAGAGCCTTGTAGGTGAGGAGAAGGATTTTAAACTCTATTCTAGATTTTACTGGAAGCCAATGAAGAGAAGCCAGTACAGGAGAAATGTGGTCTCTTCTTTTAGTTCTCGTCAGAACACGAGCAGCAGCATTCTGGACCAACTGGAGAGTCTTTAACGACTTATTGGGGCAGCCTGATAATAAAGAGTTACAATAGTCCAACCTAGAAGTGACAAATGCATGGACCAATTTTTCTGCATCATCAGTGGATATGATGGGCCTGATTTTGGCAATATTACGTAGATGGAAAAAGGCAGTTCTAGAAATCTGTTTAATGTGGGAGTTAAAGGACAAATCCTGATCAAATAAGACTCCCAGATTCCTCACAGTGGAGCTGGAGGCCAGATTAATGCCGTCCAGAGCAGTTATGGTAGTGGAAAAGCTGTCTCTGAGGTGTCTGGGGCCAAGCAAAATAACTTTAACTTTATGTCCTTAAGGCAGATTTGAAGTTTAACCAACTGATTGGGTTCATCTGGCTTTATTGATAAATATAATTGTGTATCATCTGCATAACAGTGGAAATGAATGGAGTGCTTCCTGATAATATTACCAAGAGGAAGCATATATAAGAGTAGACCAAGAGTATTGGTCCAAGCACTGAACCTTGTGGAACTCCATGTCTAACCTTAGTGTGGACAGAGGATTCGTTATTAATATGTACAAACTGAAATCGATCTAATAAATAAGACTTAAACCAGCTTAATGCAGTTCCTTTTATACCAATGAACTGTTCCAGTCTCTGTAACAGGATGTGATGGTCGATGGTGTCGAAAGCAGCACTCAGGTCTAACAAGACCAGGACAGAGAGAAGTCCTCTGTCTGATGCCATAAGGAGGTCGTTTGTAACCTTCACCAGTGCTGTCTCTGTGCTGTGGTTCGCTCTAAAACCTGACTGAAAATCCTCAAATAGACTATTACAGTTTAAAAAATTACACAGCTGATTAGCTACAACTTTCTCCAGGATCTTGGAGAGAAAGGGAAGGTTGGATATAGGTCTATAGTTAGCTAACACACCTGAATCAAGAGTCAGTTTGTTCTCTCTCTCTCTCTCTCTCTCTCTCTCTCCCTCCAACTCCACCCAACACAGACCCTGACATCAGAGCCTGGTTCTGTTTGAGGTTTCTTCCCGTTAAAGGGGAGTTCTTCCTGCCACTGTTTCCTAATATAATATTTGATGCTGCTCATGGGAATTCTTGAATCCTTAATGTTGAATTCCTGAATCGTTGGGTCTCTCTCTTAATTAAAGAGTTTGGTCTAGACCTGCTCTTTATGGAAAGAGTCTTGAGATAACGTTGTTATGAATTGGCGCTATATAAATAAAGATTGCTTGATTGATTAATACTAAGCTGACTTTTAACAGGTATATACACTGTTGCCCATAAAGTTGGAATCAAATGTTTTTTACCTCTTCTCATGAAATGATTGTGACAATGTGATTTATTCTTGATAAATAAAGTGTATATCTTCTCAACTTTATTGATCAAACTCTTCCAAACATATCACAGTGAAACTTAAACCACAATGAACCTTTGCAAACTGTGTATTCAGGCTTTAACAAAATTGGGGGTATTGAATAATTATTCCAACTTTATGGGCTGCAGTGTATTTACAGGGATTATCATACTAATTAAACATGTTTGCATGCTAACACTTGCTAATTAGCACCTAATTTCTTAGTAGTAAATGATCATTTCTGAACTACTGGTCATTTCTGGATGGAATCTTCTCTGTATTAGCCATTACATGTATTTATATTTCACAATTAATTACAGTTTTCAGCGGGCTAATGCAATAGTCAGGAGAAGCCAGAGTGAAGCTGCACACCTCCAGCATCTCAGCAAGCCAGTCAATGTAACTGCATTCTGTTGAAAACCACTCGCCATGTTGAGCATGAACTCAGATGACATTTCCTGTTATCATTGCTGACTTTTTTATTCAAACAACACAGTGGCTTCACTATAAACAGACAAACAAGCTGCTCCTCTGTTATATTTCTGACAAAACTATCTTTTTTTATACTTTTATACTTTCTTATTTATAAATATCTATAATATGCATTTGAAATTGCTTCAAGACGGAAAAGGTCATTTAAGTTCAACACACCTTTGTTTTAAACAGGAGAGAGTTTGACAGGCAGGAAGTGTCAGTAGACAGCATTGTGAAACATACAGGAATATAACTGGGGCAGGAGATGGATTTTTAGATTGTAAAAAGTTTCACTTACAGTCAATAGTTACAGACTAGACACAACTCAGTGCTGCAGTATGCCCAGGAGGACAAATGTAAAACCTGATATCCAGCACACCTCTGATGTGGAATAGTGGAACTTTGATTCAATTGTTAGAACTTGTTAGAACTAGACTAGGGGGCTTGTGACACTTCATATGTAAACAGGGCTGTGGAGCTGGGATATAAAATAAGCATCCTGTGCATCCATACCTGTTTTTGGTGAGAAAAATGATGTTCACAGAGATTTGTTATGGATTGTCTTGTGCTTTTCTGCTATTCCTGTCGTCTACTCACTTGTGTGTGTCCACAGAGCCAAGGTTTAACCTTTGCTTTCAGATTTTCCTCTTTAATCCTTTGCTTTCAGATTTTCCTCTTTAATCGCAGTGACTGTCTGGGGGTGAGGATGTAAAAGGTAAATGCACATCTTTGATTTGGGTAGAACAGGAAGCTGCTGCATCTGGACACTTAAATTGAACTCTGTGCTTGCAGTGTTGTGTTTTACCCATGTGAAATGGCTGCACTACAGAAATCATTGAATTACGTACAACAACCACCTTCTTAAGAAAATACTAAACTTGGTTCAGGACTTCTCTGAAATGAAGTGTCTGGCAGCCATCTGGCTTAATACTACTGGTCTATGAAGATAGTCTGTGCTAGTGTAGAGGTTAGTCACACTCAGTGCAGTAGTCTGAATTTAGTTATGACAAAGCTTTGGGGAAAAATATCATTAGCATTTTAACAATTGGTCCCATGTAGGCAGATTGATCAGTCTGGTTGCTACTTTGCCGCCAAGCCAAACAAAATGTGATGGTAACGTTAGGATTTTATAATACTATATGAAAACTCAATGTGATGGTCAATCAGTGACTGAACTGATCAGGGATCAGAGAAGACTTCTGTTGATGATTATATGGGGTGTAATTGCTGGAGCTGTTCTCTCCCTTTTAACTGCACCTTCTCAGCATCCACATAGAACGTGTCTCAAACAACAGTACGACTTCTGTCTGTCCTTTAAGCTTCTTGAGCGAAATAACAGTTGTTTTTTCTATGAGATCAAAGCCTGTGAGACAACAGGACACCACCAACAAAGTTAAATGTATAAATGAACACAGGTTTGGCTCAGGACTATGACTCACTGTCCAATCCAATAGGTGGACAACATTTACTATTCTTTTGATATGATCACCCAACACTCTGATTTCCTAATTTCCCTGTAGCTGTTCACAATTACCTGTGGGTGTCTGAGCTCCTGAGCACCCACATTACCAGCGCCAATGTTGTGATACATTTCCAAAGAATTACCTGCAGTGGGTTGCTGCATAATGCCGCTCTCACCACCCCTGCATAAACCTACTGCTGTCATCAACCCTGGAGAGGTGAGAAGCAGCTTCAGTTAGCTTCACAGTTTGATTGGGTGCTTGAGCAGTATTATTATATAAGGGCCCTGTGTATTCACTGTTTTATTATTACTGCCAACAATCTTTAATATAGTGGGTTTGCTGTGAGTCTGATTTATAGCCCATGCTTTCTTCCTCCTTTTCCTGCCAGTGATTCATTTCATAAAAGTATATAAAGTCCATAAAAACAATCTGAATTTCAAAGGACTGTAATCCATCTGTATGTATTCCAGGCCATTCACAGCCCAGTCTATCAGCTGTGAGGAGGGTGCAGCGGGGTGAATGATCAACTGTTAACCACTACTACTGCTACTCCACTGATTACACTGCCAGACTCTCCATCTGTCTCCCTCCCTCCCTCCCTCCCTGACTCTCCCTACATCCTCTCAAGATGCACAAATAATTCTCTCTCTAGATATTTATCTGTATTCCTCTCCCAGCCCGCCCACCCCTGCTCTCGCTCTCTCTGACCTACAAATCCCTTCAAACATGCTGTCTCTCTCAGAGAGATGCTCGTGATTGCTACCTCTCCTCCTGTGCACAGAAAGGTACTTGCTAGCAGAGTAAAAAAAGGAAGAAAAAAGCATTGAAGGCTTTGGCAAGAAGACAGTAAGTGTTATTGTAGTTTTGGAGATTGAGGAATTCAACAGGCCTCTCTACAGCCATTCACCTACTCCGCTTGACAGCCCTCGTCGCACACTAGGACTCTTCCCGCAGAAATTGACCTGCACTCATTGATTTGTCTCCTGGTGCGGCAGTTGTCTTGTTGCTGGTAGGAAGGGGGTGGCTGTTTGCAGACAGGATGACATGGTCCCTAGTCAAGCTGCTCTTGGTAATTGGTTCATTTCTATTTAGGCTCAGTATAGAGAGACATGTGGCAAGACAAGTCTCAAGGGCTGGATTAAAGGTAAAGAAGACCAGATTTGGTTGTTAGACTGTTAGGGTAAAATTTAGTGAATAAAACTCAAAGTTGGAGTGTTCGACTGACCGAAGTTAGAGTGTGATATGTTTGACATGACAGTGTTGTCAGTTTGAGTCCATTGCATTATATCAGTATAATGGCTTACGTTCATGCTTATATCTGCCACAAACATGGCAATCGAAGGTTGTTAGTCTGAATTGAGAATGCTTCCTCTGTCCAGTTAAAGCTGCACCATGGATGAAAATGAGAGGCAACTGGAACCTCACCGCCCCAAAACCCTTGAAACTCAAACACAGTTCAGAATGAACTAACCCAATCAGTCTATGATGTAGCAACCATGTCACCTCCTGCCTTCATAGTAGGCTTAATACTGTAGTATACTATAAGATTATACTGTAAAGTCTGAATTATATCAGAGAATTAAAAGTGGATTAAAATACTACAAAATAGTCCCTTAAAACCTGGCCCGGCCTGTAGCCGTGGTCTCATGTGCACCGTCCTTTTCCTGTCAGTAAGTTTCAGCCCTTCACCTCCACATGCAAATGCAATCTTTAATTATCTCCTTTTCTTTCACTGGAATTCTCCCTACTGTCTTCGATTCTGATGTAGCTGTTGTGAAATGGGAATTTCCCCCTTGGGGGATGAATAAAGGTGCATCTTATCTTATCTTTTCTTATCTTACAGAGTTTTCTCTGACTGGACTGAAGTGACACCCCAGTGAAACAACTCTTACTGATCCCCCAGACACTGAAAATATCAGAAGGGCCCCTTGAGAACGCTCCCTGCGTACCAGCTCCTGTATGAACTGTAACTGACATACCTTATCAGCCAGCTGCTAAAACAAAAAAAAAGGAGGAAGTTTTGTATCATTTGGAAGAAACACTGCTCCTCACTGAACCAACCAATATTGTCAATATTGTATTCTGGTTGTTTGTTAGTAGGTAGTAGTAACGTTCTCCCTTGGAGCATCATCTTAAATGTTTTGGCCACTAACAGATTAATGTGAAATATAGGATGTACATATTTTCTAATTCTAAATGCCCACAACCGGCCCAAGTCTGACCAAAAGATATTGCCTGCTCTGTGCTGGTAAGGCTGGTAAGGTTCAAATGTCAAACAACTTGCTGGATCCAGGCTGGTCTCCAGTGTCAAAAGTCATTCAGCCATCCTCCTTGACCCTGACTTACTCCCTAACCTCCTCCCTATATGAAAAAGCAACTTTCAAAACTTTTAAAACAAATGAGTAAATTAAAATTAGAAGCACTCAGCGGGGTCTGTACCTAGATGAGATCGGTCACTGAATGGTCAGACCTCAGATCCTGAGTCAGCGTTATGTGACTTCACTGGAGCAAAACACAGTGGGTCCACTGCAACACCATAGCCAGGGCACACAGGTAAAACACCTCCCAGAGAACATCAGAACCAGCATCCACTGGCAGGCAGAGACAAGAGTTAAGTTTTGTGTCTGAGAGAGTGAGCAGCTGAGCAGACAGCCGTGCTTAACACAAGTTGGGACAGCAAGCAGACACTCTGGGCCATGTTGTGAATGTGGCCCAGACAGCAGACGGAGAGTGTGGACGCTCAGGATGCAGCACTGACCGGGTCCTGCTGTCTCAGCTCCCAGAGCAGAAGAGACTGTGCTGCTGCTGTGCTCGACAGTGCTGGTGTCAGCAGCGTGACAATGAGAATAAATAGGTTTGATTTTGGATTTAAGGGATTCTACAGTAATGTCCTCCCCGATGACCAGGGGGAGGTGATTCTGGAGATGAACAGGCTCAGAAAAAGTGAAGATGGGACACTTTCTATTGTTGCTGCTTCACTTGCTGATTCAAGCTGATGAGAAAGGTGTATTGTTACAGAAACTCTTGCCGGTGCAACTTGATTCTCTGTATTTACTCTCACTTCATGTATATATTACAGTGAACAATAAATAAAGCAGGACAGGCCGTTTCAATTTTCTCAGGCTATTGTTGAATCTGATACAGAGAATACAGACTCAGGGCCTCTGCTATATGTGGCGCCTCCCAAACCTGGCAACCCAATGATGATATCACAAAAAGAATAAAAACTAGCAGACAGCAGTGCACGTCTATACCACCCCCCACACCTCCCTCAAGAAGCCACAAGTGCTGACAGCTGCATCAGTATTCACTGGGGTTGTTTCATTCACCTGCCGAAAACTAATGGTATCAGATGATTCTGTAATCATATAAAAATTCTATTAAACTGGCTTCAAACGTGGAAGCACGGTGGTGAGATAGTTAGCACTGTTGCCTCTCAGCAAGAGGGTGGCAGGTTTGAATCTGCTGGCCGAGGCCTTTCAGTGTGGAGCTTGCATGCTTCCTCCCACAGTCCATGTGTCGGCCCAGTGTTTGACTGGTAATCAGTCCAGGGTGTAAAGTGAAGACCCGCCTCTCGCCCGAAGTCAGCTGGGATTGTCGACCCTGAAGGATAAGCGGTATAGACGATGGATGGATGGCAGTAATCAGCCAATGCTTGGAGGTGTGTTAGCACGCAGGTGATCTGGTGAGTATAATGCTGTTTACCATGCCCATAAACAGGTTAGCTAGATAGCTGTTGGACAGTGAGAAAGGAAGTCATGTGGTCATAGATTCATAGGCCACTGTCCCCGAGAGAGAGACAGAGAGTGGGAGAGAGAGACACATATGTCTCTGCCTGATCAGGACCTGAGTCTCTTGACTCTCTCAGTATTAGTTGAAACATATGCAGCCTCTTCATTATTTCCATGTCGTCAAACTCAACAAAGTTCCTACATCACCATTTCTGTCCAGTCAACTTTCTCCCTGTGCTCCATGATGTTTGATGCTCCATTTTAAAGCCACTGTCTTTGGATTTGAATACAGTGACACAGCTCACAGACAGTGAAGGTTCTGGTTGTGCTGTGTGTAGTTGTTGTGGTGAAATGTTTTACGTTTGAGTGGAGACCAGAACTTACTCATTGTTGACCACGTTGGGGCAGCAGAATGAGCTTCAACACAATGCTGAGATAGTATCACCTCATGAAGCTGCCTATGTGTGCACCCAGCAGACATGGAGTAGTATCAGCATTTATCTGGAGTCATGTGTATGTCTGTGTGATTAATGTGAATGCAATATTCACTCTCCTGTTTGCTCCGCCTCTGAAACATCTGCCTCTGCTAAACTGTGTTCACCAGCCAGTTGCTAACTTTGTGTACCTGTCACTTGGTTCAGTTAGATTGATTCCCACACACCTTTTCATCATGGGACTGGGGGGGGGGGGGGGGGGGGCTGTGTCCAACAATGTGTCTAACTTTCTGAAACCCACAATCCTACATTTACACCCACTTCACACACAGTGATTGGTCAGTATGGAGGTGGGAAAAGAGTCAGGGATTAAATGTCTGTCTTCAGCTCTCCAAAGCTATTTTCCTCTAGTGTGACCGTTCAGACCAATGTTTAAAGTGTTTTAAAGTGTAACCCTTTGTTTTACCAACTGAAGTTATGGTTCTATTTACAGCTCCAGGTGCTTCCAAGCTAATTTTACAATGATGACGTCATTGCCCTGATGTTTCTATAACATGCTCACATTCTGTCCTCCCGGTGCAGCTTTGTGTTATGAATCAGTCTGCAGCTAGTTTGTGGCACTAAACTGACACTCAAAGTGTGACAATACTTTCTCCCTTTACTGTTTTCCAATTTCTCAGTGTGTAAGACATGCCTATCAAGGTTGCATTTGAAGCTGAACTTCATCATTCTCGCTGTATGGTAGCATAGCAATGACTGCTTGTGCCTGCTTGCCAGCTACGTCCTGCAGCTCATGTCATTTTCAAAGGCTGCACTCTGTTCTGTGTGAACACCTACTCACAGGTAGCAAATCAGAGTGACACAGTTTGGCATTTTCATATTTCTATTCTGTGTGATCCCAACAGCCTCCAGAAGGATCTCAGATGTTTCCCGACCTGCAGAATCTCATTAGGAGCGCTACGTACAGACATATGCATACACACTCCAAAACGTTCAGAAATATGTTCATACAGCAAGTGTCCAAGTGCACATCTATACACACACACACACACACACACACACACACACACACACACACACACACTTCCTGTAGAGAAGGACAGATGTTCATAAGCCTATACCTTCACCTGCAGGACCACACACACACATGAACAGACACTGACACATTCATGCTGGCAAATGCGTGTATGAACACATTTCTGCCTTAAAATGCACAAAAACACACTTTTAAATTACCCTTGTGGATAGTCAGTATTTGGTATCAGCACTGTAATAGTCAATACAAGTGAATAAATGATTAAATCAACTGAAGCACTATAATGACGCCGTCTATCTAGATTTATCACCATGTGCTTGGGTTACCTCAGCAGCAGCACCAGAAGGCCACATGAGTGCTAACATGAGCTCTCTCAGTAGCTTATGGCATTTCTCAAATATTATAATTACTACGTGGTGTACATGAATGCATGAGATTTTCCCCTAGGGTTGTAATTATCAGAGATACTAATAAGTATTCATGGTAAGCAGCAAAGAAACACTTTATGTGAATGTGGTTAGACAGATCAAACTAGTGTCAGATGCACTGTACAAACACATAGAAATCATGTAACTTCAGAAGTTGGCTCATGATCATCAGATTCAGACTTTTTCCTCAGTCTGGAAGTAATCCAGGGGGTTGTTTTGTGTACACTAGAGGACTTTATTCTTTATAGAGGTCATTATTTGTATGTATATTCAGTTTAAGTCCCAATAAACATACATATACAGATGTTTTTGTGTCCTAAACAGAAAGAGATAGTTGCATTGCATTAAGCCCTGCTTTGGCTACAGTTTATAGGAGCGTAAGCGCTGCAATAATAATAGTAATTAAAGCTGCAAGCAGCGTTGGAGGGCCCTCGCACCTCCGCGCACATCGGGGCGTGCGGCGGCTCCGACCCGTCCCCGGTCCGACCCTTCCACGCAGCCCAGAATGTTCACGTAGTTTGGACAGAGTGTGAAGGACTTACACGTCACTTCCTGTGTCCCCTATGTTGCGCTAGAAAACGGCCGCTAATGACGTCCTGTATTCCTGTATACGAAGTGTTGACTACACTGTGAAGGTTTTGAGGCTTTTCAGACAAAACATGAGAAGTGTGAAACACACTGGATAATCTACACTGAACTTAGAAGAACTTTCGGTCCCATGGCGAGACACTGAACTTTGAACAAATCGCTGAAATTTTGACACTTAATTCAAAATGGCTGACTTCCTGTTGGGCTTAGGTCAATGCTCCAAGAGGCTTTTTTGCAGGTCCTATTGTCGTGCATATGTATACCGAATTTGGTACCTGTAGGTAAAACGTAGCCCAGGGGCTAGTTCGTCAAAGTTTTGTAGGGGGCGCCATAGAGCCATTTAGCCCCACCCAAACTTGTGAATGAAATAAGATTGCTCATTTTAGGCCTCCTGACATGTAAGCCAAATTTGGTGACTGTGCATGCATGTGCAATCGTTGAAATTGAATTCGCTTTTCATGGCGAACGAGGCGTTGTCATGGTGACAGCGTTTGACGGAAACTGAAATTTGAAGTGGATCCGATCAACTGGCTGGTTTTGAGCCATCATAGCGTAAAACATAGCGTTTCCTGTCACCACCAGGTGGCGTTGTGACTTAGAATTAATATTGAAATGTAGACCTGTTCGGGGCGGGACTCTCATCAGACATGTGAAGTTTGGTGCATATTGGATCATGTACAGTCAAGTTATTAACAACTTCCTGTTTGACTGCGAGACACTGAATTTTGTCAGCTCGCCACGACCAAACTGTTAAAGTTCACTAAAAGCTTTTGATAACTTTTCATCCTTGATATTGTTTCTACCAGCTGACCAAGTTTGAAGTCGATCGCTTCAAACTTCAAACTTCCTGTTTGGTTTAGGTCAACGCTCCAAGAGGCTTTTTTGTATGTCTTGAAGATATACATGTACCCACCAAATTTCTTACATGTACATAGACCGCAGTTCCAGGGCTGACTTTTGGTGGCGCTATAGAGCCATTTTTTCACACCCATATACGAAACCCATAAAATACGAACATTTTCACCATGTCTAAATTTTGCACAAGGAAAATAATAATAATTCCTTCAGTTTCAACTATGTTTCCGGCCCCCTGGTCGCGTGGGTTTTTTTGCATTTCACGTATTTTTTCGAGGCCTACCTGCTCGGGGCCTATGAGGTCCGTACACCTCTTGGTTCTTGGGTTCTGGCCCGTTTCCTCCCTTGCACGTTTTTCCCCCTCGCATTTCAATAGGGTCCTCGCACCGCTTGGTGCTCGGGCCCTAATAATAATAATAATAATAACTTTTATTTATATAGCACTTTTCAAGAAGCCAAAGGACACTTTACATAGAGAGCAAAGAAGAGAAAGCAAGAGCAGGAGCAGAGTCATCTGTACCTGTAGTATCTGTATGCATATATACACGAGTGTGTACTTTTGGGATGCCGGCAGGGACATGAATGTGTGTGTGTACAGGTCCGATGTGTACTGGCTGTTCATTCATCTCCATCTGGAACAAGACTAGCTTTCTGCCAAAAACAGTGTCCACTGTTTCAGTCGATCTGAAAACTTTTTCTTTGGCAGAGGACGTCAGCTATGAAGTCAGTGAGCATTTGGTTTCCATAGCAACCAGCATGCCAGCATCCATTTAGAAGCCCATGTAACAAATTGTCTCGACTGTGAATACCACAGTTTGAGACTATTTTCCAGAGATCACACTGTTTTTCTGTTTATCAGTTGTGTTCTCAACTTTTTGTGGCTGCAGTCAGTCAGTGGTCAGATTGTTAACTGTGTTTAAGTAATTCAGATAATTATATGACATGCCATAATTTATACCACACATTTTCTAGCTTAGCTTCATCTCCACTGCAGGTTGGAGGTTTACGGAGATCTATTCTCATTTGTTGCTTCAGGGTCTTTGTCCTAAGCACAAGCAGATGAACAAAATGTTGGGGAGTTAGACCTAATTGGCATTCAGATAATGAGAAAAAACATACAGCTGACAGGTGGGCCGATAGAGGCAAACATGAAAGAGCAACAAGAGACACAGAAGAGGGAGACTGCAGATTAAAGCCAGTAAAGTGTGAAACAGAGAACACCCTATCTATGTGTCAGAGAGATTCAGTGGGACGTCACAGAGTCCTCCTGTAGGACAGGCAGAGAACACCCACAATCAGACTGAATGATGACACATGATGCAGGCTTGGGTCGACTTCGCTTGGATTGGAATAGCTTTCAATTATTGGGAGTGTTGTGCTGGCTTTTGGCCTACAGGAGACCCCCTGTGGTCCACAGGAGAATACAGGACCTCTTATTGTTCAGCAGCCAACAGTCAGCCACCGCAGCATCCAGCTCCGTGTCAGCATCATTATGAACAGTGTTAACTCTAGCTGTGGCAGTTTGCAGAATAATGAGCCAAGTGAGATTCAATATAAAGCTGCTGCCTCATGTTTGCTTTAGCATACTGTATCCCTCCATATATTTTAAACTCTGAGTTTCATTATACACTCAGTCAAAGAACAAATGCTTGTGAGTGGCTGGGTGTGTTCATACAGAATATTTAATGTCTTCTAACCTAAAAAGAAGTCATTTGAAGTTGAGAGGAAAAGCAGCTCTTAGCGTTGTGTTTTTTCATAAATGTATGATTTTCCTTATAAATTTACCACTTTCATCTCAGAGAACGACCAAGTGTATTTCTTGTAAATTTACAACTTCAGTGAACAGCTACAATGACCCGTCATATGTATTGGGGTTGAGGCAGGTAGTTTTACAACAATACAATACGTACAATGGGCCACATAAAGTGTGAGAGCACACTTCGTGGAGCATTCAGCTGCTTAAGAGTCAGACATTTTCGACAAGAGATGGAAGAGACCAAACACAGAGCTAAAATGGAATGATGGTCTTATATTCAACACATGGCCAGGAGCACATGAACCACAGAACAGATTTTCTTTAATGCTCACAGAGTTTGATTATTGTGATGTGTTGTAGTTTACTGTGCAGCCATAAAGTTTAGTTGATGTTAGTTTGCTCACACAGACACAGGGTCTACAGACTAACCATCCTCTCCTCTAACCTGCACCCTTATCTACACACTCACACATACAGTGTTACAATAGGCCTCGACTAAGAGACTTAGCTAAGCTAACAGCTACAGCACTTAGCTTTCCTTTGTCTGCCTCTGACCCACACCCCAGGGGGTCTGGTGGCCATATTCTAGTGTGCATGTGCGGAAGTATATGCAGCCTGTTACGATTGCTCCTGCTCGTTTTCTTATCTTTTCTTACTTTTAACTATCTTTTTAATTATTTGTTTTACTTTTTTGCTTGTAATATGTTTTTAAGACGGTCCTTCTCCAATACATGCTGGTGGAGAGAGCTCTTGTCATCTTTTTGCTGTGAAAGTACTACTTTAACTCTGCCGGGTGGCCGTTGGTAGCCGTTGGTAGCTGTTTTGGCTACACGAGTGATCAGCTGATCGCTCTGAAACCTGCTGGCATCTTGACCACGAGATCTTCACAAATTCCAGAAGAATTGTGGAGGAAAACACATCGAGATTGCAGAGGAAAGAAGAACCAGCGGAGGAGAGAAACCAGAAGGAGATAACGGAGGCGTATGGAGGAAAAGAAATATAAACCCTGTCTCTCCATCGTTACTATGGGCAACGTGAGATCGCTGGTAAACAAGATGGAGGAGCTAACAGCGTTAGCCAGGAGTCACATGGAGTACCGGGAGTGTAGTCTGGTGTGCTTTACGGAGACATGGCTGCATCAGGACATTCCCGACGACAATGTTTCCATCGGTGGCTTCCAAACTGTTCGGGCAGACAGGGACTGCACCAGGAGCAGTAAGCGGAAAGGAGGGGGGCTTGCCGTTCTGGTGAACAACAGGTGGTGCAGTCCTGCTCATATTACTATCAAGGAGCGCATCTGCAGCCCGGACATTGAACTGTTTGCTGTTGGTCTTCGTCCACGTTGCCTGCCACGGGAGTTTTCACATGTTGTCATGGTGACTGTTTACATTCCTCCCTCCCTGTTTACATTCCTCCCTCTGCCAACCCAACTTCGGCGTGTGACGTCATCCACTCCGCCATAGCCCGGTACAGACTCTACACCTGAGTGCACTCACTGCTATCTCTGTCTTCAACCATGTCACCATGGCAAAGGCACTGCCCAACTTCATCCAGTACGTGAACTGTTCCACGAGAGAGGAGAGGACCCTGGACTCTGGACTCACCTGATTATTATTATTGTTATTATTATTAGTAGTATTATTATATAATACAGCTCCTCACTCAGAGTGTACATGTTATATATTATTGTTGGTAGTAGTTGTATTATTTGTATCATTATTATTTTTATTATTATATAGTACAGCTCCTCACTCAGAGTGTACATGTTGTTATATATTATTGTTGGTAGTAGTGGTATTATTTGTATCATTATTATTTTTATTATTATATAATACAGCTCACTCTGAGTGTACATGTTGTTATATATTATTGTTAGTAGTAGTGGTATTATTTGTATAATTATTATTATATAATACAGCTCCTCACTCTGAGTGTACATGTTGTTATATGTTATTATTAGTGGTAGTGGTATTATTTGTATCATTATTATTATTATCATTATTATTACTTTTGTGTTTGAAGATTATTCTTATTCTTTTGGAGCTGTGTGTAACAAAAAGCAATTTCCCCCTGGGGATTATTAAAGTAATTTTGATTATGATTCTGATTTTGTAGGGAGTCAACATTTGGTTCATTTGGGCAGGGGACCACTTTTGGAGAGTTGTTGGAGAGTTTCATTTGTCAACTGGCTGGACTGCAGTGACCATGCTTTCCTTTTTGACCTCAGGTTATAAATTAGCAGTTTGGAATGAAAACCCAGTCAATGACAATTATAGGCCTGCCTTTATTTTATTTAGTTCTCTGTCAATCATTCAAGTTTGCTTGTCAGCTCACTTGTAATATGGTTCTTGCATCTTAAAAATGCCTTGTGGACTGTGTTGATCCCCCAATCTCTTTACGCTAATGTTCCCCATCAGTAAAGCCTGGAAGGAATTACAGTCAGTACAGTTGCGTTCAAGTGAGCTCCTCCCTCTGGACTCTTCAAACTACAGTTAAATAAAGCTGCAAGTAGCATTTGACAAAAGGTGCTTATTGACTAGAATTGCACTCAAGTTTGTTTATCTTCATGAACTTCATTTAAATACTTGACTCCAATTGCATGAGCTTTCTTATGCTGTTTTAACCCCACACATGGAACAACAATGGCAAAGAAGCTGTGAGAATAATAGTTACAAACTTAGATGTTGTCATTGTTATTCAACAACTGGACGACCTGTGAGACCCCTGAGAGTGCAGCTGACCTCCTTGTTGGCTCACAGAAAATGGAGGTTAATTATAATTGAATATTTCAAGAGGATGCTGAATAATAACAGCTACAGAGCAGTAGACAAGAGTAGACAAAGGATGATTTATCTTTTTCTGATGGGTAATTAAATGAAGAAAAACACACAAGCAGACACACATTTATCAACCACACCTGCCCACCTCCTTTCACAGTATACTTTAATAATAATAATAATAATAATAATACATTTTATTTATAATGAACTTTTCATTTGGAATACAAATCTCAAAGTGCAACAGTTTAAAACAAAACAAAACATAAGACATTTAAAAACAACAACGTTTAAGAACACGGCCTGAAGAGCGCTGTTTCCAGGGAAAGCCCTCTTAAAGAGATGAGTTTTTAGATGTCTTTAAAAAAAAGTCCACCATCTGAGGCGCCCTTAGGTGGTCTGGGAGGGCATTCCACAGGCGTCGAGCGGCAGACCGGAGGGACCGGTCGCCCATTGTGTGGAGTTTAGTCCTGGGGGAGCAGAGGCGGTAGTTATTAGCAGACCAGAGGTTTCTGGAGGAGGTTTGGAGTGTAAGGAGTTCCTTAAGGTAGTTCGGGATGTTGCCATGAATGCAGTTGTAAGTGAGAAGGGATATTTTGTATTCAGACCTGAGGTGGATGGGTGCCAGTGAAGTGAGTAGAGGATGGGTGTAATATGGTCGTATTTCCGCCTCCTCGTCAGGATCCTGGCAGCGCTGTTTTGGACGTATTAGAGCTTTTGAAGGCTCTTGCCAGGGATCCCGACGAGGAGTGCGTTGCAGTAATCCAGCCTGGAGGAGACAAATGCGTGGTGTGATGGGTGGAGTTTTGCGATGTTTTTGAGTTGGAAGAAAGATATCTAGCACAGGTGTTTAATGTGGGAGTCGAAAGTCAGCTGGGGGTCAAATTTAACACCCAGGTTGGTGACTGATAGGGAAAATTGGATGTTATGGCCAGAGAAAGATATAGAGGTGATGTTAGATGACCGGAATTGATGTGGGGTGCCGACTAAGATGGCTTCGGTTTTAGAGCTGTTGATTTGCAGGAAGTTGAGATTCATCCACGCTTTTATCTCCTCCATGCAGGTGGTGAGTGTGGATGAAGATATGGCTGCAGAGGAGTTGGGGTTGGTTTTAAAATAGTTGTGTCATCAGTGTAACAGTGAAACGATATGCTGTGCTTGCTGATGACGTGGCCAAGAGGGAGCATGTAGATGGTGGAGAGGGTACGGCCGAGGACTGATCCTTGAGGAACTCCACAGGTGACGGGGTGTATCTGGGATTTAGCATCTCCCAGAGCAATATATTCTGCTCTTCCTGTGAGGTATGATTGAAAACAGTTTAGGGCAGAGTCAGAGAGTCCAATGGTGTGCTGAAGGCAGTGTGTAAGAGGATGTTATGATCAACCATATCAAATACAGCAGTAAGGTCCAGGAGGATGAGAAGTGATTGGGAGCCGTCATCTGCTGCCATAAGAAGACTCTAACTAGGGCTGTTTTGGTGCTGTGGGGGGAGCGGAAACCATATTGGATTTAATTAGGCTACATCATTTTCTCTGCATATTATAAGGCACATTTGAACTCAAAAGATGTGAGTATGACCTGCATGCTGTCTTATGCTGTGTTCACAAAGCGACAAAACTACAAAAATGCAGTCACCATTGAAGTGTTGCTCAAGCACTCCTTGACGTGTCGTCATGGGCTTATAGCTAGTAAACTTGATTTAGTTGGAATGTACATAAGCAGAGTGTCAGCTACCTGAATAACACACCCCAATTTGCCATTGTGATTTAAAAATGTATATTACATGAGCGTTACTCCAAAACAGGACGCCACCCTCTGTCAGGGAGCTGGCTAATGGCAATGGCGAAACAAACACATACAATGTGTCTGGCATCAGTTTGTTGCTTCATGTCACTGCTTACACTGAAAATGACTTGTATGATGACATGCTGTCAGTCATAGACTGAACACAGCATTAGAGTCAGATCACAGCACACATTTTCAGCTAAAGGTGGAACAGTTTCTGATGTTGGTGCTTTCCTTTAATTGCTGGTGCATCATGCTGTTAACAGAGCACCTTGAATGTCCCAGAAAAGTGTGGAACACCTTTACATGTTTTGCCTTCCCATTGTGTGATTACATGCAGCAGAAACTGGTCAAAGATCATCAAATGAGGTAATTACTCAGTGAAGAAATAAAGTGTTTTCACACTCGTAGTAGAGTTCACTTGGTCTGGATCAAAGGGAAAAAAGTCTGTTTGATATTCAGTCTGACATGATGGAAACATGAAGTCAGATTGAGTGATTGTAAATGGACTTCTACATGTTTTTTTCTGGGGACTAATAATAGGTCACAGAGAGCTCATGAAGAAATAGGAAGTTATGAGCAAATTCATCAAGACTGCAAACAGACCTCATAAGTTGTAAATAATCATGGAAAGGAACATGAACTGGAACAATAACCAAGTTACTATGTTGTGCAAAATGTTAGCAAATTACCAGAGAATCACCAAAATAAAATGTGTTTTAATGGCATTTTTATCCAGTACTGCTATTTAAATATTGTGGAATACAGTGGAAGCACCAATAAAACCAGAGAACAAAGGAGGACCTCTGCATAAGCAGAGTGGTGTGAGACAGACTGTTATCAGCTGGGAGTATAGCACCCAGGTGCAAAAAGGTCCTGATGACCAACCAGCAACCCATCAGCGAAGTAAATGATATTATGACAATGTCTAATAGGTAACAGCATGAGCTGCCACAGTGGCACTTATCCTCCAGTCAGGTTCCATTAAACCATGGCAGAAGAAGAGGGCACAGAGAGTTATTAAAAGTAGCAATCCAAGGTCAACAAACACTGACAAATTTAGAGAAGATGGTATGTCAGCATGTTTCACTTATCCATTTGAAGTTTAACATATCTGCATTCAACTCTCCAGTGGAGGGAGACCTTCAGTGAATGTGTGGTCACTTCATGTACATCATGATTTATTTACCAAGTCTTTATCCACACATCATGTACTGCTGCTATCAAACAGTTACTATATGCAGCATTCACTTACTATTTAAGAAGGAGCTTCCAAAATGTAAAACATTTGACATGAGCACATCAGACCTCTTTTTGAACTCCTTCTGAATCCCTGGTGGATGATCTCCACATCTTCATGCTAATATGCATAAATGTAGAAAATCATGTTGCATAATAATTATTTGGAAATGGCTTCCTTGTCAGTCCCAATGATTAGTACAAGCATTGGGTACACTTTAAATGGTAAATGGTCTGTATAGTGCCTTTTTAGTCATTCCAACTACTCAAAGCGCTTTAACATCACATATTTCATTCAGGAGGAATCTAAGTTGGAGGAGACTATTGTTTCACACACATTCACACACTGAAGCTGCTTCAGGAGCAGGTTGGGGTTCAGTGTCTTGCCCTTAGCTTGCACTTAGCATACTGACTCATAGGAGCCACTCTACCTCTGAGCTACTGCCGCCCCATGTGTTATGGTAGTAATATCTCAATAATAGCTTTTCTTTCTCGACAATGACAAAAATGTTTGGTCCACTTTGCATTGGCCATATAATTAAGAACTTATTCAGTCATTTGTAACAAATGTTACAATGTGTTTTACACTAATGAATGAATGTAGGTATGATCAAATAAAACTTTTAAATATTATTAGGACGTTAGGATTCATCAGAATGATGACTCAATGCTCACTTACAAGAGCTTTCTTGAGATTTCAACTATATCACAGCCTTCACAATATTTTCCCATCTGTGTTGTCTTAAATATTAAATCCTAAAAGAAACCACAATGGATGAAACCACAAAAGCTACTGAGCCAACATGTCAACACTTCCGTCACTATGAAAACAGAAGCTAACTGCATCTGCAAATGAAGACCAAGTGATATGTCTGAAAACTCTGGGCCAAACTACTCTTCAATCGATCAACAGCAAAGGTAACGTTACATGACTCATACTGTACTTATAACAGTGATGTAATCATGTATGTGCTTGGTTAGCACTGGACCTGTTAGTTAGCATCTGTGTGAGAGAGACTCTGTAAGCTGGGAGAGTGTATTCCATCAGAAATGAACATCCAATAGTTTAAGACACAGAATTGGCTCATAAAGGATCTCATAAAGAAAGCACAGATAGTAATATTTGGTTATTACCTCAGTAAAGTATACACATCAGTTAGTGTGATATACACCTCAGCTGCTATGCTGCTCTCTTCACTTAGTGTGTGTACTTCAGTTAGTGTGTGTACTTCACTTAGTGTGTGTACTTCAATTAGTGCGTATGTGGTTCAGTTAGTGTGTGAGTACTTTAGTAAGTGTGTGTGTAGTTCAGTTAGTGTGTGTGTGTAGTACAGTCATAGTGTGTGTAGTTCAGTGTGTAATGTGTGTAGTTCAGTGTGTAGTGTGTATGATTCAGTGTGTAGTGTGTGTGTGTGTAGCACAGCGTGCACAATGTGTGTAGTGTAACATACAGTGACAGTGATACAGTGAACAGTGATACATTGAACAATGGTACAGCACAGTGGTGCAGTGACAGTGATACAGTGAACAGAGATACAGTGAACAGTGAACAACGATACAGTGAACAGTGGTGCAGTGACAGGCATATAGTGAACAGTGGTGCAGTGACAGCAACACAGTGAACATAGATACAGTGAACAGTGATCCAGTGAGCAGTGGTGCAGTGAACAGTGATCCAGTGAACAGTGGTGCAGTGACAGTGACACAAACCTTTCTGTACTACAGAGCTCTAAGGATCACTCATATTATTTCCATGAGGCTGTGATGACGTCACAGGCAGCCCAGCTTACAGGCCATTTAATCACCATTTAACATTGCTATAAAAATCATTGGGAACTAATGGGCACATTTGTACTGTGTAAACAGATGAGTGCCAGGGATGCGGCTGTTTGTGTTCACACAGTTTGGCTCCATTCATCTGCATTAACCAGACAAACAGAATCATGTAGACTGGTGAAAGACAGTGTGTGTGTGTGTGTGTAGACATGTGTCAGCAGCCCATCTGTATCTGTAACAGCGGCTATGATGGAGGGAGGTGTCGGATCTTAATCAACGAGGCAGATTAGAGCTTTGTAAATGTGTGAAATGTGTCAGATAAAACTGTTACTTTAGGTACGAGCTGTGAGGAAAACACGGATCCGTTTCAGCCTCTCTGAGAAGCGAGCCCACTTCCTGTGACTGGGCAGCGCTCTCTGACTGGAGAGACAAACTGTCCTTCCATGATATCACTTTTACATTTTCACGAGCTGCAATTTGCTCAAATGTCAACCATGTAACAATTTTACTTTGGTTCATCAACAAAGACGAGGACAACCTTGGCCGCACCCTGCTCTCCTGTTGACCCAGTTTATTTCAGTGTATTTGATGATTGCAAAGACAGCATTGATGATACACCCTCACACTTGAGCTGCTTGTTCTATTGAGCTGTAAAAAGGCCATCAGGCTTGTCCTTGGATCAAGGCACTGGCCCATACAGTTTAATGACACATTCCCCTCCCTAGGTTTACAGTGTGTTTGTGACTGAGAGAGAGTATGGCCATGTTAGTGGTACCTATTACTGTTGAGGCAAGGAACAACACACAGGTGGGGTGAAGGGGGGGGGGGGGCACAGCAGTGGACAAAAGGTTTCTTATTCTGACAGTGAGTCATGTTTCCATCAGAGATCAGACAGCAGGGTGACATCACACTTAGCTCAGATTCAGTTGTTGGACGCTAAAGCTGTGTCATCACATTTTCATTTAAGGAGAATCAGATTAAGTTTTTGATCATAGAGGATAATCTCTGCACGCTAATAAGAAATGAATAATTTAAAGTAATGACTCAGTTCCTCAGACAGGCCTGGGATGGTCCAGAGGAACAGGCTCACTGTCAGCACAACAACTGACATTTTCATGGCAGACATTTTGACTGGTCGCTGAAGGGTTAGAAGACACCAATGTGAGTAATAGTAGTTATCAGGACTGGCTCTGTTCTCAGTTGGTGTATATTCAGTCGGTGCAGCTGCACCACTTGCACTGCCCATGAGACTGCTGTAAGTGGCACTCAGTGTTCAACTGATTTCTTTACTTGATTTTACTTTATGAACAAAAAGTGATAACAAGAACTTTTCAGGTGTATTCACACACAAAAATGAAGCCTCATAATTAGATAAGAAGTCAGTGGAAAGATGCTGCCTGTTCCAGGAGGCATGAATTGAGGTAAGGGTTGGTGTTTCTGCAGGTTGAAGTTTAAAGGTTGAAGGTTCAGTTTAAAAAAAGAACAAAATAGAATTTGAATTATCCCTTATTTCCGTGAGGACAGAGCTTAAACCACATTTCATTATGACTGTCTGTTGTTTTGCACAGTCCGGAAACAAAGGATCTGTGTATGACCACTGTTGCATAAAGCTTCGTTAGCATCAGATGGTGGATGCAGCCAAATAGATTCACTCAGTCCTGTGCTTCTTATCCAAATTCTCATCTCTGTCTCTCACTGGCTTCACGATGTATAATTTTTCTCTTCTGCTGCCCTCAAATAACTGCTCTCCACTCTCATACCTTTTCATGTTCTTCTAATTTTGGTCTCCTCCTCCTTTGTCCACTCCAGGTGACTCCATCTCCGATAGAGCTGTTAACATTTATTTAACTTAGTAACTATGTTTTTGGTTGGTGCTCATATTTGGACTAGTAGAAACATAGATGTTAACTATTAATTAGATTTGACCAATAGCTTTTCTCTTTTCCAAACTCCTGGTTCTCCCTCCTCTAAAGGCAAAGGGGTAGACCCATCATGCGTTTGTAGTAGCCACCACAAAGTTTTGGAACAGCTTACCATTTTCAATCAATCAATCAATCTTTATTTATATAGTGCCAATTCATAACAGCGTTATCTCAATACGCTTTCCATAAAGAGCAGGTGTAGACCAAACTCTTTAATTAGAGAGAGACCCAACGATTCAGGAATTCAACATTAAGGATTCAAGAATCCCCACCTGAGCAGCATCAGATATGTTGTGCTTTAACAAGTGGTAATGTTCAATTTGGCTATCAGAAATAATTAATAATTATCAAAGATAATTAATAATTATTAAAATAAATGAACTTCGATTAAAGTCCACCTCGATTGGGGCACCACCTCAAAAAACGAGGAAAAGACAGCCGTTTTAATTGATTTAGTCTCATAAAAATACTAAACTATCAATTTGGAATTATGTTTTATAATTAATTTAATAATTACTACCAAAATTACCACATTGATAGCTAGCTGAAGGATTTTGGAGTTCTTGACAGTGTAGAGGTTGGCAGTGTCCACACTTGTACAACATTAAAGGAGACAGCTGGTATTAAAACATTTATTAAAACAGAGCAAAATTCAGGGACATCATTTGTTATGCATTAAGGACTTGTACTTTGGTTGTAAGTACAGCTGAAGCAGAGTAGGTATTAAAGACATCTGCTGTTGCAGAAACAAAATCAATCAAACAATTGTTGGGCTTCACTATACAGTGAATAGTGAATGGTGAAGACCGCATGTTTCTTTGTCTGTAAAACTATTGGGCTCCTTTCCCCAATGCCCCCAGTTTCACAGATAGGTGTGAAATCACCCCCGCGCCCAGCTCCACTGTCACCATTGGCCGGAGGGGACACATGATTTTACGACCGCAGGCCCACAAAACCAGTTCACCCCCACTGAACTCTCTCTTTCTCATCGTCCCTCCTGAAGTGGAGAGACCAGGTCTTTTCCTGCTCCCTCTCCTCCTGCAGAGGAGAGACCAGCTCTCCTGATCTTTCCTGAAGAGGAGAGACCAGCTCAACTCAGCTAAGCTCTGCCTCAGTGTGGTCTGTCCAGAACAGCCACCTCCTTCATGGTAGCGACACAAGGTCCTGCCTGAAGTAAGCAGATCAGCGCCAGCAGGCACGACCCAGAGTCTGCCAGCTGATAACCAGAACCAACAACAAGAGCACACCAGCAAGTTAGCACAGAGCTGCTAACTAACAGGAACAAAGGAGCGACCGGATTCCTCCAGCCTGCAACCACACAGCACGGACACGAACCACACCTTTCCTCCAGCAACAAGCTGAGAAAGCAGCACCCTCAAGGACACTTCATCTCCCCTTTTAAGGACTGGTAACAAACTCTAACTGGGCATAATTAGCATAGCATTACTACATACATGGTTTACCCTTGTTAATGTATTGACTTGCTTTAATGTTCATTGAGTTTGATTATTGTGATGTGTTCCAGATTACTGTGCATCCATTAAGTTTAGTTGATGTTAGCCTACAAACTAACCATCCTGTCTTAACCTGCACCTTTATCTCTCTCACACACACAGTCTGCAACAGGCCACTGAGGGACAAAGCTAAGCTAACAGCACTTAGCTTTCCTTTGTCTGCCTCTGACCCACACCCCAGGGGGTCTGGCCATCACCATTTGGTCTCTCTCCCCCACCTTTGTGGGACCCATCTCACATTCCTCAGCCTTATCACACACACACACACACACACACTCTTACACTCATATTATTTTAGTTTAGTCATAGAGATTTAGTTATATTGTTTGATTGATTTTGTTTCTGCAACAGCAGATGTCTTTAACACCTACTCTGCTTCAGCCGTACTTACAACCAAAGTACAAGTCCTTAATGCATAACAAATGATGTCCCTGAATTTTGCTCTGTTTTAATAAATGTTTTAATACTTGCTGTCTCCGTTAATGTTGTACAATTGTGGACACTGCCAGCCTCTACACTGTCAAGAACTCCAAAATCCTTCAGCTAGCTATCAATGTGGTAATTTTGGTAGTAATTATTAAATTAATTATAAAACATAATTCCAAATTGATAGTTTAGTATTTTTATGAGACTAAATCAATTAAAACGGCTGTCTTTTCCTCGTTTTTCGAGGTGGTGCCCCAATCGAGGTGGACTTTAATCAAAGTTCATTTATTTTAATAATTATTAATTATCTTTGATAATTATTAATTATTTCTGATAGCCAAATTGAACATTACCACTTGTTAAAGCACAACACAATCTAACTAAATCTCTATGACTAAACTAAAATAATATGAGTGTAAGAGTGTGTGTGTGTGTGTGTGTGTGTGTGTGATAAGGCTGAGGAATGTGAGATGGGTCCCACAAAGGTGGGGGAGAGAGACCAAATGGTGATGGCCAGACCCCCTGGGGTGTGGGTCAGAGGCAGACAAAGGAAAGCTAAGTGCTGTTAGCTTAGCTTTGTCCCTCAGTGGCCTGTTGCAGACTGTGTGTGTGAGAGAGATAAAGGTGCAGGTTAAGACAGGATGGTTAGTTTGTAGGCTAACATCAACTAAACTTAATGGATGCACAGTAATCTACAACACATCACAATAATCAAACTCAATGAACATTAAAGCAAGTCAATACATTAACAGGGGTAAACCATGTATGTAGTAATGCTATGCTAATTATGCCCAGTTAGAGTTTGTTACCAGTCCTTAAAAGGGGAGACGAAGTGTCCTTGAGGGTGCTGCTTTCTCAGCTTGTTGCTGGAGGGAAGGTGTGGTTTGTGTCCGTTGCTGTGGTTGCAGGCTGGAGGAATCCGGTCGCTCCTTTGTTCCTGTTAGTTAGCAGCTCTGTGCTAACTTGCTGGTGTGCTCTTGTTGTTGGTTATCAGCTGGCAGACTCTGGGTCGTGCCTGCTGGCGCTGATCTGCTTACTTCAGGCAGGACCTTGTGTCGCTACCATGAAGGAGGTGGCTGCTCTGGACAGACCACACTGAGGCAGAGCTTAGCTGAGTTGAGCTGGTCTCTCCTCTTCAGGAAAGAGGGAGCAGGAAAGACCTGGTCTCTCCACTTCAGGAGAGACGATGAGAAAGAGAAAGAGAGAGTTCAGTGGGGGTGAACTGGTTTTGTGGGCCAAAACAGTTCTTCATACACAACAATGACATACTGCATCCTAATAACCTGTGTTTCTCAGTTGTTAGTGAGGGTTAGTGGGAACAGGAAATGTCAGTGTGTTATGTAGTAGAGATAGAGGCACCTAAAATGACAAAGTCATAACAGTGTGTCCTAAGTGTGTTTTGTATGATCTTACTGACAAAATATGAAGTTGGTCCAAGTGTACTTGGAAGTTGAGCAGTGGTGTTGAATCCAATCAGAATTTAGGCTTTCAGTAATGTTTGTTTTATTACTGAGTGCTCAAATGAGTTTGCTGCTGTTGCTAACAAATTCAAATTTGCCTAAATAACTGTAGTGAAGGTGAGATGCAAGATTGGGTGTCTGTCATCCGGTCAGTGCTGCCATGACCAAAAAGAGTGCGCTCTAGAGCTCTTATTCTTTCTTGGCCCAGGGCTGTAACGCTCCTGGTAGCCAGAGGGAGGGAGACATTCAGAGTCACTATCAGTGCCTTGTTCTGAGCTGCAGTCAGAGATGCTGTAGTCATCATCTGACCCGTACGCTACCTGGTCACTGTTCCCTGCCTGGATTTCTGCATATGGCAGTCTCCTGCTCCTGTGCTCGGAGTGTCTATCCCTGGGCAGTGGACAGACCTGGTGGTTACACTCAGTGTCCCTATGTGGTCTTTTGTCACCCCCCTTCCGTCTGTTGTGAGGGTGAACTTTTGGGGCAGCTGACCTGTCTGACACCTTGGTGTGTGAGCTGGGTGGCTCACTTGTCCCCCCCCTTGCTTTGGAAGAGACAATAGTTTCCCAGACTACCTGTGTCATCTTCCGGATCTCCTGCAATGAGGGGTCACCTTCCTGTGTCCTGAGTACAACGTGAGTACGCACACATGGGTGGAGGTTTCTCAAGAATAAGGCCTTGAAGGTGGAGCTTTCTTCTAAGCCTGGTGCATTCTTTCCCTGGAAATATGCGTGTCTCAAACGTTTGTAGTACTCTTTCGGATGCTCACGACGGGCATGCTTAATTTGTAGGGCTGCAACTATTGCTGTGGTGTCGTCAGTGGCACAGGAAAATTCTTCTGTCAGTGCTTGACGTAGCAATTTATACTCATTTCTGACACTGGGAGGTCGTGACTGTATAAACTTGTGGACCGCTTTAGAGCTGGTTTTCCACACAAGTCTAACTTTCTCCCTTTCAGTTGCATGGGGTAAGTCAATAAAGTTGTAGTCTAGCTCCCTGAAATAGTCCTCAACTTGGTGATCACAGTTGTCTGGATCAAACCTGTCAATGCTTCTAGCTAGAAGCTCAAGCTCTTCAAGGCGGGGACTCTGTGAAGGCGAGACTAAGCCAGTGTCATTGATATGTAAATCATGCCCTACACTTCTCTGTGGTGGAAGAACAGGGGCTGAACAGCGGCCACTCTGACGGTGATGCAGAGAGGAGGCTGAGCAGTCCTGGACTGTTCTAGTCCCATCTTTGGAGGGACAAGCATGGAGAAATGTGTCGTGCAATGATGTGAATGAGGGACCTGGGACAGAATATCTTCTAGAAGATATACTAGACAACTCCTCTATGTCTGTTTCAGAGGGATGGGAAGTCAGGTGGCTTTGAGCTCGGTCTCTCAGCGGAGGCTGAGGAGCTGACTTCATTCCCAAGAACTTGTGTTCAGGTGGGAATAGCTCATGTCCTCTGTTTGGAGAAAAACTGAACCTGTCACTGGTAGAAGAGTGTGAATCGGAGTAACCGGAATCACACTGGCTGATCGACTCTGGTCGGGCCAAATGTTCTGACTTCAGTCTATACATTTCTTCTTTCTGCGAACAGAGATCTAACTCTGCTGTGTGCAGGTCTTCTAAGTAGCGCAAGGCTTTCTTATTAGCCGTCTGAACCTCATGGAAGAGGCTAGCATTTTGCGCTCTCAGGATTTCTACCTCCTTCTCTATGGCTGCTCTGCTCTGAAGGGCGAGGCTGGTTTGCCTGTGAAAAGTCAAAAGCAAGCATTTTAACAAGGAGCCCTTGGATGCAGTCTGTGCATCACACCTGTCGTTGAGTAGGGAGTCTATCTCTTCTGTACACTCACTGAAATTCAATTTGTTAATGAATTCAGGGTAGCCAGGCTTTAGGCTCTGTGCTACGGAAGAAATAAACTGCTCTACACAGGGGTTCTCCATTGTTGCCTGAAAAGGGGTGAGGTAAAACAAGTTAAAATATAAAATTTCAAGTGGTTGGCTGTGGTGTTGCGGTGGCAGACACCTTGAAGCGTAGCTTGGGGAATACTACTAGCCTAACACTGTGGTGGCCTACACTAGAAGGTAGCTATACACTATCTAGTGGAACTGGTGGGGATAGCAAACTGAGGCCAATTAAGGTAAATGTAGATTTACACCAAATAAGTTTACTCACCAAAATTTTGACTCTCTAACTGAAATGCACGGCAGTAACAGTCAGGAATGTCTCTTTAAGTTACTCAAGCTGGAACACGTGGCAGTTGCAGCTAGGTACTAACTTCACAGGGCTGATAGCATGCTGTGGCTCTCTCTCAGGCTCTATTTCTTATTCAGGCTGAAATGCACGGCAGTAACAGCCAGGTTCAAGCTCTAAGTTCACAGGGCCGGTGGCACGCTGTGTCTTAACAAACAGGAAGCACTTTAGTTAACAGCGAATGGACAGATTGCATTGAATGTGTGACATTCAAATGCAGAACCAAATTCTTCCTACAGGGTAGGTTTACCTGAAAGGTTAGCAGCAGTAGCAAGCTCTAAATGTAACACTATGGGGCTTTCACTGTTTGCTTTCAAACATAGGCACCAGTATTAGCATTAGCTTTAGCCTTAATTCACAGTACACTAACTCTTCAAATTATTTTTAGTTTAATTTAGTTAGATTGATTTTCACCACAATGCACTTGAAAGTACAGCTGGAAGTACTTCTGTGACTGACTAGTGGTTAAAAATGATAATTTTGTTCGTTTTAATTTTTTTCCAAAAATTTTGATTTTGACCAAAATTATGCTGAAAATGAATATTGTACAAATATGAACAATTGCCAACAGTACTCTGCCTCACACGGGGCACCATTTGAACTGGTTTTGTGGGCCTGCGGTCATAAAATCATGTGTCCCCTCCGGCCAATGGTGACAGTGGAGCTGGGCGCGGGGGTGATTTCACACCTATCCGTGAAACTGGGCATTGGGGAAAGGAGCCCAATAGTTTTACACAGACAAAGAAACATGCGGTCTTCACCATGTGCTATTCACTGTATAGTGAAGCCCAACAGATATTATATTAGCCAACAGTGGTTGGGTGGAGGTTGGACAGAGAGAGAGAGAACACAAACACCAACTATAGTACTGACAATAGGAATATGACTAATAATTAGCAATATGGTAACATTGAAAAACATGACAATAGTTAATATATGAATAATAATAACAGGACTAATATCAGTAAAAACTGTCAGTGACCGACGATCCTCAGCAGTGGACCAGGATCCACAGGAACCTGAGAACCACAGCAGGAGAACCAGGACCAGGATCCACAGGAACCTGAGAACCACAGCAGGAGAACCAGGACCAGGATCCACAGGAACCTGAGGGATGACAAAAGCACAAAAAGGCTCCGGGGAAGATACCAAGTTAGTAACAAACATTAAAGAGACATGAAGCATCAGGATGGAGAGGAAGAGGAGGAGAGAGGAGCCCAGTACATCATGGGAATCCCCCGGCAGTCTAAGCCTATAGCAGCAGAACTAGGGGCTGGTCCAAGGCCTGAGCCAACCCTAAACTATAGGCTTTATCACTAAGGAAGGTTTTTAGTCTACTCTTAAATGTAGAGAGGGTGTCTGCCCCCCGAACCCAAACTGGAAGGAGGTTCCACAGGAGAGGAGCCTGATAGCTGAAAGCTCTGGCTCCATCACTACTTTAGAGGACTTTAGGAACCACCAGTAGGCCTGCAGTCTGGGAGCACAATGCTCTAGTGGGGTAGTACTGTACTATGAGTTCTTTAAGATATGATGGAGCCTGAACATTAAGAGGAGAAGGATTTTGACTAATAAGGAGTTGCAATAGTCCAACCTAGAAGTGACAAATGCGTGGACTGATTTTTCTGCATCATTCATAGAGGGACATAGGGGGAAAGAGATAAACCTGGAAGATCCTTTTAGTTTAACCACTAACAGCTGTTATGTCGCTCTCTGCAAACACACCAGACTACATTCACAAAAAAAGGGATTTTACATGAAATTACCTTGTCGACCACTGTTTGAATGAGTGAGTGTGTTTGTGTTCTTTTATGACTTCGGTGTTTTAAAGGGTTAGTTTGGATCCAACACAATATTTTTGCAACATACATAACACTAACTACCCAACTAACTAACCAATCGAGGAAGAAATAGATTTGTCTGATTGCTTTGAATAGATAAATAAATCCAACAATTATTTGTGGTTAAACCAAAAGGATCTTCCAGGTCTCTCTCTGTAGGGATCCTTTCCTTGATGCTGTCACACACTTAGAATAACACTCTGAGCCTGTCAGTGGATCAAACAAGCTCTTTTAGTGGAACTACTGTGATCAGGTGCAGTTGTCCCAAAGGATCACGTTGCAGCCATTGCAGCCAATTTGTTGGCTGCTGGCTGAGGTGATCTACTGGACCAGTTCCAACACTTTTACTACCTACCAGACGTTTCAAACTGAAAAAAATGTAAAACTAGGGTCCATGTTTAGAAATACTGCAGTAATCCTTCAACTTAATTTTGAGATAGATGCCACTTCTTATGCCTGTGCATTGTGCACAGAGCTGGGGTCAAGAGGTGATGAGCCTCGCTTAGCATTAAGACTGGAAGCAGGGGGAAAGTTCTTCCACTGTCTCCTCTGCCATCTTTTTTCTCCATGCAAACTCAACATATACACTATGACTGCTGCAAATCTTTACGCAAAGTTTTGCAGACTTCTTGTCATAATGGGGCCAAGACCTGGCAGTCCATTTACTGTGGTAAATGTGGTCTCATTTCCTTAATTGTGAAAGGGTCTGTGAGAAAATATTTGCTAACAGCAAGCTAGCTTTATTAGTCATTTTTATTATTAAACTATTTTTCAGCCATTTATAATATTTGTCATTTCTACTAATTTAATGACGGTGGCACTAAACAAACTCTTGCTCGCTTTTATCCCTTCTTTCTAATAACTCACATTACTCTGAATGTTCTCTCCCTCCTCCCTTTCTTCGCTCTTTCTTTCATCACCGCCTTTATCTCCTTCTCATCTCCCTTCTCATTTCTTTTCTCTAATCTCTTCTGTGTCGTCCTGATCAATTCAGCTCAAATCAAATTGATGTAGATTGGTCTCCACCTTCGCATGGCGAGCACTTTAGCTGGAGGTGCTCACTGTGGAAGCCAGTTGGACGAAAAAATGTTACACATAGTTACATCACGTCTTTGAAAAGTGAGATTTTTTGACTGACTGCAGTATGGTAGACAAGACACACTGTGTGTGTGTGTGTGTGTGTGTGTGTGTGTGTGTGAGAGCTCTTGGGATGGCCATGTTATTCGGTCAGCTCACCACTTTGGTCCACACATTTCTTACAGTGCTACTGAGGTTGTAATCTCCCACCTGGTTTTTGTTGGGTGTGGTTACATTTCTCAACAACTGTTGGATGGATTGCCATAATTTGGTACGCATTCCTGTCCCCCTCAGGATGAATTGTAATAATTTTGGTGATCCTGTAACTTTTCATCTAGCGCCATACTCAGGTCAAACTTCAGTTTGTCCAATACTTTGGTTTATAACCAAATAAAGAGACAAACAGGAATCAGACCCTTTGGGCTCTGTTCCAGGAAACCTCATTCAAAATTCCACTGACTTGTAACTAGGCTAATAAATAAACATACTGATCATTAAATATCATTGTCTATTGAATACTTGTGTTTTTTGGCTGCCTTTAAGAAACACCTTCTTCTATAAGCTAAACATCAAGGCTTCACCAAAGAGTCCATTAGTGAGTCGAGGTGTTGCAGCTAGTCCATACATGTCTAATAACAGGACTGCTATGAAAGCTCTTAGACAGAGAGAAGTACTGAAGGAGAGACTGCATTATTCAATCTAGTGGAAAAGAGGGTAGTCTGGACATCTTGACTTCCCATCAGCCTCAGCTGTACTTTGTGTTTACTACAATCAGCAAATGCTTGCACACTAACATGCTAAACTAAGATGGTGGGCATAGTAAGCCTGCCAGTCAAAGTACAAGTCTGCCAAAGATAATATTTTAGTTTATATGGGCGGCTGTGGCTCAGAGGTAGAGTGGGTTGTCCCTCAATCAGGTCGGTGGTCCGATCCCCAACTCCTATGTGTGTCCTTGAGCAAGACACCGAATCCCTTATGCTCCTGAAGCATAGCTTCAGTGTGTGAAAGAATAGTCTCCTCCAACTTAAATTCCTCATGTATGAATGATGTGTGAATGGGTGAATGAGGATGTGATGTAAAAGCGCTTTGAGTAGTTGAAATTAAGGAGAAAGGTGCTATACAAATACAGACCATTTACCATTTATATACCAACTAACCCGACAAAGTGTTACAGAAATCGGTGGGTCATCTGTCTAACAAAAGATAACAAAAGATGGCTTGAGTTGCAAAAGTTATTGAGGTGCTTTTATTTACAAAAAATAGTGAGGAAAACAGAAAGTTGGACGTCCACAGCAAAACAAAACAAAAGAAAAAAACCTGTCACCTATCTGGGTTCCAGCCGCCCTCACACTCCTCGTGAGCTTTGGTGGCCAGAGGCTTATAAATGTTAAGCCCCTGCCCCTAGACCAACCAGCCGCTGATCAATCAATTATCTTCCCTTTAAACAATCAACTTCACTGCCAGTTCTTACATGAATCAAAAATATCACGCAAATATCATTACTTATAGGCATCACCACTTCCCAGTCAAAGGCTTTAAATAAACCCCAAAGCTTTGACACAACTTCATCAGTTAGGTAACATCCAGGGGCGCCCCCAGAAATTTTTCACAGGGGGGGCCAGATAGGGCCAGTGAAAATCCTGGGGTGGCACACCAAAACCAAAAACAATAACGGAATTTCAAGAAGAAAAGCTGTTGTAAGTATTGAGGCTAGTCAAGATCAGTGTCAATATGACAGTTAAAGAATCACGTTCTCATATACTTTCTAATTTTACAGTTAATGTTACTTAGATGTACATGGACTAATACAGTACAAGCCTGTTTTAGTAAGTGTTGGTTTATTTATGAGTTAGGAAATTCATTGTTCTAATAGGGTAGTTGTATTATACAGCTTTACTATTAGGGAGTACATTCATGTAATGAACTAAACAGTAACAGGGAACAAGTCTACTCAAGTTTAAAAGCACCACACAGAGGCCTTTGATTATTTTCAATACAGCTTTATTCTGCTGTAAACATGTAACAGACTATGTCCACAAAAGCATTGTCTTTGACAATAGACATTTTACCATAGCTCTGAGAGTATTCTAGCCATGTGTGCGCACTGTGCCAGTCTTTCTTGAAGCCTCGTCTTCTGCCCCCTTGAAGAGTACGAGGGAAAAACTTGAGATGCTGCTGTTTGGGCCCTCTGATGTTGACTGGGAAATACCTGTGATGAAACATGAGGAAAATAAGTTACTCTGAATTTAAAACAGCAGCAGCAAAACCAACGGTAATTACATGAGTAGCTGTCCATAGTAATCCCAGATTACAGTTGTATTATGGACCCACAGTCAGTTCTGTTCTGACTGTTCAAACTCATCTACCTGTAAACATGAATAAGAAGCTTTCTGTTGTTGCACCAGGATTCATAACTCAGTGTTGACACCTTGTTACCACACGTTTATCCAGGTGAAGTTACTCTCTTGCCATTCATTTCTTCATGAGGGACCCTGTTCTAAACTCACCTGTTGGTCCAGCAGTAGGATGAACAGCTGTGTCCTGCCTGACCTGCTGCCTTACTTCTTCCCTGTTCTCCGGACCTGTCGCTGCCTGAACCTGCTCCTCTGCACTGCCCTGCTCTGTCTCTGTCCCTGTCTGTTCATGGGTTTGCTCGGCGGTCTTATCTTGGCCTCCATCATCACACATATGGAAGAGATGTCCGTAGACTTTCTCTTCATTGTCTGCAAATTGCCGTAGCATCACGGCACAGGTGCTGGTGATCCGACGCTAGCGGCCCTTAACACAAGCTAATGAGATGTTCAGTAACGGAGAGCAGCCAGCATGTGGTTCAGCACAGACACAGTTTACCAAACACGTACTATTTGTTCTAAAAGTAAGTACTGTTTGACTGGTTGACCTGTTGTTAGTCTGGTTGTCTCAACAGCTGCCGTTGAAAATGACTTCCACTGTCCGTCTCTGAGTTTGGGCAGCAGCTGCTGCAGTGCTGCCTTCACTTGCACTCGGACAACGTAGTTACAATTTCCAAAATTTTCAAATGTGAACTTGACCGATCATAACTGGGGGGGCCACTAGGGTGGCCAAGTTTTTTTCAGGGGGGGACGCGCCCCCCCCTGGCCCCCCCTTGACGGCGCCTCTGGTAACATCACCTATAACCCGGTTAGAGTTGGTACCTTCCACCATCAGCACACCTGCACAGGACCTCTGTAGCCTCTATATAAGCCAGCACTATGTATCGGCTCTGTTTACTAAAATATCTCAACAGCTATTGGATGGATTACCATGTAGTCTCGTGCATATGTCCAGAGGATGAACCCAGATCCAAGTGACTCTGGCAATCCTCTTACGTCTTCCTCTAGTGCTACCATCAAGTTGATGTTTTTTCCTTTTACTGAAATGTCTTGGCAGCTATTGGATGGGCTGCTATGACATTTAGTACAGCAGTCCATGTTCACAACTGGAGGAATTGTAATGACTTTGATGATCCAATAACTTTTCATCTAGCACCATCTCAAGGTTTAAATTGTCCAATACTTATTTGGGCATGAAGCAACACTAACACTGTGATGAATCTAACAGGATGTAAGCATTTCTGTGACTTCCTGTAAATTCCTTGATGGATGCTGGAAACTGTCCGACTTGACTGCAGCTGTTTGTCACCTCCCCTGGCTGCTGTCTCCTGATCTCTTCCACTTCAAAGGTGAGGTGCAGCTCATCTCGAATGAGCCTATTGTCTTCAGCTATCAGACTGTACAACACCTCAATTGAGGGCAGTGGCCTAGACCCACCCACTCTCTCTCTCTCTCTCATTGTCTCCAGGCCAATGTGCAACAGTGCCTTTTTATTTATTCTCTACTTCAGCTCACTGACTGACTTCACTGTCTCACTAACCTAATTACTTTTATTAGTATTTTATTGTTTGTCAATTGACCAAGACCAAGACAGCTACTGGATACCTACATCTATCTATCGATCTATCTATCTATGTAATTATGACACTATTCTACTAATTAACTCATATTTAACAACACTGATAGAATTTCTCAATGATAATTATAAAACCATTATCTAGGTTGATAAGGTTAATAATTTCACTTCACTGGCTAGAGAAGACAAATGACTATACTAACTATTTCTCCTCACAAGGACTTGCTAACCACATACTCCTCTCTTCCAGAGCGGCTTTGGGTCGTCCCTCAATCAGGAAAAGGTGGTTCGATACCCAGCTTTGAGTCTGCATGTTGAAGTGTCCTTGGGCAAGACACTGAAGTGAAAGAATAGTCTCCTCCAACTTAGATTCCTCCTGTGTGAATGAGGATGTGTGTGAAAGCGCTTTGAGTAGTTGAAATGACTAAAACAGTGCTATACAAATAATTCTTCATTATATACCTACTAAATATGCTTTCATGCTTACTTTTGAGCTGCCTTCAGTAATGAAACCATGATTAAGATTAAGATCCTTTCTACCTTTTCTGGTTTCATCTGTGTCTCGCCCACAATATTGTACGCTTATCTCCTTTGCTCTGACAGCAATGAGGGTCACATTCAGTATTGTGGCTTTACATTCATTCATAGGTTTGAGTGTGCAAATGAAAGACAATGCCCTCTCTAAATGGCTCAAATAAATTGAAAAAGAAATCCCAATAATATCTTCTGCAATGTCTTTGTGTATCGGGTGACCTTGCATTCATCCGACTCCTTAGCACAAGCACATCTTACACACCTCAGGTCAATATCTTGGAGAAAAAGCTCATTTTGTCTCCTTACTATTTATTGGTGTAGTTTAGATTTAAACACCTAGAGCACCAGTTTGACAGCCTTTTTAAATGGCCAGTGCTTTGGAAAAGGCATGTGCCTCTAGATGTGTGAAGTACCCAAACATGAAGACAAACATAAAGAATTGCCCCAATTAAATCAATGAAGGTCAACTTAACTTGTTTCTGTTTGTTTTACATTGAATTTTCTAGAGATCAGATAAACAGGGTGATGAGTGGGAAGCGCTTTTCACTGAACAACTGAACGAATATTTGACCACTGATTATGTTCGTCTTAATCTATTACTCTGGTTTTAGAAAGAAGTTACTACTAACTACAGCTGTCACAGAGTTAATTCATGATATCACTGCATCTCTGGATAAAGCACACCATTGCACAGCACTTTTCGTACTCATCATCTTTTCACCTACCTAATGCTTTTGATAATGGTTATTATTAGCAAAGACGAAGAGCAGAAACCTCAATGTTGGTCTTGGTCAATTTATATAGTAGTTTGCAAACTACTTATCATGCAGAACACAATGTGTGCAGGTAGAAAGACTTAAATCAAAGTCTGTGAATGTTAATGATGGTGTCTCCTGGGATTCAGTTAGTGGAACTGCCACCTAGTGGAAACAGGAAGTAAGACTTCTTTGGCAATCATCATTTGATTTGCATGAAAGTCAACAGTTCATATACTGGAATATAAGACGTGATTAGTGGCTGTTCTCTAGCGCCTCATACAGGACACAAGAAGTGACATGTAACTCCTTGATGCACTGTCAAAAACGCATGCAAATTCTGAGACACATGGAAGGTTCAGTGTCCGGCAACAGGACACAGCTGCCGCACACCCTGACGTGCGCGAAGGTGCGAGGGCCCTCCAACGTTGCTTGCAGCTTTCATTTTTTCTTGATTTTATTGCCCCAACCTGTTCTATTCTTTATTCCTACTTGTTTCCAGACACAATCTGGACAAATTCTTGCAACAAGTTTAATTAAAGGGGAGTTGTTCCTTACCGCTGTTGCCTAATATAATGGTTCTGTTCATGGTTTCTTCCCGTTAAAGGGGAGTTCTTCCTCCACTGTGTCCTAATATAATATCTGATGCTGCTCATGTGGGGATTCTTGAATCCTTAATGTTGAATTCCTGAATCGTTGGGTCTCTCTCTAATTAGTTTGGTCTAGACCTGCTCTTTATGGAAAGAGACATGAGATAACACTGTTATGAATTGGCGCTATATAAATAAAGACTGATTGATTGATAATTCACTTGGACACAGAATTTGTTTATTCACTGTAGAATCATGGGACTGTTTATAACAACATCCAAACAGAAGATTATATCCTATAATGTATGTCAAAAGCTTTTCAGATTAGCAAATAATGAGGAGACAAGCCTTTGTACCTTCCTTTCTGTGACTTCAGGGGCTCAGAATACAAGTGTGGCTGTGAAACATGACACATTGATGCAGTTACATCCCATTCAAATCACAGGCCTTGAGTGTTGTTTGTCCTTTGTTTGGCCATCATCTGCTTTGACCCAGACCGCAGCTTTCTTGCTTTCTGTTCATCTCTCCAGTGAAAGGATGTGTGTGGGAGGCATTCCCTTTCCATTTTTTATGGCTTTTCCCTAAATGATAAATCAATTTTCCCAGACACAGAAACTGTGTAAAAATCATAATTGAGGTTTCATTATCATTTTGAGAGGCAGATGATAAAAAACAATAATAAGCGACGCACCATGGGAGTGGAGGTCATTACCATGTATAATCGGACTGAACGGGTTCCATCAGGCTGCTTATCAGCTGTTAATTACCATTGTAATGGAGCCGAGTAAAGGATTCAGCCTCCTCTCTGTGTCCTCCCTCCCATGCTCTCTGCTCTCTACCAGGCACTGGGATGTGCAGAGATGCTAATAAATACCAACTGATTTGAGCTCTATCCTGTCCTCTCTCAGTCACATACAGACATACATCAGTTTGTTGCCCAATTCAAATCAGTCTGACAGTGTTAGCAGCTGTCTGCAGCTCTGTGCATTAGAATTACAATCTTAGTTAGGTGCTCTCCAGAGCTGTGCCTCAAAACTCCCACATCCAAGATAAACATTCATAGAATTGAACAATTTAGCAGTTTCAACTTAAGTTCAGTCCTGACTGAAGCTATTTCTGTGCTAAATATATTCACAGCTCACCGTCATGTTGCATCATGTGTGACGACAAGCCTGTTCTGTTAGTTGAGGCCACTGCACAACTCCTTCACTTGCCTTCACTCTACCAGCCCCCCCTTTGACTTGCATCCTTGGCATGTTCTCCAGTGACACAAAATATTTGCTTGAGAGACATAATTAATCAACAAAAGGATATACTGCTTGCTTTTTGATGAGAGATTGAAGAGTTTTCCGTAGTTGTCAATCAATTGTTTTATTAATTTTTGTGGTGGTTAACACTGTTGCCTCACAGCAACAATGTTCCAGGTTCTAATCCAGGTTTTTCTGTGTGGAGTTTTCATGTTCTCCCTGTGCTTGCGTGGGTTTTCTCTGGGCACACTGGCTTCCTCCCACAGTCCAAAGACATGTAGGTTAATTGGTGACTCTAAATTGCCCGTAGGTGTGAGTGTGAGCATGAGTGGTTGTCTGTCTCTGTGTGTCAGCCCTGTGATTGGCTGGTGACCAGTCCAGGGTGACCCCGCCTCTCGCCCAAAGTCAGCTGGGATTGGCTCCAGCTCCCCTGCAACCCTGACGGATAAGTGGTATAGATAATGGATGGATGGATGGATGGACACTAATGGCTACCAACCAATTTCAAAAGTATTCACTAGTGTTCGGCTTATTTCATTGTTCTATGATGTTGATGTTCTACGATATGTGATCAATCAAAGTGAAAATTTATTGGTGTCAGTAATAGTCAAACCACATATTAGAGAGTAATGGTATGATCTGGTCAACGGGCAGTGATGACATCCATATACACTGGTTAAAGAAGCACTCAGATCCTTAGTGCAAACATACTCATCCATTCAAAATGTTACTCATGTAAAACTATTATCAGCACACTTAACTCGCTGGGATTATTGTTAGTGATGATTCATCCACACATGAGCAGCACTGTAATGGCAACTGTGGCTAGTTGAGGTGTGCCGAATTTTGTCGACTTCAAATAAAGTTGGCAGCTTACATTGTGACAGGGCATCATGTTAATGACTATATCTTTTTGCATGAAGCTTTTCATCTTGATATTAACCAGTAAACTCAACAATGAGTGCTTAGCTACTGAGAAGGAGAAGGAAAGAAGGAATCAGATTAAGAGTCTACAGCCATGCCAGTGGCAGTGTGAGGCTGTACCTGAGATAAATGCTAATATGCTCACCACCAGAACGTGAACAAGCTGATGAGAATGTCTCTGGTCACAAACTAACATGCTGGACAAACAGAAACTCTGACCTGTGATGGTGCTGGATAAAAAAGGTAAAGGACCTTTATGGTTATTACAATTTTGTTGGGAACATGAATCCATGAACCAAATTCATCCAAACTAAACGGATGGATGTCCATCCAATAACTGTCGATGTAATTTTGCTTTGAACCAAAAACGTCCACCTGCTGGTGGCACTACAGCAGAAGTCAGGGGACCACCAAAGTCTTAGATACAGTGTTTGCAGCCAACCTTTTCAGTAGATGATGAGATATTTTGGCAGATAATTTAAAGTTTTGACCTGCTGGTGGCTCCATCAAACATCAGGGGATCATCAAAGTCATTAGGATCCATCCTGGGGGGATCATGAGTGTCTCTACCAAATTTTACAGCAGTCCATCAAAGTAATGGCCGGCTGACCTGCTGTCTGTACAGCCACACTGCTGGCTTGGCTAAAACATGCAGGATCTTTGATTTCTACACGACCAAAGCTCTCTCTCTTTGTCCGAGCTCATATCTGTCCCTCTCTGTCACGACCTGTTTGCCAATAAGAAGGAGAAGAAGAAGGAGACATTTATTTTGCCTTCTTGTCTTGGTCTTTCACCTGTAACAATGCTGCTGCACTCCATTTGGAAACAAAGAAGTTGTTATATCAGCTGCTTGTTTGAATTAACTTATTTTATTCTGCAATTTCATTCACTTTATTTACACAATGGAACCTGCAATGGGTTTACCATCCCAACAGCAATATCAGGCAGTATAAGCTTGAGTAAACAGATCAGTATATGTACAGTATACATAAATTAATAGAAAGATTGAGAAACATAAACAAAATTGAATTAAACAAATGACGAATCAAATTCATTAAATTTGGCTCTAGTTTTCTCAGGCTCAGCATTTTGCAGTATTTCAGTGTGTCCAGGACATGAGACAGCACGGCTGGCTTTCTGGTGAAAAAAGGTTTAGATCACACCAAAGCATCTGACCACAGGTGCTGTCCCAAATAAGCAGTCCTACACCATCCTCTTGAGGTTCATTTTGCAATAATGATGGAGTCCAAAAGCATAATTCTTCAAAAATTCTTCCCCAAAAAATAGGACCATTTTAGACCATCACAGACATTGAAAAATAAAGCAGCTGTTTTTGTGGAGTGACCCACCAGCCCCCGAGGTGACTTTATAATCCGGTCATGGCTTAGCTTCAGTGTGTGGTGTACAGTATGTGTCATGGAGTCTACTGTCTTATAGACTGTCTTATCTGTCACACTGTGCCTCTCCACTACATGTCCTCTGTCTGTCTGTCCGTCAGTCCGTCTATGTATAAGTCTGTCTCTCTACTGGCTCAAAATCTTCATTACGGATACTTAACCAATTCACGCAACTACGGGAAGAGGAACAGCATCTTTTCCTACAGAAATTGCCATGAAAAAGTCTTTTTGGGGTTGCCCCATTTCTGAGGTATTTTGGTTAAATTTAGCTACCAATCATCAGAGAAAATTAATAATAATATTGATTAATAAGACTTGCTGTAAAATCAACCTCTGGGCACTTCTTTAAAAACAGAAAAATAGCAAATTTACCTGATTCAGACTAATTTCAGTCTCACCACTTAATAACTGCAACCAAACCATTAACCATATCGAGGATTTGGCAGTTCTTGGCAGAGAAGAGGTTGGCAGTATTCCAACCCACTCTCACAGACGTTTATGCAATAGTCACAAAGTTTAATCATTTTGTCCCTGAGCACGATTTTCAAACTAATGTATTTCTATGGGATTATCTTTTTGTGTCTATAGCTCATCTTTTTTCCTGTCAGTAGGACTTCTGTAGGACCTGAGAGCTCAGAAGCTCTGCTGTTATTTCTCATTTTTAATTATAACCGCTGCATGACTCAACATTTAACCACCAGATTTCCTCCTTGTTTTCTTCTCTTTATTTTATCAGTGCACATCAGTAAAAAGATATATCTACTGAATGTATCAAAGTTCTAGTAAACAATATGATAGCATCATAGTAATAATAAAAGTTTTGTAAAGCAAAGTGGACTGTGGTTGATGAGGCTCATAGGTAGTGACACCACTTCCACTATGAAAAACAGACAATTAAACATGATTGATTTTAGTAGAGTAAATAATAAGACTGATGGCCTTAACGGTTGTTTGCCATATTGTTGTGTTGGCATAAGAACATTGTTGTGTTCTTATGTTGAGGAATGTTTAATAGGAAGTGACGACAGTGAGGAAGGGTGGAGTGTCTTTGTCTCCATAGAAACAGTCGAGCCACTTGAGCCAAATGATTTTGAAATGACAGAAAGAGCCGTCCTCTTGTATGTCTTGTATGTTTTGTGTGTCTGCAGCTCAGTTGGTGGAGCTGCTCAGCTATTGGTCCCATCACTAAATGGACAAAGGAGAACAGTGGGTACATAGACACATGGTGTCTTTGGATACATAGATGAGCAGCTGGATAGTTTCATACATGTCTTTAGAACCACCATGAGAAAAACTCCTCCTGTGTTTGCACAAAGAGAACGATTTTACTGCACCTAATAGGACAGCAGACAGCATTCACTCTCCATTCAGTTTTTCACACAGCAGCATAGGTCTGTGCAGTGTGTGTGTGTGTGTGTGTGTGTGTGTGTGTGTGTAGACATATCTGAGTATGTGTGTGTACAAACTTCGGTGTGTGTCAATGTGTCTGTGGGTGTCAATACAGTTGCTACCAGAGAACAATAATTATCAGCATCTGTGGGCTGCAGCCTGTTGATGCTCTCATCCCCATTAGCAACAGCGGGAGCGATTATAGCACACAGGCAAAACATGACGGCAGAGGGGATACACACTCTCTGTTCACTGACACAAGATACCATAATTAGCTGCCTTCACCACAGAGTCCCTCTGTACCCCACTACAGCGAAACATCAAATCCATACATATGAGACCAATGTTTTGCAGGATACCTGCATAATTAGACTGAGCACAGTGAGACACAGTGGGAGACACTGAGGTGATGACCAAAGGTCATGTGGGTTCAGACCAGCATCATCAGTGTCTGTGAGCTGTTGCAGCAGCTCCTCTCAGCTCCATATACTCCATAGCTCTATACGTCTGTACAGCTTCATGATAAAAGATTCTCATAACAGATTTATTCCATTTGTTCAGGACATTTCCATTCTGTGCAGCAGGCTGTCATGCCAGACAAATAACTGTGAGGGCAGACAGCTCACTCTACATGCTGTCAGGACACAGAGCATGAAGAGCTCCATGGCACCTGTAGTGACCTCCAACAGAGAACACAGACCACCTGAGGATATCACACCATGTGCTCGTCATACCTGCTGCATACACACACACTCACTCTCTGCATCTCTTCAGGATGTTTTATTAGAGTGTGTTCACGCATCTGCCAGCAATAAAAGTGACTTCAAAAAGTGGAAAATACGTCCGAGCTGCAGCCAGAATTCCTCTTCCCCAACCCCAGCCACATCCTCTGAGAATTTCGAAGAGAACATCGATGTTTCACAAATGTGTGGAATTTCCTCTTTTATTTTGTTCAGTTCATGGGTCATGGATCCTTTCTGTAAACTCTAGTTCTACACACCTGAATATGTGACAGATAAATCACATGAATGTTCTCGGTTCACTTCAGGGGGCCCAACATCACAGTCCTCTCCACACAGCTCCTCCAGAACAACACTGAGGCCGGTTTTTATGTCAGTGGAACTGAAACATACTTCAGGAAACATATCAAACCAGCAGAGTCTTCCTCGTGGTTATTCATGGAGATTCACTGCAGGATATTCTTTACAAAAAAGAAAAAGAAAAAGAAAAAAAAGAAGATGACCATTCCCATTGTTACTCCTGCCTACAAAGCTCTGACTGTTTCGGCTGAGGAAGTTTGGAATGGCTGAAAGAACCTCCAGCACTGCCTGTTATAGTGGTATTTCCAGTGTGTCTCTGTAACACACAGTGTGACGCAGCAGGCTGAGAAGTTAATTTATCAATCAGTCAGTCAATCAGTCTTTATTTATATAGCACCAATTCATAACAAACATTATCTTAAGGCGCTTTCCATAAAGAGCAGGTCTAGACCCAACGAAGAATTTCTGTTGAATTTCTGTTAGGGTCCGTGTTGGGTGGAAGTTGGACAGACAGAGAGAAAGAGAGAGAGAGAGAGAGAAAACAAACAGCAACCAAAATAATAACAGCAACTATAGTACTGACAATAGGAGTGTGACTAATAGTTAGCAATATGGTAACTGTGAAAAACGTACAATAGTTAATATCTGAATAACAATAGCACAACTATTATTAGTAAAAAGTGTTGACAGCTGACGATCTGCAGCAATGATTCTTGAAAACCAGAGAACCACAGCCATAGAACCAGGACCAGGATCCACAGGAACCAGAGAACCACAGCAGGAGAACCAGGACCAGGATCCACAGGAACCTGAGAGATAAGAAAAGCACAAAAAATGACATGAAGCGTAAGGATGGAGAGGAGGAGGGGGAGGAGAGAGAAGCAGTGGAAATTTATGAAGTGTTTCCTGCTAATATTACCCAGAGGACGCATATATAGAAGGTAAATAGTATTGGTCTAAGCACTGAACCTTGTGGAACTCCATGTCTAACTTTAGTGGGGACAGAGGACTCATTGTTAACATGTACAAATTGAGAACAATCTGATAAATAGGACTTAAACCAGCTTAATGTGTTTTCTTTTATGCCAATGAATGTTTGTAACTATTACACGTCCCAGACTTAGAACCCAAAATCAGATAGGATTCCTGTAAAAACAGGAAAATGAGACAGGCGACAAGTGCCTCTGTTCCCTGCTGCTCCGCTCAGCAGAATCTCTTTATTTGCCACTATGCAAAACATCTTATTTTTCTCTGTCTGTATTCCAATCTTATTAAGACAAACATCCATAACAACAAAAATAAAGCGAGTTGCCTGGCGAGCTACAATCTTTCCTACTTTCAAACAAAACACAGATTTTCCATTTAGCATTAAAATGATTCCAAATAATTCAGTCTACTACTGTAATAATAAATTGACGTTCAGTCACGTAACTGAGCCACTGTTTCCAATTAGTTCACAACTATACTGTTAGGAAAACAATACTTTTAAGTATATCGTTTCTAAGGTCCTCATGTTCCCTTGTTTGAACATCCTCATAGTACAAACATTGAAAAAAAAAAAAACAAATAGCATATTGCTACTAATAACTTTAAATTAAGAATGCAGGAGCTGGAGACTTTTCAAAGTGCTTTGAACATTCAATCATGCACACATTAAACCATAAAAACCAATAATATACTCAAGTGAACAAGCTATGGTACGCAAACAGTAATATTAAGCCCAAACTGAAATGTGCTGGAGCTCAAAACCAGAACATTCTCACATCTAAACAAAAATTTTATAGCTGGCGCCATCTTGGGTCACACGCAACACAAAAGAAAACCGTACCGTCTCTTCTTATTCACAGAACCGCATTCCATTTACATGTCAAGCAACAAGTGGATGTTGTTATACAAGTTTTAAAAGCTCACCAACCTGTAAAAATAGGAGAATGAATTAGCCAGGCAACAAGTGCATCTGTTCCGTGCAGCTCTGCTCAGCAGAATGAGGAACAAGCAACGAGAGTCTGCTCTCAAAGAGAGTCAATGGTAGAAGCAAAGCACAACACTGCCTCCTACCGATAACATCAAAATGCTGTGTATTATTGTATTGTATTATACAGAGACCTTGTAGTCTCATCAAACACAATAATTGACCATTGAGGCTCATATTTGCATATTACAATAAACAGAAATGATTACAAAGTTACATAAATTTGTGACCATACAATTTGCGTAAGTCACATAACGTTCACCAGTGCTGTCTCTGTGCTATGGTTCACTCTAAAACCTGAGTGAAAATCCTCAAATAGACTACTGTCATTTAGAAAGTTACACAGCTGATTGGCTACAACTTTCTTGAGGATCTTGGAGAGAAAGGGAAGGTTGGACATAGGTCTATAGTTGGCTAATACACCTGAATCAAGAATGGACTTTTTCAGAGGAAATTTATTTACAGCTACTTTAAAGGACTGTGGTACGTAGCCTGTTGTACTCCATTTCTATTTTATGTTACTTTTCTGTGTGAACCCTCCATCTCTGTCCACAGCAGAGGTCACCTGTTCTAGGCGGGCTGTGTCTGTGGAACAGGTGAAATGTGAAACAGCTTTAGGCTGCTGTCTCTCAGTCTGTTCTGTGTGACAGCAGAATTCACACACACACACACACACACACACACACACACACACACACACACACACTGAGGGTAACCACAGAGGCTCAGACTGTGGAGGGAACACAGAACACACAGAAAATCTGCACCTTGCCCCTCCTTTCATGACCCAAACAATCACTGCTGTGCGTGTGCATGCATGTGTGTGAGTGTGTATTTATAAAAGTTGGCATGGGGGCCTAGTTCAAATTAAAAGTGGGGGTGCATGATTAATGAAGGACAAGGGCAAGGAGAGGGATGGCAGGAAAACTCTCATTTAATTAACACCTGAAAATGCCATCCATCCATCCATTATCTTCCGTACCCAGGGTCAGGTCACAGTGGCAGTGGCCTTGGGATGCCCCAGCTCCTCCTGGAGGATCCCAAGGCATGCCCAGGACAGATGAGATTCATAATCCCCCCAGCGAGTTCTAGGTCTCCCAGTAGGATGTGCCCAGAAAACCTGAAAAGGGAGTTGCCCAGGAGGCATCCTGACCAGATGCCTGAACCACCTCAACGAAGGAACAGTGGCTCTACTCCAAGCCCCTCACAGATGTCCGAGCTCCTCACCCTATTTCCCTGTGGAGGAAACTGTATCCGTGATCTCTGTCTTTCAGTCATCACCCAGACCTCTTGACCATAGGTGAGGGTTGGAACGTAGATCGACTGGTAAATCAAGAGCTTCACTTTCTGGGTCAGCTCCCTCTTCACCAAAACGGTCGCCGCACTAATCCGTCAGTCCCTCTCACCCTCCATTCCGCCCTCAATCATGAACAAGCCCCCGAGATACTTAAAGTCCCTTACTTGGGGCGGCAACTCACTCCAAGACATACAACCTCAGATCCGATGGCAGGACCACAAAGTCGATCAAAGATCTTTAGCCTATGGGGGTCCGGTACCATGTACACTTATGAACTACCCTATGCTTGAGCATGGTGTTCCTCATGGCCAGTCCATACCTAGCACAGAAGTCCAATTACAAAGCACTACTCTGGTTCAGATCAGGCAGGCCGCTCCTCCCAATCACCCCCCTCCAGGTCATCATTACCCACGTGAGTAGAACTACAGATTCTCCAGACAGAACCCCTTCCAGGATACCATCCAGAGACTGCAAGAAGTCCGGATAGTCTGATGGGATGTTTTGTGCATAAGCACACACTACAGTCAGAGCCTTCCCCCCAGCAGCATGTAGTCATATGGACGCAGCCCTCTCGTTCACCAACACCATGGCACTCAGTCGGGGGCTGACAATAGCATGTTGTCAGAATATTTCTGGATATGACAGGACTCACTTGTAGCCAGTGATAGTCCTCATACCCCTCCATACCTCTCCGTAGACCTCTTTAGCTCATGTTGCACTTGTGTGCACTTCTCCTTGTTTCCATCCCTAAAGGCATTCTTTTTCTAATTGAGGAGTGTCTTAATGTCACTGAGATCTACAGTTCATTATTGGGAAAATAGCGTAGAGTCATTGCTGGTATAACCGTGTCCCTACAGAAGTTAATGTAGTCCGTAGTGCAGTCAACCACTCTATCAATGTCAGTGTCTGAGTTATTGTTATTTTCCTGTGACCTCAGCAGTACATCCCAATCTGTGCACTCAATGCCGGCCCCAAGAGACACGCTGGCCGCTGGCGTCCACTTCCTGAATGTGCAGGTGGTTGCAGGCTGCCTAAGTTTGTAGTAAGACTTCAAAAAGACCACACTGTGATCTGTATGCTTGCAGGTTCTTCAAAAGTGCCTCTAGCTCATCACACCCTGTAAGACCTCCCGCAGGTGGTGAGCCCAGGGTGTTGGCTCCACGTTATTCCTTCGGGCTTAGCCCAGTCGAGCCCCATGGATCCAGGCCCGGCCACCAGAAGCTGGCTGCCAAGCTGTCCTCCCAGGTCTGCTTCCAGGAGGGGGCCCCGGTTTCCCTCACCTGGGCGAGGGAACACTGTTCTTTTAGCTCCACTTCATGCAGGGGTTTTTGAATCACTTTGTCTGGCCCCTCCCCTGAAGCCACTTTGCCTTGGAAGACCCGACAGCACAGCTCCCAGGTGGCACACAAACTCAGCCACCACGATATGGTGGAGATTCTTTAGGGGTGTAGCCCGTCGAACCAGTAGTGTGGCTGACTCACTTGCCCTATGACCTCCTGGACTGTCCTGTGACAGAGGAAAGGGGGGGGGGGTTGCCACAAACCCATGCTTTAACAGTGTACTGGCTATGAATTAACCCTGAACTGACTTATCCAAAACAGGATGCCATTGTATGAGAGTTCCGGATGATAACGTGATGAACGCTAAAAAGACTGATAAGTGACAATGATGAAGTGACGGAACCCAAAACTTGCCTCTGGGTAGGTGTTGTGTAAAAGGCCTCTTAGTGTTTGCTATAAAAATTAACAAAGGGCTTCTATCGACATATACGTTCTGAACTCTCTATGAACCAAGCGACCCCGCGGTCTCCTTCACTCGTGGACCACTGAGGCCCAGGCCAGACTGATCAGGGAGGGGAATGAGGGAAGTCTGTATGAACATTCTTCCATTTCTGCTATAAGTTTAAATGTGGTTAAAGAAACTGTCCAAAGTGCCCACAGATCAATTAATGCTAATTAATGTGTTCTTTTGTCTAATGGTGTAACCCACATGTTCATGAATATCCAAGGATGACCAACTAACCAATTACAACTTTTGAGGATGCTGCTTCAAATCCTGTGATAACACTGCAATTCACCAATGAGTGAAAAGACTCAGGAAGTCCATATAATTAATAATCTGTGTCTAATTATCACATGACACAGATTAAACAGACCTGGACTGAATATATTGTTGGTTAGTTTCTAACTTATTAGAGTAATGGAAGTTAATGCAAACTTGAGAATGTTAAAGATTAGGTCATTGTGTGTCATGCCATTTAGGAAGTTATTTGGTAAAGACTTAATGAATATATGTATTGGAAATGAAATATCTTGATTCTGTATACCATGCAATGTTAGGAATGAAAATGGATTTAGAACATAGTGAATATGAAACAGAAATCTAATTTAGTACGTCTAAACTTTTTAGTGATGACACAGGCGTTCCTCTGTCAGATGAGAACACGCCCCTAAGATGTAGAGGATAAAACCTCTGTCTTCCCTTCTGTCATTGCTTAGCCTTTCTTTTCTGCTTTGCCATTTTTATTTTTATTTTAATTTTATTTTTCCCTTTTAAGTTTTACTTTGTTACATATAATCTTTGTGCCTGCTACCTTCAAGTTAAACTTTTGTAGACCGTTTTTCTGAAGTTATAGCTGATCACTATGACTGAAAGTGTAACGGAGTTTCTTAAAGTCCTCTTAAATACCGCCTGAAACGCCAGCCAGAACCAAGTACTTTTTGATAGCAACTCTCGTTTTGATAACTCTGAACTGTTGCGTGTGACCAGCGACAACTTTTTCTTAGTGAGCTTTAAACGAGTTTTGAAGCTGAGGCCAACATCAGAGCCAGATCCAGCACCCTGCCTTTTAAGAGCTGAATGCCGCTGGCTGTCCTGTAGTCCGAACGGACCGACAGATGCCACCGCAACATCCTGATCCACCAGAACCTTCAAGTTCCTGAACCACGGTGCCGAGTGAACTGAGCCGACATCGCCAAGGCCCTCCAGCCTCCTGTCTCAGCCTCCAGAGAGAGGTCCTCTCTCTCCTCCTCTCCTGGAAACCTGCCAGGGACGCTGACAGCTGACCCTGCCTGTGTGACTGCGGACCACCGCTGGATGCATCGCTGCTGGACCAAGGGCCCACGTGAAGTATAACAGCTGGTGTTAGTTCACAAGTTGGTGTCAGTGTAGCTCTGAGATTTATCTAAGTCTGCAGGGAGAGTAGTCAGTGAATCCTCTGTGGTTCTAACTACAACGTTCTTAAAGTCAGATGGGTTCCCCTCGTCCTCCGGTGAAATCCGTATTCAGTTTCATTTCACTATCACCAATCCAAAGGTTTATCAGCAATGTTAGTGTTATGTCTTGATTGTTGTCTGTCTAGTGTCATTTCTGTCTCATCAGCCTTTATAGTCATTAGTGTTTTATCTTGATATTTAGCATTTATTAATAAAAAGGTGTATTAACCGCCACTTCGCTGCCTGGATATTTCTTCATAACAAGGTCTAAGAGGATCAATGCCACTGAGAACTTACACATTTAGAACTGAGACTGTTTAATGTTCAATGCTTAATTCTTAAGGTTAAAGACCTGAAGCCATCTGTGCTAAGAAAATAATAAGTTGAATTTCCCGTCCAATGACGAGTGGTGCCCCTATTGGTACGAGAGCTTTTAATTACTTAATTAAAGGGTAGTCAACCTGCTACATTATTTTAGTGCCCCAGTAAGAGGCCTATATCTCCTACATTATTTTGGTGCCCACGTTGTGAAGCACCTATACTTTCCTACATTTTATGGTGCCCTCCTGTGAGGCAGGTATACTTTCCTACAGGGGAGACCTAAAAATACCATTTCCTACAACATAGAGCCTCAATAATGACAAAGCTGCTCTTTCACTATAATGCTCAGTTTATGTTGCACCATAAAATATTAGTTTTTCATTGTGTCCGATTAAATGTTGTCTCACAGTGACATAATGCAGATATTTCATAGTTTGTAAAGACAAACTGCAAAGCTACTTAACTCATCTGGTATGAGTATATATATACATTGGCGCTATATAAATAAAGATTGATTTATTGATTGATTGATTGATCTGGATATATTTTGAACCAAACTTTTGTTGTGTTTGTGACCTGATTCAACATCATGTGCATTTCAGTTTGTAATCCACAATAAACACTAAACCCTAAAAACAGTAACTCTAAACACTGAAAAAGTAAACCCTAAACCCCCCCCCCCACCCACTACATACTATCAACATTGCCTTTTTATATGATCCTGGTATCGTGATCTGCCTCCTGCAGCCCTCAGCTTAACCAAACAGAGTATTTCACTAGGAGACAGTCTCCTGTTGTGTTCATAGACTGTGTGGTTGTGGCTACATGTGTGAAAGGGCGACTCCGCATGTCCGGACCTGAATCTCTGGGAATTGATATGAGAAATTCATATGAGATATGAGATTCATATGAGAAAATGGCTTTGGTGAGAACGGGAAATGTAATTTTTAACTCACATATTACACATGTTCTCTGATTAAAAAGTGGGGGAGCAAAAGTACACATTTGCTCCCCCAACTCTAATTGTGGGGCTGCAGCTGGTCCGCCTGCTTCATTGCTCAGGTGCCTATGCATGTTGGTGGGAATCACCACTTACTGACATAATGTTTGTAGGTAAACGTATCAACGGTTTGGAAACCTTACAACATACAAAGTCTAATGATATGGCTCAAACCAAAGAAAATATGTTAACATATTGCAGTGTTTATTAAATATTACATTTAGGAGCCAGCGTATATTCTGCCCCTGCTACAGTTTGACTGCCCCTGCTACGGTGTAACTGAAGTAAGTAAACTTCCCAGATTTGCTTTACAGGGTAAAATTAAATGACTTTTCCTTACCTGGATAGTAAACATGCAGCATTAACGCCGTCCTGCTCAAGTGATTCAAGTTTAGAATCTCCTGTTGTCCTGTAGCTCACTTTAAACACAAACAAATGAATTGTAATAAAGGTGTGAAAACATATGACAAAGTGGTGAGATAAGTCAATATCCTGTAGTAAAGTGCATCAGTGTTAGTGGTTTACACATGTTTTGTGCTGTGCAGGTTTACATGGGAACATGTTACCTGGAGTGTGTAGACAGCCACAGTTGTGAAATACAAGTGTTTGTTCCAGATGTTTGGTTCATGCAACCAGTGGAAAACAAGGGGGCAAAGCAGTGTAATCCGTTCTGTTTAGCAAATCATATAATTGAGGATTTAACCCTTTAAGCGCCAAAGTCGCAAAATTGCGACAAGCAACATTGCTGAATAAAACAGGCTGTATCTATAAATGTGGTGCCGAATCTTGTTATTACTTTTCACCAGGACATGGCGGACACGTGTGCCTGTAATCTGAGCAGCATTTGTGGGCGTAGTTCTATTCAAAGTTTTAGAGTAAAAAGAGTTTGTAAAACACCCTCCGGTGCAGAGACGCAGCGGCGAAGCAGAAGTAGTAGTGCAGAGCGTAGCGAGAGCGAAAGAGTGTTTTTTCATTTACTCACGATGCCGAGAGGTCGGTTTACCGTCAACCAAGTACTTCATCAGGTACTGGCTGACTCCGATTCCGAGGAGGAAGACATGCAGTTGTCCAGTGAAGCAGAAACTGACATTAGTAGTGACGGCAAGTCCGCGCGCCATAGTCCACAATCAGCACATGGTATAGCGGATGCTTCACCTCAGCGTGGCCGGGGTAGAAGCATTCTGCGATCATCAAGCAGGGGACGTGGTCGAGGTGGCAGGGGGGCTCATAACACCGCAAATATGGGTGAATGTAGCGGGGATGAAAACAACCGCGGTTGTCGTGGCAGACGCGTGAGAAGCCGTGGGAAAAAACACACCGCTAATAGTGGCGGAGGTGGCGTTCATTGCCGCACCGTAAATCACGGCGGCGATGATAATGATGATGATGGCTGGCAGTTCTTGAGAGAAGAGGAAGAGTATCAAAAGTGGATCCGAAATTTTGATGAGCCTGTTGGTTATTGTGGACACTATCTGACAAATTCTGAGCCCATTGATTTCATCTCTCTTTTTCTGAATGATGAATTCTGGAGCCTATCCCAAATTTCGTTTCATACTAAAGATATTTCACATTTACAGTATGCCTTTATCTCAAACCACTTTAAAGTTATAGCCTTTTGAAACCTTGATATCAAAATTGAACATTTTCCAATATGTCCGGCACATTGTGACGTCATAATATGCAAATTAGATGTATAATTTCACTCCCATCACAGACTTTGAGTCATACTGAACAATTTTCTCATTGACAGTATACCTTTATCTCAAACTACTTTCAAGTTATAGCCTTTTGAAATCTTGATATCAAAATTGTATATTTTCTTGAAAAAACTCCGGCGCCTAAAGGGTTAAGTCAGGCTAATGGTCTCTGTAGATAGAAGTCACATTGAAATGATGTAGCTCATTGCTAATCAATGGCACACCGCTTATCAGCATTCACAGTTAGCTGGAAAAGCAGCCACTTCCACAGATAACTGCAGCCAGTAGAAGTAATACAGATGGATTTGGTTCAAGGAGACATCCCATTTTCGCTGAAGCCTGTAAAAACTGTAAAAATACATAATTCATTCATGAATCAATCTACATGTAACGGATGCCACATACCTTCATATTCATTTGAGAAAAAAAAACTGAGGTAGAGGCTTCATGTAGGCAAAGGACCTTTAATTTACTTCATTTCAAGAACATTTTAGGAAATGAAGTATAGTTCAATGTGCCATTCTGCAGTTGCCACTTGTGTCCACAGTGGTTGGACAGTGGTTCAATTTATGTAATTTTACTTTAATATTTGCAAAGATCTTAAGAAAGTATTCAACACAACTCTAACAAAAGTATCCAACTGAAATACACAAGCATGATCCAAAGCTCATTACAGTCAAGATTTTAAAAAATCCTCTGATGGATGCTTTGTATGGTTTTGTAACTTTTGTAAGTATTTCCAGCCAAAATGCAGCTGATACTTTTACTGAGGGTTTTTATAGTATCAAATTGTGGAGAAATCAAGCTTTAACAGTTAAAGTGCATATGGAAGCATTTTGGTTGTAGAGGATTGATTTAAACTTGGCAGATTTGCTGCTAAAGCTCTGAATGTGGTGGTCATTTTCCAGCGAGTCTGATTTAGATTGTGCATATGGACAATGACCCTGAACCTCATGAGTGAATATAATGTTTTATGGAGGATGTAATGTTATGTGGTGTGCTTCGCTATTTTGTCAAACTGTTGCAGAGTCAGTAGTAAAAAGTTGGAGTCATACAGAAATTATCCCAATATTATGTCCAATATCTGACTGCAGGATGTGTTCTCTATTATGCTCTTTTCCCATTTGCCATTTTGTGTTTGGATGTTCAGTTTACTCTGATATGGTTCTGGATCAAGGTCCTGGTCATGGGGGACAGTGGCATTAGATTAAGGTCTTGACCTTGACCCAGCATTTGTAATAATTACTGTGCCTTTGACGGGAGTCACCTGAGGGGATGACAAGGCGAACAGAGCTCCTGGGAGCTGAACGGAGCCAGGCTGGAGTACAGAGTATCAGAGCTGGCCCCCCCAACAGACACACATGTGTGCCTGTTTAGCCAGACTGGACAAGCCAGCAGTGAACCATTGAGCAGAGACTACTATAAGAGAACATGTAGTTTTTCACATTAAAGGAAAATTTAAGAATTAAAGGCATAGTATGTAACATGTCTGCACAAAATGAGTAAACATGTTATATTTGTTATTGATTTGTTTACTTACATTATCCCAAATGTTTCCAACAATATTCAAACCCAGCTCATACCAGCCACCAAGCTAATGTGTACAGTAATGGTAGCATTACAACGATCACCATGCTCCTGAAGGTATTTTAGTGTGATTGCTGTAACCACTGATAACAGTGCAGGGCTACCCCACGACTGAATTCACCAAATATTGTTAGCTACAGCGGCTGTCTGTCGACGTATCTAATGGTAAGTTAGCAAGTTAACGTAACATTAGCTAAAGTTACATCTAAAGCTAAAGTTAAATCTATTTAGAATGAAATGACATAATGTAAAGAAACGTGACTAAACCTAACGTGAATAAAACTTTAATACATTGTCTCGTCCATGATTCCCATCAGACCACAGGGTGGTGAAGACAACAACCCCCATGATCCCACGCCACTTCTCCATGTCATCAAACTATACCTTTTGTTTTTGCACCGACTGAGACCCCTAGAGATGAAAGTGTGTTAAAGGCTACATTTACTAGATGCTACATGAGTGCTATGGACATCACATAGCAATTCTCATCACAATAGCGCTAATAGGAAAGTGCGTATTAGTATTTCCTACTAAGTGAGTATTTCCTACTCACTCTCCTGGCTCCTGTCTGCTCACCTGTCCCAGTCACACACCTGCTACCACCACCACACATCTCATCAGCCTATCTACCCCCCCGCACCAGTCCCTCAGCCAGATTGTTGTTTCAACCCTCTTGGTAGTATTCGCTCTGTCTGATCTGCAAACTGTGTATTTCAGAGTTGTTGCTTGCTCTTGACTAACCCTGCCCCCCACTGCCACCAGGATCATTCTCTCTGGTTCTCATGTGCCTGCCTGTTTCTCTGCCTGCCTCGCCAGCTCCCTCTCCAGCCACGCTCACTCACTGGTTGGCCACACATCTGTAACACCGGCCACGCTCAGTCCCTCATCGCCCTCCTCAGCCCTGCTCCCCAGGCTCAGCTTCAGCTTCAGCTCCGGTCCCTATTTAACTATCCATGTGTGGCGAGCGGAGGGTCAGGAAAATAAAGAAATAATTGTTCTTACTCTACTTTTAACAAATCAAGTTGCCAGACAACGCCACTTTGGGATCTCAGCCCAAAGAACTGAATGACGCACCTTTAAAGGCGCACAGGTCCGTTCACTCAAGTAGCAAGAGACAGTGTTCCAATCTCAAAAAATAAGTTTTATTAACAGAATTTGATTAAAATTATATAAAAACCACACCATTCACACGGGGATTAAACTAGGGGACTAAATTAAAGCTGAGGATACCGGTGCACGAGCTGATGGAGCGGTGAATCCCAACAAACAAAGAAAGAGAAGACACCCAGCTGTGACAGTCACACACACACACGTGAAGGATACCCGAATCCCAGGGAGCACAGCACACAAAAGGGGATCCCACCACCAGACCACCGGACCTCAGCAACTAAAACAAAAGGAACACACACACGGGTTAGTGGTGTTACAATAATCCAACAGAACAACAAACAATAGCTATACAAAAACTTGGAAACAAATAAATGGCAGCAGAAATCAATTAAATTAATTAAACAAAACTACCGGTTGCCAAATATAAATTACTCAAAATACAAAGAAAAATAAACAAGGTAAGAAACAAGAAAAACTCTGCCCAAATGAAATATCTAAGCAAATAAATCTAAATATAAAAATAATCAATACAACAAATCAAAACAACGGAGCAGGGCAATGAAAACAAAAATGCAACCCACACTCCGAACAAACAGACTTTAAAAGGGCTCCAATCAAGCCAGTCAATTAATAACAGTCAGCACACCAGAGTACCACGCAATACTTGCGAGTGATGTAAGCCAGGGGAAAAGCAAATGTCTTAAGAAGGCAGGTCCACAGCTGGTGAAGTAGAACCTCTCCACCAGATGGATGATGGAAATTGGCGCGTTATAGCGGACACGCCAAGGAGACTCACTGACGCCGATCCACACAACGCAGCAGCGATCCAGACAAAGCAGGTCCCCACAAAGCAGCAGCGATCCCCAGCTACGAGCAGCGCCAACTGTGTAGTCAGCTGCTGACGCCACACATCTGACCGCAAAAATCACCGTGCCGACAGTGAGCAGGGTACACGATCCATAAAAACTCCGGGGCACTCGAACCAAGGGCCCTGCAGTACAACACAGCAATTAATAATAACCCACAGGCCTACACAGAAGGTGAGCAGACTTGCCGCCTTACCTGCCCGATGCGAGCATGGTCGAGCCGGCAGTGACGCAACCAACCAGGAAGCAGAGAGGGAGAGCCAGCAGGGGGATATCCACCACTTAAATAGCCATGGCGCCGTCAGTGGTTGGCTATGGTGCTGCCAATTGGCACCGTCAGAGTATAATAATGGCAACATAATTTCTATGCTGCTACACATGCAATAAATCTGCTTTTGAACATTTCTCTACTATGTCTACATTTGGGTCCACCTCCTAACTCAACTGGCCTTAGACTTATCGGGAGGTCAGAAACATGACTCCAAATGAACGGTCCTTTTACTCGGTGTCGACTGAATATGAAAACAGGCTGCTCACAAATTCAGTTCAGTTTTTAGTTTTGTCTAAGAATAAATTTTTTAAATGCAGTTGGCAGTGGTTTCTAATTCTACAATCCCTAAACACCTGTGTGTTAGTCTAGCATCACTTTGCAGATGCAAAAGTGCCCATGGGTTCTTAAAACTGAGGAAGCATTATGGCCTGTTCTGTAATCAGTGTTTAAATTACAGGAGCACTGGCAGATACTGAAATACAATATTCCAAGTAGGGTGATTTTTTGACATTGAGCTTTAGACTGATTCAGTGTCTGTGGGACATTTCTTGTGTATACTTGTTATGTAATAAAGCACATTCAGCAGTGAAATGCCACTGTAATGACTTGGTGTTTAAAGAGTGAGCTGAGCTCTAGCACCTCTAGACCCCTGAGGGTAACAGTGTGATCTGACTTCTAGGGCCTCTGGCCCCCTTGGTACTTACAGTGTGAGGGTCCCTGGGCCCTTCCACGGTGAAAGCATGAGCTGACCACTAGGGCCCCGCAGCACTTACAGTGTGAGGCCCCTCAGTGCTTACAGTGGGAGTTCACCAGGCCCCGAGGTGCAAACATGGAGCGTAACACCGGGGCCCCTTGACACATCCGGTGCTTAAAACAGGAGCCTTTCAGACAGTAACTGAGCCATTGGTTGGCACAGTACAATATGATGTAACATGATACAAATTTCCCCAGGTCAGCTCATTCTGCATAAGAGGACAGTTACTATGGGACAGCTATCCCATTACTTTAGCTAGCTGTGCATTTAGCTAGCAACCCACTGATTCAGCTTGTTAAAAGTATCGTCAGCGACACGTTTGCGCAAGCACACTTTGGATTACCGTAATTACATCACGGTTTGCCCTATTGGAAAAAAATCTACAGGTTTCTGAAAGCTGAGACGTTGTGCTTAGGTTTTAAAGGGTTAATTATTTAAATTAAGTTAAATTAGTTAGCTAACTGCCAAACTAATTGGCTAGGCCAAATGAACATGAGTGCTAAATGCACATTGTGGTGTTGTTGGTGTTGGGTAAGTGGTTATCATTTATCATTTAAACCATTGAATCTTTCAGTAATCTGTGGACACTTCTTCACATTCACTTGGTGAGATTAAACAACAACCCCATCCTCAGGGGCCTCAGGAGCTGTGACCCGGCCATGTCCCCAATCACAGTTAATGAGCCTAATGAGTTAATGTTGCCATCTTCAGGTTTTATCTTTTGATTAAATGACCAATTACAGCTCCAGTAGAGATATTCAAGGATAGAGCTGGATAATGAGCTACCACAACCAAGTGTAAATGAATGGGTTTTTAGAGCAGCAAGTTTTGTATCAGTTCTAGTTTTCTTTTTACTCTCTTTTCAAAACGTGATTGGTTTTGTTTTCCGTTGTTTTAAGATTTAGGATCTTATTTAAAACCCTGTTCTCTTCCACTAGCGTGAGAAAACAGTAGTTGTGGAACTGTAAAGTGTGTTGTCTTTTACAATCCTGAATTGCCGGACCTGGAGGCGTTAACTAAACCAAGCATGTGAATGAAAGTGCCAGAGAAGATTATTTTATTTTCTTCCATTTTATCACAATGGTTTTGGCAGAGGAAAAAAAAAGATTGTGATAAAAAGGTCAAAAGTTTTGGACACAACCTGAATTGCACTTGTGGAAAGCCTCCCTTATTCCAATGTGAATAAATTAATTTTTAAAAAGAGAAGACACATGCAGACCTGATCAGAATAGACATGTTGGAAACAAGTTCCAACATGTTTGAGTGCACACAACTACGAAACGTCAAAGTGAAACCGTGAAGTTGTGATGGACAGTTCCTGTAATACTTTGCTCTTGTGCTTTGTTTCTTTTCACTGTTTTGTCAAAACAAAACTCACTGTTTAGCTGTTTTTTCCACCTATTCTAAGTAATGGTGCTGCACTCAGTAGTCTCAGCAATTACTTTGGTAAGTATAATGTTGTTAATCGGGTCCACTTTGATCACAAAGCAAATGTTTGACAAATTGACTGAAAAAAAAATATATATATATATATATATATGTATATATACACACACACACACACACACACATATATATATAATATATATATGTGTGTATTAATATATATATATATATATATATATATATATATATATATATAGCATTTATTTACCACACCTGCTGTAACTCAAAGTTGTGCAAATACGACTCTCACACTGTGAGATTTAATGCATGTATTCAGTCATTCAGTAAGGTCCATACGCACTGTGCTATTAAGAACTCACAGTAAAATAGAGACAGGAAGTGGGTCTTTATATATTAAATTCCTTTGCAGAAAAATACATTCATATCAATCACAATCGTCCATCTGCTCCACTTCCTGTTGTATCTGTATAATTGAACCTGACTGTATTTGTCGACTCTGTGTGATCGTTGTATCTGCTCTCAATCTAACACTCATTTTATCCGTTGCTCTGTGTGTTTGTATGAATAATTCAATAATGAATACAGTGATGGGAGTGTGTGGTGGTGTGTGTATGTTCTCTTACTTGGTAAAAAATGTCAGCGTTCCTCACTTTTTTCGAATGAGTGCAACACCCTGTGTGTTGTATGGAAACATATAGCAGTAATTACTCTCACTGTGCTGTGCAGGGATCCATTCATGTGTGTGAACTGCATGAATGTGTGAAGGGTGGGTGTAGCACAGTATTAAATATGCTATGTGTAGAAGTTTGACATCAATAAAGCCTTCCCACATTTAATGATGATTCCAGCTATTTTCAACCTTGAGTTTGCCCGGAGCACTGCTAGCACACACACACACACACACACACACACACACACACACAGGGCCCATAGTCAAAGGCAAAAAGCTATAAAAAAACATGTCAGTTCTGCTTAGCCACCTACTTATATACAAGTCTTCCAGTTAATAGTGGCCATTTCTCGTTCTTGATTGGGCTGCTTTACACTGTTAATGTAACCTGGTACTTGGTCAAAGTTTAAGATGGACCACTGCAAAACACCTCCATCCTGACTAGTTGCTGTGTCAGTCATAACTAATGTTTTATTTAAAACAATTACAATAATTCTGCAAACACAATGAGACCGTGCAGCTGTTTCTGACACCATCCACCACTTTTATCATTTCAGAATGAATCAGGCTTGGAGAGGGCGGATCAGTCAGGTCGGCTGCCAAGTTGACTTCAATGTTGAGGCACTTTACCTTGAGTCTTTACATTATATGTTGCTGTGTACTTTTTCAGCAGGGCTTTGTTGTACTTTACCCCACACTGTGTTTATTTGACAGCTGTATTTAGTACTTTCAGGCTTTACTCTAAACTTTTGGTGAGATAAGAGGAGAAATTAATCTTCCATCATGTCATCATGCTTACAGTAAAGTAGGCACAACTCTTTAGTAACTGGGTTTACTGAGCAGCTTTCCTGGTTTAGATCTTTTTTCAGAATAACTTTTTTCAGAATAACTTATTTTAGCTAGCTCGTCACTGGAGAAACCTGCATAATGGACAACAGGTCCAGAAGACTTATTGTAGATATGCAGATGTTGAGTTCATGCTTATTTTGTTGCTGTTTGCTAAAAGTAAGTGATTTGTAATCTTCATAGCAGAGTCCTGAAAACAGTCGTAGTCATGCATTATATCACTGTTCTTGACTATTAAGTGGCTTCACTCCGTTGTGCCATAAACCACCATCTCCAGCCATTATACTTCCTGCCATTAGGCATGAAGCACGTTTGATCATGACGGTAAGGGTAAGAAGTGCTTGCCACTCACACGAACTGCACTGAATTGCTGTGCCACTCAAAGTTCAGTGAGTTAAACCTCCTGACAGTCCAAAAGAGGGGCGCAGGCATCGCGGTGTCCCAACACCAAGAGCTGTACAACATGGCGCTAGCTAATTATACAGAGCTAACTAAAGCTACCGTGCACAGGTACTACTATGGAAATTGCGTGGGTTTTGATTTGATTTGCTGACTAGTTATACCGACACAGGGTAGAGATGTGAGATGTATGGTGCTATGTACTCCCATAAAGTGGGTGGCAGTATGCATCTGAGCCAGGGAGAGAGGGTTGCAGCAATGCTATGATGTGATGGCAGCCTTCAACCGTAGCAACAGCAACCATGTTGAAATATTCTCCTTTTTGAGGAATGGACTTTCTGGTAGGCTGCTGTCTGTCTGCTGTGCAGCAGTGTGAAAAGGCCTCATGTATGAAAGGAAAGCTTGGAAAAATAGGAGACAGGCCTTTAAGAAATAAAAGTAAGATGAGGTTCTTCCTGCAGAGGAACAACATGCAGACCTCTGGGGCCTCCCATTTATGCCCACTTGTTTCAATATTCATTAAAAAAAAAAAAATTCTTTCACACCCAGCCAGTTCTGCCAGCCACTTTGTAGATGAGCCATCCTCCAGATAATGCCCTCATTTCTGCTGTACTGACTTTCAAATATACTGGAGATCTAAAATAAAATCTGGATTAAAACATTCTAATGGTTGCACATTTTTCTTTATTATACAGAGGAAACCACAGTCACTGCATTAAATAGAGGCTATGCATATGAATCAGACAGATTACCTCTGAATGAGGAGGTTCTCTGACTTTGTTCCTCCAGACCAGCAGCCTGCATGAGTGGGAATTCCACAGCTATGAAGGGCTCTTTCACACTGCTTGATTCAACAGAAAAAGCCAAGATCTAAATTATGTTTGCAAAGTTTGGCTGGTCTCTCGCAAAGAAATCCAATGTCATTTAAGCCCTCACCTGAGTGAGGAGTTTGTATGGAGTTTCTGTGTGGAGTTTGCATGTTCTCTCTGTGCCTGTGTGGGTTTTCTCCGGCTTCCACAATCCTAAAACATGCAGTTTAGGCCCGTAGGTGTGAGTGTGTCTGTCTCTGTGTGTCGGCCCTGTGGTTGGTTGGCGAACAGTCCAGGGTGAACCCTGCCTCTTGACCAAAGTCAGCTGGAATTATCCTGACGGATGAGCGGTATAAATAATGGATAATGGATGGATAGTTCAACACATGGAGCAGTTTCTGAATATGTTTTACAAATTTAACACCCACTTCTACAATGGAATCAATGTATCATTGGGTCATGGAGGAAATTAAAGTTCTTAGACTCCACAGAGGCATAACAGACTTGGTTTAGACTCACTCTGATTTATGCCATTTGAGGATATCTCAGATGTTGCTGACGTCCATAAATCTGCCCAGAGACCAGAGAAAAAGCATGCTCGGTATAACCACAGAACTTTCCTGACAATACATTTTCTTTTTTCTTCAGTCTCACAGTAATCCAGTGGGAGTTGTGCGCACATCCATTGGTCTATTGCAATGGGGGAGTGGGGCGGTGGTTCTATTACATAGTCTATGCGTCCCATAGACTGGCTTTTGGAATTCCAGCCCATGAATGGATAAGAAGTGATTTAATGGCTGATCACAGACACTGGCAACATCCTCTGGCCCAGACTGTGGAACATTTTGCTTTACAGGCTCTTTCCTGTCTGCATTCTCGGCACAAAGTCAAGCACATTCTCAGTGGGTGTTAGACTCCAACAAGGCTCTCCCTCATCACCACCGATCCTGTTTGTGATTTTCATGGACAGGATCGCATGGTGCAGCCGAGGTGAGGAGAGCATCCAGTTTGGGGACCTCAGAATTGCATCTCTGCTTTTTGCAGATGATGGGGTTCTGTTGGCTTCCTCAGACTGTGACCTCCAGCTGGGGCGGTTTGCAGCTGTGTGAAGCAGTCGGGATGAGAATCAGCACCTCTAAGTCTGAGGCCATGGTTCTCTGCTGGAAAAAGATGGATTGCCCTGTCTGGGTTGGGAGTCGGTTGCTGCCCCAAGTGGGGGAGTTTAAGTACCTCAGGGTCTTGTTCACAAGTAAGGGTAAAATGGGGCGCGAGATGGTCAGACGGATTGGTGCGGTGTCAGCAGTAATGTCGGTACTGTACTGGACTGTCGTGGTGAAGAGGGAGCTCCCAACCCTCACCTATGGTCATGACTTAGAGATAGGGTGAGGAGCTCGGACATCCAGGAGGGGCTCAGAGTAAAGCTGCTGCTCTTTCACGTCGAAAGGAGCCAGTTGAGGTGATCCGGGCATCTGGTCAGGATGCCTCCTGGGCGCCTCCCTTTGGAGGTTTTCCAGCCACGTCCCACCAGAAAGAGACCCCAGGGCAGACCCAGAACTCGCTGGAGGGATTACATCTCACACCTGGCCTGGAAACGCCATGGGATCCCCCAGGAGGAGCTGGAAAGCATTGGTCAGGAGAAGAGCATCTGGAATGCCCTGCTTGACCTTTTGCCACCGCGACCCGACCCCAGATAAGCAGAAGATAATGGATGGATGGATGGATGGATGGATGGCCCTTTCCTGATTTTCCACATCCACACCTGTGTATGTGCACACTATCAAGTAAGAGTGTGTGTCGTGTGCATGCGTTTGTGTTGTGCAAAGCATTTTTTAGTTTGACTTTGAGGGCAAAGTCAACTTTGTTCATATGTGTAATGCTAATGTGTGTAATTCTAGTTGACACACATATCCATGTGTCACTTCCTTGGTGGTATAATTCCTACCTTGACTGTCAGCACACACGCAATCAAATCCTTTTTTCCTGCCATGAAATTTGCCATCTTAATCTCTGTCTTCTCTCTCTCTGTTTCTTTCACACTCCCTCTTCCTCTTCAACTCACACACAAACAGACACACACCCTGAAGGCCTCAAGTCCCTCTGCACCACCACAACAGCACTGAGTTACGTGAGGCAGGTGTGAATTATGACACCGTCAATTACGTGTGTAGAAGCGGAGCAGTATGTGTATGTGTGTGTACATGCTGCATAAATCAGGCTTTCTTGGGAACACTGATTTCAATTTCAAATTGTTCCCTGAAAGGCTGTTTGTAGGAAGGCCGCTTATCAAACTACGTGGGGAAATCCCTCGCCAGATTTTAAATGAATATGGCGCCGTTCTTTTTCCTTAATTTACTGCTGGTGGAGCTTTTCAGCTCCATTAAAACAGTTATGATGGGGCTGATGATGATGGCTGATTATTTGCATCATGCAGTCGCTCACACAGCTTCTCTGTCTTTCACTTAATTTACAATTCATCAGCTCTTATTTGTGTTTTGTATGAATCCTGGAACATATGGACATTGTTTGTGTCTGTTCTGCCTTTGTCCCTCCATGGAAAAGGCATCCACTGCCACATGTACCATAAGCTGTTGGGACCTTCCCCGTAAAGCCAGTCTCCTGCAACTGGAAGCAGGCCAGCAGCGCCCCGTTGCCCCACATGAATATCTGGGGTAATGAGCTGTGAGGCTTGTTCCAGGGAATCTTGACGATGGGTGTTTGGGTTGTTCATGTGTTCATGTGGGGTGGCTGTGGCTCAGTGGTAGAGTGGGCCGTCCCTCACTCAGAAGGTCGGGGGTTCGATCCCCAGCTCCTATGGGTCAACATGTCGAAGTGTCCCCAACTTTCTCCTGAAGCATGGCTTCAGTGTGTGAATGAGTATGAAAGAATAGTCTCCTCCAAGTTACATTCCTCCTGTATGAATGATGGGTGAATGACGATGTCATGTAAAGTGCTTTGAGAAAGGTGCTATACAGACCATTTACCATTTTACCATTCATCTTACTACACAGATTTTCTAAGCTGGGCTAAAAGCTCAAACCTTCACGGCAACCTTCCCATGAGCTGCGCCTTCTCTTTAACTTTGCATCTCCTCTTCCCATTGACAGCTGATGAAAAGTGACAGCTGTCAGAATTTCCCATGTGAAGAAAATCTCCTATGACCCTTCCACAGAGCCAAAGCATTGACAGCCTGTATTAAAATGTATGTGACATTAAAACTGTTGAAATTCTGATGTTCTGAAGTTCTAAATCCACTGTAGGAGAACATTATTCCACTGTGCAACCTTCTGCAAAACATATATTACTCATTTTAATGGCTAATATCAGCATGCTAACAGTTACATCAAGCTAATGGTTAGCAGGGAATTTTGGGTATGTTTATGCTTTTATTTTATTGGAAATTTGACAGTAGAAAGATGACAGGAAATCAGGGGAGAGAGATGGTTGACTAGAGGTACCAGGCAAGGATCAATGGTGTTGTTAGTAGGGGGGTCCAAAAGACCAGTAGCCCCCCTACTTTGTGCCCTGGCTTAGCCATAAAATGAGCAAGGATGGGACCGTTTGGAGAGATATCCTGCTGTGAATGTCTGTAGAGTTTTGCACTGATGGTGAGTGTATTTAAAACGCCAAGGTCACTGCAACTAGACTAATAACTCATGTGTTCTATGAGGTAACATTAATGTTTTTGTCAATGGAGTATGGTGCTAAAGAGAGCGATATAACGGCTGTTTGTGGTTAAACCAAAAGGATCTTCCAGGTCTCTCTCTGTAGGGATCCTTTCCATGATGCTGTCACACACTTAGAATAACACTCTGAGCCTGTCAGTGGCTAAATCAAGCACTTTTAGTGGACCTACTGTGATCAGGTGCAGTTGTCCCAAAGGATCAAGTTGCAGCCATTGCAGCCCGGTGGCTGCTGGCTGAGGTGATTTATTGGACCAATTCCAACACTTTTAGTACCTACCAGTCATTTCAAACCCAAAACATGTAAAAAAAAATATGGGCTAGGTTTAAACATACTTAAGTTATCCTTTACAGTTGCACATATCATTTTTCAACTCCCATTGCAAATTAGGTGTGTTAGCAAAACAAACGTTAAGCTGTGTTCAAAGAACAACTCACACAAGAACAATTGAAATAGCTCCACAAAACTAATATTACAGGTGGTTTCTCCAAGCTTCAGCTTCCTCACAGACGGCCTGACGTTTTCTCCTGGATTTCCTGATACTTTCTTTCCCTACAAACGCTGCAGGTTTCCAGTGCCAGAAGAAGCAAAGCAGCACCAGAACATCACTGAGCCACCGCCATGCTTCGCTGTAGGCAGGGTGTTCTTTTCAGGGTCTGCCTCATTCTTCCTCCTCCAGACATGCTGCTGATCCATAGACCCAAAAAGTTCTGGTTTTGTTTCATCGCTCCACAGAACAGAATCCTAAAACGTCTGTGGTTTATTCATATGGTTTCAAGCATATTGGAACCGACTTGTCTTGTGTTTTCGGGTCAGTAGTGGTGTACATCTCAGACTTTTTGTATCCCTTTCCTAGTCTATGCAAGGCAATGATCTCCTCTCAATTCTCTTGACTTACCCATATTTCTAACATGCAACCAAACGTCACTGTGAACAAATCTGTAGCCAGTCCGGGTATTTGAAATGTTCTATCTCAAGCACACCTGATGCAACTAATGAGGCCCTTGATTAGTTGCATTAGGTGCTATTCAAATTGCTCTTGTTTGAGTTGTTTTATTGAATACAGCTGAAAGAACAGCTGATGAGAAAACATCAACTTACAGAATATCTGCTCCAAATGCACCTTGGATCTCTCTTAAAAACTTGATACAATAGGAAGATGCAAGAAAAGTGTTTCATATGAAAAATTGTTTCCTCTCATGCCAAGACAAATGGCTTGTAAACAGCCCAAGCACTGTGAAGTGTTGAGGGAGAACATAGAGGACAGAGAGCTGATATTCTCCACTTCCTTTACTAAATCATTCAGGCACTGCTCACATTTTTCAGGGCAGCAGTCTTCTTTGTTATGGCTTCAGGGGGCCTGGTGACAGAAGCAATTACATTAAAGAGGACCCCAGAATAGTGGGAGAACAAAATAAGATGATCTTGCACCCTTGACCTTTTACAATACTTTGAAAGATTATTAACCCCCAGATGCGGAGCTGGACTTGCATAAATGACTGGGAGTATGTCTAAACCCCTAAATGCATATGTGTTGCACATATAAACAAAAGGAAGCCAGCAAATCTTCCAGCAGAATTAAATTCAGCTAGTCTTTATAGTGGACAGTGAAGTTTCAAAAAGTTCTAGTACAAACTGTTTCTAGCTCATTTAACTGGATTTTGTGGTTATTTGAACATGGCTCTGTAAAGATTCAGAGGTACAGCTTGTTGGAACAAATGCAGCCATTGTCTCATTGTTACAGGATTTGGTGGATGGATCCGTCTTGGAACAATGAAGGGCTTCACTGCAGCATTTTAAAGCCAATTGACTCTCATTTCCCTCTCTACCCTCTATATCTTTTACTTCCATCTGTCCACTAAGAGCCCTTTCTGTCTCTGAACTCTAAAATCTGCCTAGTTTGTGTGATAAGAATACATCCAGAAATGTCTTGATGACTTGCATTGTGGCTTGTTGCCATCAGCAGTGTAGAAGGTGTCATTCTACTGTGGTACAAAGTGGCATGTGTTATACAACACATTTAATATCATATGAGGATAAAGTGAAACCACACATTCTCTCTCTAATTGGGCTAATTGTCTGCATCTATGCCTTTCATGTGTCTGTGTCTAGTCTGGCTTACTAAAAGATGGCATAATGTGTAGCTGTGAGTACTGAGTTTGGTTCAGTAGAGGATGTGGTTGTACCCCTGAGTTCAGTCTGGTCAGCAGATATGGATACGGACTACATTCAGGAGTCAGTTTTAGGCCTGTGCTTGGCCAAAAATAGTTAGCTTAGTACATTTCTAAGAAACTTAGCTATCACAGTCCTTAGATATCAGTTGGGTTTTTCTGCCTCCAGAGTTGCAGACCATCATCGTGGACTAAAATTTATAAATCTTTGTCACTAAAAGGTGAAACACACGTCACATTATATGACATGCATCAACTGATGCCCATATAGGACACACTGGATGTGCCATGCAGACAGAAGAAGTCAGTGTATGGTGGCTGGCATGTGGCAATGAGGGAAGCAAATGTTACAAAATTACTACTTTCAATATGCTGCATGTCAACCCACAATTATGTGCCTCTCCTCTGCCAGTGTGTGGGCCCATATAGATCCAACAATGCTGTGCAACACCACTGTGTGTTGACCTTAATGGACAGGGCTGGATTCTCAATACTGTTGGCCCTCCAACAGAAAATGGTGAGGACGACATGTTTCTCTGTCTTTTGAACAAAGGGCTCCCTCTCTGAACTCAGTTTCCCAGAGTCCTTCAGTTTTGACACATATGTGCTAAATTACCCCTGGACCCAGCTTTATAGCCACCATTGGCCAATGTGGGACACATGACCCTACAACCTCAGGCCACGAAACCAGAGCTCCCTCACTGCTCTCTCTCTAGAATAGAATAGAATAGTTTATTGTCATTGTATTGTACAATACAACGAAATTTAAAAGCTCCTCACTAATCACTCACTCCCACACATGCACACATACGCACACCCACATACACACACACACAGGCAGATATCCAATAAATAAATACAGTGGTAAAGTGCATGAGAAATAAGGTGCAATGCAGTGATAAAGAAAACAAGTCCTTGGGCAGTTAGATGGTGGAGGTGAGGGGCAGTGGGATTGGGGGGTAAGAGTTCAGCTCGTGAACAGTTGAGGGGTAGAAGCTGTTTCTCAGCCTTGCCATACGGCACTTCAGGGCCCTGTAGCGCCTTCCAGAGGGCAGCAGAGAGAAGATATGGTGGAAGGGGTGAGTGATGTCTTTGATGATCCTGCAGGCCTTGCTTTGGCAGCGTGGCCTGTAGATGTCAGGACGGGTGAGCTGTTGGGGCCGAGTCTCACTGTTTGTGATCGGTTGGTCAGAAAGTCTTTGATCCACAGGCTCAGATGTTCATGGAGGCCCAGGTCCTGTAGTTTCTTGACCAAAATGCTGGGGACAACAGTATTAAAAGCAGAGCTAAAATCCATGAATAAAAGGCATCCTCCGTGGATCTAGGTGGGCGAGAGAGTCGTCTTCAGGTGCCCCAGGATGAGTCTCTCAAAACACTTTGAGACGTTTGGGGTTAAGGCCACTGGTCTGTAGTCGTTGAGGGAACTGATGTTGGCTTGTTTTGGCACCAGGATGATGGTAGCCGATTTAAGGCAGGCGGGGACAGTGGCATGCACCAGGGAGAGATTAAAAATGTCTGTTAAAACCTCTTTGAGCTGGTGAGAGCAGTCTTTGAGAACCCTGCCTGGAATTCCATCAGGGCCTGCTGCTTTCTTAACGTTGACTGATTTCAGGACTCGTTCGACCTCATATGTCTGTAGGGTGAACATGTAGTCAGCCGTGGTCAGTTCGGGTAGAGCAGCGTCATCTGATGGTCTCTCAAACCTGGCAAAGAAATTATTTAGTTCCTCTGCCAGCGATGTGTTGTTACCTGCAGGTGGGTCTCTGCTGCTCCTGAAGTTTGTTGTGTGCTCTCTGATCTCTCATCCGGACTGTGGAGAGTCCAGCTGTTCTCCCAGAGCTCTCTCACACCTGTCCTCTGGACTCCTGAGAAGCCAGCTCTCTTTCACCTTGAGCTCTGCTGGAGACCAGTTCAGCACTGCACCTCATCTCACATGGGCCCCTGAGAGTCCACTTCCAGGCCTGCAGCTTTCTCCTCCAGCTCCAGCCTCAGTGTGGCCTGTACCACAGCAGACCACTTTTTTCATGGCAGTGACACAAAGACACAAAGTCCTGCCTGAACCAAGTTTATCAGCACCAGCAGGTATGACCCAAAGTCTGCCAGCTGATCACCAGAGCAACAGGAGCACACCAGCAAGTTAGCACCAAGCTGCTAACTATCAAGGAACAAAGGAGCGACCAGATTCCTCCAGCCTGTAACCAGGACAGCAAGGACAAAGAACCACAAGCTTCTTCCAGCCTGGTTCATCAACAGACTGAGAAAGCAGCACACTGAAGGACCTTCTTCTTCCCTTTTGAGGACTGGTAACAAACTCTAACTGGGCACATATAGCATAGTATTACTGTATATGTGGCGTTGCGGAGTGCGGGAAGGGTCTAAATAGGGGAATATAGGGGAGCTTGACCCGAGTGGGGGTAAACCGACTCAATTGCCAAGCGGTTGGTGACAACACCACCTTGGGAATTTCACCCAAGGAATTAGTTCCACCTCTATACCACTGAGGCACACAGGTCCGTTATACTTGGAAGAAAGAGAGACGTGGTTCTGTACAAGTAACAATATTTTATTAACGATAATTAAAAAGAAAACACACTAAAACATCCGGACACCTGAAACAGGGGTAAAATGAAATAAACCAGAGCTGGGGATCACCTATGGTGCGGTGTGTCAATAGGGCCGTGGATCCCAAAGGAAAAGGGTCACCCTATGTGATTACACAAAAAGACATGCGTGAAAGGAAAAAAAAGAAAAACCAAGGGTTGACAACACAGCACACTAGGAAGGGAAACCACCACCGAGACACCAATCCCACCACCGCAGGGGCTCAGCTCTGAAACAGAAAAACACAGTTAACAGGGCACACTCAAAATCAAACAAATTTTGAAGTCACAAATAAATGACAGCAACTCAAATACCAAACTGGAACTTCCAAATTAACAGAAGTCCTTAAACTGCAAACCAATTACAGAACTAAACAAACTGATGCATAATCTGAAACAGAATAAATTAAACCAATACAAAACAAGGAGAAAGAAATTAACAAAATCAACTCAGAAAAAAAAGAGTGGAACCTGCTGTGCACAATAAGCCATCTTAAACACTAAAAGCGGGCAGTACATGCAACATAAAACAGTTCTTGCCGTGTGCATCAATGTAGCAGCAGAGCGGTGAAGCAGAAGCAGCAGCAAAGTCCGACACCAGCAAACTGCAGTAATCCAGCGGCAAGTCACAGACACAAGGCAAAACACATCAGCAAAGCTGTGGCGAAGTACAGCAGTGAGCGGCGGTAATTCTGTGGCGAGGCAAAGCAGCAGCGAAGTACAACAGTGGCCAGCAGCACCCGCAGCTCTTCCGTCTCACACCTAGAGGGAGCACGTCGGATGCCGCTAGCCGCATAGCTTCCAATAAAATCACAACGTTGAGTTACCATTCATGCAATGTCGTCTCCTGGGTCAACTACCATATTTACAGGGACAAATAAGTGAATCGGCAGCTGCCACTACACCTGGCAATGTTTAGAGGTACCTGTGAACTGGAAGCGAACCAGAGAAAGGCGTGCACTCGGCCTCAGAAGAAGAGAGAGTGCTACAAAGGGCCACCACCCCCAACTATATAGGAGGCTAGCGTGCCATGATTGGCTTATTACCCCTGAGGTACCCAAAACAAAAGCAGCCCATTGGCACAAGGCAAGACTATTCTGCTACATATACATGGCTAAGCAATGGTTTAACCTTGTTAATGTGTTGGTTTGCTTTAATGTTATTGTGATGTGTTGTAGTTTAGTGTGCAGCCATAAAGTTTAGTTGATGTTAGTTTGCTCCCACAGACACAGGGTCTACAGACTAACCATCCTCTCCTCTAACCTGCACCTTTATCTACACACTCACACATACAGTGTTACAATAGGCCTCGACTGAGAGACAAAGCTAAGCTAACAGCTACAGCCTTGTGTCCTTTGTCTGCCTCTGACCCACACCCCAGGGGGTCTGGTGGCCATTTTGTAGTCATCATTTGTGTTATGTCTCGTCGTGTTTGTTAAGTTTGTCAAGTTCACTCGTGTCTAGTCTCGTCTCGCACTTCCTGTCTTATTGTGAAAACTAACTCTCCTCTCGTTTCAGGCTATTGACTTCCTGCCCTTGTGTGTTTCCCGCCGTTGTGATTGTCTGCCCCGCCCTGATTGTTTCCACCTGTTCCCCATTACCTCTTGTACAAATAGTCTGCATCTCCCTTTGTCTTGTGCCAGATTGTCTTGTCAGGTCAAGCGGCAAGGTTTCTCTTGTTATCAAGTCAAACCATTGTATCCCACGCTAAGTGTATTGTATTAAAGAGTTGTATCACCTGTCAAAGAGTGTCTTGCGTCGTGCGTTTGGGTCCCTCCTGTCTCTGAGCCCCAGTGCTTAATAATTTGGTTCTCCCACCTTTTGTAGTCCTCCTGTCATGACCCAGTTCATAATGGTTTTGGGGGATGTTTTTCTGTTGTTTCCTCCCTGCCTGAGGGTGGTGCTACCCTGCTTGTCCGGTATCTGAGTTGCAGGTGGTGCCTCCGGATTGACTGAGGATCTGATGGCATCCATCTTAAGAGGGGCACCTGTGGAGACATCCCCACTCCTTTCTCCTTCTGAGCTCTCAATGGGACCCTGCCGTATCAACTCTTGGGTTGTGAAAGGTGGTTGTAGGGGTGAGAAGCTGCTTTCTTTTTGATTCCTCTTTCCACAGTTTTTTCTGTTAGGCAGTTAGGTAAGAGGCCCGGTGTAACACCTCCATCTTACATTTCTTTGCCTATTCACATCTACCCCAAATTGATAGTTTAGTCTTTTATGAGACTGAATCAGTTAAATCGTTTTCCTCGTTTATCGAGGTGGTGCCCCAATCGAGGTGGACTTTACACTAAGTCACACTAATCATAGACCAGATATTGGGTGTTTGTTGCTGTGATCACTTCTAATGTCCATACTGGCCGTAAATAGATCCCTTTGTGACATGTCTACAGTCCTCATCCAGCTCCTGAACCTGTTTATTAAACGTTATGTTTGCTAGCTGTTTGGTCGGTGCTTGTCCGGTCGTGACAAGGCTATATATAGATAGTTGGTCTTTGTCTATATGTTCCATTTGCCTTCATAAAAACCATGTTCACATTAGTCAGCGTGTTTGTCAGTGATATTTCACACTTTATGTTCATACCACTGAAGTCTTGATGTCACTGTAGAATAACTTGGTGGCTGTACTTATTTAGTTGTATGTATATGAAGTTGCAGTGGAGCTGTTTCATAGCAGCAGCTGTAATTGCAGTGAAAGCAAGCAGCAAATGTAATTTTAGGTGTTCTGACTGAATGTAGCAGGCACCTTTACATGTGGCTGAAGAGTCCTATTGGAAGCTGACTGTGCTCACTGTGCCACATTGCTCTGCTTCACCACGAACCTGAAAACTGTCAAGTCAGCGAACAAGTCGGCTCACACAGACTACAGTGAAGGTGGATCCATCTCGCTTTTCCTCCTCCTTCGTCTGTTGACTGTTCATGCTTCCTATGAACTTTTTGAAGATGGGTCTCTCTTGTCACCTTCGGCATCTCTTCCTTTTCCCCCTCATCCTCCTCTGTGTTTCCTCTCCATCTCTTCATGACAAGCCTCCGTCTCCTCTCTTTCTCCAGCAGCTGCGGTTGAAGAGTCTCTCAGCTGTGTCTCTCCAGCAGAACTGAATGCCTCATTACCTGGATTGTATGGCCTAACATTGGCATTCCCCTCACTCGTACTCTCTCTCTCTCTGCTCCCTCTATTTCTCTCCCCCTTCCTCTCTCGCTTCAGCAGCTGTAACTTGTCAGTGGCAGCCACAGCCATCACTCTCCAACATCCCTCTGTCTCTCCTCACTCATCCTCCCAGCCTCATTTCACACACTCACTCCTCTCTCTTACTATCTTCGCTCGTCTCTCCATCCTTTCTTTCTAGAATTGTGCCATCCCCCTCTTTCACAACCCTCCATTCCTTTCTTCTTCCTCCTCTTTCCACCCCTTCTCCCTTTCCTTCTGTCTTACCTTGGCAGCATTCAACACTAGCTAAGCCCACAGAAACTGGTCTGCTGAGGGAAAAAAGATGGAAAGAGGAATAGAAAGGAAATGAAAAAAGAGGGGAAAAATAGAAAAAAGAAAAAAATAAATAAAATAGAGAAATTCTTCCTGTTGACTTGATTTTAGCTCAGGTAATTGGTTTATAATGCAGCTTTCCCAGCACTGCCCAGTGAAAGTAGTTGTGTAATATACCTCTAAAATGTAGTAGGTTAGAACTATAAAACAGGGTGAAAGGAAAATACAAATGTACAAGGAATGTACAAGTAGCTCAAAGTCGAGCTTATGAACGGTATTTGATTAAATGTTCTTAGTTACTTTCCACCGCTGCCAGTACCTCCGAGTTACAGAGCTTCATAATCGTCAACACTGCCAGCTGCAAACGAAACACTCCAAAAGTGCACACAATTCAATTGACTTACAGTCCAAACTGAAGACACTCACCTGATTTTATTTTGGCTGCTATGGGGTCCATTGTGAAGGCGCAGAGCTAATGTTAAATGTTAAATTCCAGGTCTGGACTGGCCCTGCCTGTATTTTAGTGTGTATGTGGGAGGGGAGCCAAAAAAGACATAAGAGAGAGATCTACAGAGAGAAAGCCAGAATGAAAGAAAATAATCAGAATTTGAGTTAACTGAGGGAGAAGTAAAAGGATGCAACCGGCTAAATGCAATTTACAGGTTCAGCTGGGCGAATGGAGAAAAAACATGTGAAGGAGGCTGAAAATAACAAGTCGCAGATCCAAATGACCACAGTTGAGAGCAAAAAAGAATGTTGTGCTTTGATTTGAACAGGAGCTATCAGCGTTATATGCATCGCTCAGCTCCACTGCAAACATCACATGTTGATGTATAGTTTCACGCAACATTGTCCCTTCTCTTCTCCTCTTTTGCATCAGTTTTTATTGTATGACATGTAATATGGCAGAAATGTGTCACAAAATAAACTACAAAAACCACAGTTGCTCCTGAACGCAGACAGCTGGTTCCTTCTTTGGACTGAGAGCTTTGGAACTTGATGCGTCTCTCTGCTCCATTTGCTTTTTGACTGTCAAATGGCAGATGCTCTCTCACAATCAATTCAGACTGTTGCACCAAAGGAGCTTTGAGTGTTTCAAAAAGACAGCTTGTCAGGAAATGAGAAAACTAGTTGGAATTCCTAAGGAACCACATGGATTTTAATATAAAATCTAGTATGTACACGGCTACAGATGCTGGGTTAACATGCAGCACTTACACAAATCTACACCGTGCATCACAACAGATGTATTTTTTTTCCCAACTTTATTTATAGAACATTTTGAACATTTTAGACAGACAGTGTGATGCACAGCACAACAGATGTATTTTGAAAGAAATGTAACATCAAGTACATGTCGATACACCATTTGCTGTATATACGCTGGCCGTGCACAAGGTACTGAAGAGGATTAACCCAAGGAAGACAGCTGGCCCAGACAACCCAGGCGTGCACTGAAGGCCGACTCCTCAGAGATGGGCTGAAGTGTTTTTGGACATCTTCAACCTGTCCCTCTCACAAGCTTCCTGCTTCAAGTCCACCACTATCGTGCCGCTCCCGAAGAAAAGCACAGTGACCTGCCTGAATGATTATCGGCCCATTGCACTCATTCTAATCGTGATGAAGTGTTTCAAAAAGATAGTCAAGACCCACATTCAGGGCACCATCCCAGACACCATAGACCTTCTGCAGTTTGCGTAGCGTCAGAACCGGTCCACTGACGACGACATCTGCACAGCCATCCACACGGCTTTAAAACATCTGGAGGGCAAAGACACTTATGTCAGAATGCTGTTGATCGACTACAGCTCAGCATACAACACGGTCATCCCATACAGACTCTGTGACAAGCTCCTGTCCCTCGGACTAACACCCACCCTCTGCAACTGGGTCCAGAACTTTCTGACTGACAGACCCCAGACAGTCAGAGTTGGCAGCCGCACATCCAGCACAAGAACTGTGAGCACAGGGACCCCCCAGGGCTGTGTGCTGAGCCCCCTGCTGTACACAGTCGTCACACACGACTGTGTGGCCTCCCAGAACAACACTAGTATCATCAAGTTCGCTGATGATACGACAGTCATTGGACTGATCACTGTGGGAGATGAGACAGCGTACAGAAGGGAGGTGGCAGATGTGGTAGCCTGGTGTCAGGACAAGAATCTCTCCGTCAACGCAGGAAAGAATGTTGATCCCAAATTGTTGGTCCGAGGAGGAGGGCGGAACTGACACCACTGCACATAGGCGAGACTGAGGTGGAGAGGGTTCAAATTCACATCAGTGAGGATCTCACCTGGTCTCATAACACACACCACACCATCAAGAAGGCCCGGCAGCGACTGTATTTTCTGAGGAGACTGAGGAAGTTTGGCATGCCAGCAAAGATTCTGTCTAATTTTTACAGGAGTACAATCGAGAGCTTCCTGAGCAGCTCCATCACTGTGTGGTGCACAGCTCAGGACAAGAAGGCTCTCCAGCAAGTGATCAAGACAGCACAGCACATCTCTGGTGCTGCCTTCCCCACGCTGCAGGACACTTACCGGACCAGGGTCCTCAGGAGGGCCCACAACATCATTAAGGACAGATCACACCACCAACACAGCCTCTTCACACTGCAACTCTTACACACACATACTATCATACTGTTATCTTTCGGTTTACATGCACAATGCACTTTATATTTACTGCTGTTGTCACTTCATCATGGCTGTAAACACTTACTCCACCAAAGTTTACAAAATGCACAGTGCACTTTACGACCACTGCTGCTGTTGGCTCAGGTATTGTATTGTTATAGTTTATTATACTGCTGGCTTATATTTATTTATGTAGACCCTTTATTTAATTTTACAGTGTTATAACTAGCTTAGTTTGTATTGTTATAGTGTCATAGTCTACTAGATAGTATTTGCTCGGTGGGGTACTTGCAGAGTAAGAATTTCATTGTACAGTGTAACTGTCTGGTTTTCTGTGCATATGACAATAAACATCTTGAATCTTGAATTTAACATTACAACACAAAATACTCACTCTGACTGAATCTGAAAATCATGTATTATCCATGACTTTCATTTGTTTCAATCTCAACATCTGCTCCTACCAACTAAAACATGACTAAGGTACTTAGCCACATTAGAGACTTGGCCTTACGCATGCCAGTGTCTGTCAGTTTGTTGGTTGGGCCTCCAATTTTTATCCAGACTGAATTAAGTCAATAGCGCCAACATTGGTTGGATTGTGACTGGCGCAGGTTTTCATGTTCCTTAGTGCAATACTTTACTGATATCTCCCTTTTCATGTAGCGCCAATATGTGGTCAGAGTTTTCAGTTTTCCTGTGAAATAATTCAGCCCCTACTAGTCCCTCCTGACATTACAGCAACAAGGTCGAGGGTCAGATAACGCTGGGGGCTTTCAGTGTGGAGTTTGTGTTCTGTGTTCTGTGTTGGCATCTGATACTGATGCACACGGCAGCCGTTAGCATCTGTATGAGTCACTAAATGGCAAAAATGGGAAAAGAACATGACAACTTTTTTTGAATAGTAAAGATTTATTTAGTTTATGCTACCTTGAGCAAATGGATGGAACCGGGGCTTCAGCAGGAAAAGAGTCAGGCAGTCAACGTGTCTCTCCCTGTAGCTCTTATTACACAGACACGTGTAATACTGATGCAAAGAGGACTCAATGTTAAGGTGATTTTGCTTAAAAATGTTTCTTCAGATCCAAAATAAATCTTTGAAACAACAAAGTCACACAATAACACAAACAAACTAACCAATAGAGGCAGCATTAAACCGGCAACTTCTGTGTTCTGTGAGGTAAAATATTTTTGTTGATGGAGTTTCATGCCATTACTGTGTATAATGGCTGTTTCTGATTAAAGACTTCAAATAAGCTGAGCCTGTCAATGGAAAAAACTTGCATTTTGAGCGGAAGTAATGGCACAGTTGCCTCCAAAGGATTACACTGAAGCCATTGTTACTCACTCACAGCCCATTTGCGGCTGTCAGCCGAGGCAATCTACCGGACCAATTCTAAAACTTTTTGTGCCTGCAAGTCATTTCAAATACAAAATATGCAAAAATTTGGGCCACATTTAAAAATAAATTACATCATGTGTGAAAACTTTGACCTGAAGGTGGCATTAGAAGGAAAGTGAGAGTATCACCAAAGTCATTGGAATGTATCCTCCAGGGACAATTTCTGGAAAATGTGGGTTAAAAGAAGCTAGATAATCAATAATCATCAGAGATATTATTATATCAATAGGACTTGAAATGATTGATTCTGGTTAGCTCCCACCATGAGGTAAAGATCTTGATATCTTACACAGCAGTGATTATTGATGCTCAGCCAAGGAGAATGAAGACTACAACAACACAGTATGAACACCACTTGACCACTTGACACATGATCCAACTTTCGGTTTCACAGTTGTGTGTGTGTGTAAATATGCAAAGAAAGGTCGTCATGTGATTGTAGGGACAAAGAAAGAATCAAAAGGTGACTGTACATACAAGCTGGCCGCTACTCAGACCCCATGGTGTGCGGGTCAGAGGTGGACAAAGACATCTCTGTCTCTCAGTGGAGGTTAAAGTCAGGCCATGTAGATGTTTCTGAGAGTGTTTAGGTATGATGGTGCCAGGTTAGTTAAATGATGGCTAGTTTACAGGTAGACCCTGTGTCTGTGTGAGTAGAACATCAACTTTGTGGCTAAATGATAAGCTAACAACACGTCACATCAGTCAAACAAAACTGTATAGCATTGACGCAAATATACATTAGCAGAGTTAAACAGCTCTGTTTAGCCATGTACACAGTCATGCTTCGCTATATATGGCCAGTTAAGGTTTGTGTTACCAGTCCCTGAAGGGAGAAAGAAAGAGGGCCTTTGTCGTGCTGCTGTCATAGGTGGAGTTGGAAAAACCAGGCTGTGATTCCAATGTCAAAAGTTAGTCCTTGTGTCAAACAATGTGTTAGAAGGTTTTGTGTTGATTAATGAATAAGAAAAATGCAATCATGTGAGAAGAGTGGAAAACAAGAAACCAGCTAGGACCAGTTGCGTCCAGCTAAAAGCAAAAGTAGTCAATATAAAATTTAATTTTCCATGTTGATGTTATTTGACAAGAAGAATCAAACAATGACTATGTTTTGAAGTGTAGAAGTGTGAAGTAAGTGGACTAAGTTTGGAAGAGGAATTTAAACACTTACGCACTCACACACACCAGCGAGAGTGACGCCTTCGCATTTCCCGTATGCAGGCCAGCAAGGTTGGCATGGTAACAGGAATAAGCAGTATGAAACCGACAGAGTGACACATGGACAGTGCGTGACACACACGGAACCATTTTTCTTCCAAAACATTGTGGATTACAATTTGAACTCTGGAGTTTCTGCTCGCACTGCCATGGTGGAATAAGAATTATGTAAGTCTAAGTAAATGGTAAATGGTCTGTATTTGTACAGCACCTTTCTAGTCATTTTGACCACTCAAAGCACTTTTACATCACATCCTCATTCACCCATTCACACGTCATTCATTCAGGAGGAATCTAAGCTGGAGGAGACTGTTCTTTCATACATTCACATACTGAAGCTGCATCAGGAGCAAGTTGGGGTTCAGTGTCTTGCGCAAGGACATGCTGACTCATAGCTGGGATCTAACCACCGACCTTCCGATTGAGGGACGACCCACTCTGCCTCTGAGCCACAGCTGCCCACAAGTAAACTTTGGGACTTTGAAAGGAGTTGGAAGTTTCCATTGAAGTCTTTATCCGGCAGTTTGGGAAGGTTGTACTGGTCAAGCCACAATTCTTGCTTACTCTCTCAGTAAAGTTATTATAATTCTAATCAGCCTCAGCTCTTTCCTGTTTAGTGATTTGTATATTTTATAATTCAGTAACAATTTTTATTGATATATAATTCCAAGCTGTAGTGGACATTTGATTTTATTGTTTTTCTCTTAAGATTTAAAGACTATAGTGTGTACTGCATCTTAATGGCTTTTAAAAGTTTTGCTTACTTTAGCCATTTAAATTGACAGATCCCTGGGGCTTAATGCCTACCCACTAAAGCATAGCACCATTCCAAAAGCACAGATCATTTAGAGGAGAGCTGATGTTAACGTGCGTGTCTGGTGACTATATCTGACCTGTGGGCAGCTCCAGAGGAAGCTGGATAGACGCTCAGAGGTAGGTAGTTAATAGCTAGGCGAGTCTCCTCGCAACTTGCTTAGATTGTCTTTTAAATTCCCTTTAGGCTAAGACCCTGGGAGGTGGAAAAAACTTGGACCATTTAAATGGAGAGCTGCTCCAGACCACCCGTCAAGGTCAGAGGTTGCTCCCTTGATCCTTGCTAGTCAGCCACTTGTTGCTAAACCTCTTGTAAAGTCAGCTGACAGACTTTGTGTCCTAACTCTGGCATTAAATAGTTTCAAGCAGGACTTCATGTCACTACCATGAAGTCAGTGATCTGTTTTGCACAGGCCACTCTAAAGCAAAGAACTGGCAGCTGAGGGCCTCCTCAGCTGAAGTCCAGGGCAAGGTCCCAGGAGAGGATACAATCAGATGTCCAAGAGAAAAAGGGACAACAATGGGGGAGGATGTCAGCGGTCATGTGCTACACATTGACTTAATGGTAGCTCAAAGTTGAGTTCAGACGGAGAGTTCACATTCAGGTGCAAAGAACTGAGAACTCTGAGCTTGAGTTAACAAAAGGAGCCCTTTTGCTCACAAGAAAAAGAAACATGTAGTCTTCACCATTTTGTGATGGTGGAGGCCAAACATCCACAAATATCAAACACATAGTGGGACTAGAGGGAGAGTCAGGGAATTCATTAGAATTCATCATCTGTGGACCAAAGCTATAAAAATGTCATATTTATATTATGAACTAAACTGATGGACTGGCAGCAATGTTGCTGTCACTAGAGTCTGAGCCCAGTGTGGCTAAAAATCATTAGTGATGATCCATTTCATGTTCTCACTGGCTTGTTACAAGCACTAGTGGGTGTAAACATGAAGTCATATGGTGTGACAGGTAACTCATTAGTTGGACAGTTTTGGTGACTGTCAGCCCAGCACCATCAGTGCTATATGGACCAACTGGGAAAATCCATTTCTGGTCACTGACAGCAGGCCCACAGTGATCACAAATGGTTAATTATAGGCATTATTAGTTGAAACTGCAACTGGACCTCATATGATAAATGGTAAATGGTCTGTATTTGTATAGAGCCTTTCTAGTCATTTCGACCACTCAAAGCACTTTTACGTCACATCCTCATTCACCCATTCACACATCATTCATTCAGGAGAAGTTGGAGGAGACTATTCTTTCACACACTGAAGCTGCTTCAGGAGTAAGTTGGGGTTCAGTGTCTTGCCCAAGGACACTTCAACATGCTGACTTAGAGGAACTGTGGATCAAACCGCCACAAATCATAATACTGTTACTTTTAATTAAGAAAATACCATAATACACAGCCCAGGTGTTCTGGCCACTGCAGACTGTATATAAAATGTGGATATGGCCACCGTGACCTCGACTAGTGGTTTGAGCACTGCCATTTTAAAGTTTTGAGTTTGGCATTTTGGCCACTGCCATCTTGGTTTTTTGGAGCCAGAACTGAACATTTGGATGACAGGATGTTGTTGGGGAAGAGCCAGGTTCTGGATCTGACTGATAACCCAAGGACAATAGGGTAGCGACATGTCAGTCACAAGGTAGCCCTGCCCCTGCCCTAAAGACCATAATTTCCTAAATGAACACAATGCTGCATTGAAGAGGCTTTGCCAATAATCTTTAAAGTTTATATTGGAATGGTTAACAATATTAAGGTATCATTACAAGTAGCAGAAATCCAAAATTAGCAAACCTGAATGATGCAGTGCACACACCACCATGCATGCTGGCACACAAGCACCAATTCAAGAGAAATCTGTAAACATCTGCAGTGCTGTTCAAGCCAGGGCGTTTCATCACACTTTGCCTCAATGTTGATCTTTTCAAATGCTCATTGATCACTGTGTTTAATCATGGTAATTGGAAAGTGGCAGCCGCTCGGTCCTGCCTCGTGCAGACGACAGCTTCACTCAAGTGAAAGTGGCTAAATTGTGGCAGGTGTTCCTGCAGCCATTAATCCGGTGCTGCATTTTGCATCATGCAAAATTGTTAGGTCTCTTGACCTTAAAATGAGAAATTATAAATGATGAATGATGCATGATCTATCAGCATGCTGCTTTCTGTATGCGACACAGAAGGAAATGTTAAACAGGTTTAATAAGGTTTTGTATTACATAGAATTATAGGGCAAAAAATAAGACAAGAAACATTTGCTTTCAAATACATTATAGATTCTGTATGTTTTCCAAATAAAGAACACTGATTAAACGCCACTGGCAACAGACCTGGAGGTGCTCACTCTCATGCCGACTGCTTCATACTCAGCTGCCCAAGTGCCAACTGCCAGAGGTCACAGTCTGAAGAGGTCAAACATCATCTGCAAAAAGCACACACACAATTCTGAGGTTCCTAAACCAAATACTCTCCCCATAATGGCTGTGCCTTGACATCCTGTCCATGAATATCACAAATAGAATTGGTGACAGGGGGGCATCCTTGGTGGAGTCCAGCACCCATTTGAGAATGTGTTTGACTTTGTGCCAAGAATGGGTATAAAGTTCTCAATTTGGTTATAACCAAAGTATACAGGGAACCCTCTGATCCTCACCCAGTCTGCCACTTGTTGGGTTGTCTCAGCCAAGACAACCCAGCAAGAGAGCGTTCAGTATCTTATGGAAAATCTCATACACACCTAGGCTCTCGAAGTCTTCGAGTCTTCAGACTCTGGCTCTTTAGCAGAGACATGCCAGTCAGGTTCTGGAGTTCCTAAAAGGCTTCTTTACATCAACTGATAATGTCCCCAGTCTGGGTCAGCAGTTCTCCCTTCTTACTGAACACAGCCTGGGCCATGTCCTGTTTTCCCTTCCTATCATCAGGTGGTGATAGCCAATGACTGGCACTGAAGTCCAGTAGCAAAGTATCACTCTGGCTCAGACCAGGCAGGCCATTCCTCCTAATCACCCCCCTCCCAGTTTCTGCGTAATTGCCCATGTGAGCACAGAAGTACCCCTTCTGAAGGGGTCCTGTTATGCTTTTTGGGTTTCTACCTGTAGTGTGTTATGTAGCTTTTATGTGCATATAAAACATCTGCATAGTTACAAAGCCTCAAGTCCATGCCAAAGGGAGCCCTCTGTGCCATGGGGAAAAAAAATGCTCTTGCTTGAATAACGTCTCATTTTCAGATCCAGATTTTTCATTAAATCATGACATCAGTATGCACCAAAGACCAGAGCTGAGGGTAGATGTGGAAGATGTCGAAGGTACGAGCAAAGCATACAAATTGTGCTGCTGTTGGCTGCAAGAACTCATACAACAATCTCCAAATCCTCCCATCATCTGAAGACATAAAGACCCCCTGGATTTATTCTATTTTGGATACAAATGTCCTCACAGTGATGGCAAAACTCAAGTGGAATAGGTATATCTGTTCATCTTTACTCTGACTGGTACTGGTACAAGCTGACAAGCCAACTTCAGACTTGGAAGCTGTATATTTTGTTGTGTTTTATCCAGTTTTACTGTCTATTTTGTAGGTTAGAGTTTTAAACTTAGTGTCAATATGTCTTGTGACTAATGTGTCTGGCATCCACTGAAATCACTACAGGCTGGAATGATGTTGAACTGTGTGAATGCCAAGTCTCAGTTGAAGCCAACAAGAATAACATGAGTAGGTTGGATGCTGGTTACTGTTTTTTCATATAGCTTTTTGTGGAACACCATACTGCAGCACTAATTCTGCTAGCTTTAGCTTTGTTGTCATACAGAGAGCCATTTCCTCTGTGATCCTCGCTCCTATATGTGTCTCTGTGTGTTGCTGCTGTGACGTCATGTAAATGTACTTGACAGACATGACCTAAACGTAATATAGCTACATTTGAAAAATAAATGGACAAACTATAGACATTAACATGCTTGGTAACGTTGTGCAAGTTTGATTAGAACCCAGCAGCTAATGTCCTTCTATGTGTCTCATAGAAGTTCATGAAATAGACAGAAAATGTCATTTTTGTAATGAATTTTTCTGTTGTAAAAGCAAGGAGTGAATACACACATTTCTTGAAATGCATGTGGAAATGTGGCTGTTTCTGAAGCGTCTAAAACCTCAGTCAGCCCAGGAGTGACCTAACACATGGATACTGTGGTCACTATAACTGTATCTCAGACCTATCTTATGAAGGTATATACATGTACCGTATACATGTAATAATTAAGGACAGTGAGCTCTTTGACCTTGCTATTGGTGCCCTCTGATTGGTCAATTTTTCCAGGCCATGTTTACATATATACATTACCAGTGCTGTCTGTGTGAATTTTACCTGGTAAAGGTCTGGGGGCCGAAAGTTAAAGTGAGTAAAAGTGTAAATGTTTTGGGTCTAATATTCTTCAAATTCCTTTACTGAGGGGGAATATTGTGAACAGCATCAGGCAGGTTACCCTCGAGTTTTGTCTTTTCGCAGCATTTTGTATCCCTTTCCCATCAGAGCTGCTCTTTCTAATCTTGAGTAATAATAATAATGATAATAATAATTAATAAGTTGATCAGAGAATCATTACCTCTCCTATGTCAAAAGTGTGTGAAATGTTTTCAGGCATAGTTACAGGGCTTTTGCTAGGTCTTGAGTGGTGAATTGAAGGCAACTGGCCACCATTTCCACTGCTTGTTTTGTTACTGTTGTATTTTTCATTCATCACAACTTCACCACACTAATGATTTGGTAATAATCATCATACCACCAGTCTGACTGATATAAAGGACAAATGATGTGCTCGTTGTGGTGGTACAGCTAAAGAGTCTAGAGTTCATCAAGACCTAAACAAACAATAACTGTGATTACCCCCAAAGGTTCTTAGAATAGTTGAGTCTTCCATCGCCCCTGAATGCCTATGTCCTCAATGTGAGTCACATTCAACAAAGTGAGGAATCCAACTTGATGCATTGGTGACTGTTCAGCATGGTCAATGTAATATAGTATCCATGTCCAATAGCTGCCATGAGTTTGTGTATCATCAGGTGTTCAACTAAAAAAAGAAGAATATGCTTGAACTTCCTGGCTCTTACTAAGAATGAATGCCATTTGTGGGCATATTGATTTGTGCTGTTGTGGCTCAATTGTACATGACAGATATCAGAAATAGTTGTGTAATGACAGAGCTAGTGAGAAAAGTTAAAACCCTATTTACCTTCTCATCTCTGCAATGCTGGCCAATCACTACATGAAATAGGTATAAGTGTTGCATTGTCAGTTTTGGAAAGTTACAGAAATGGTTGACAACAGCCACTTCAAGTGACCTACAGGCCATCTTGAAAAATGTGTGTGCATCAGTCTACTGCTGAAACAATCACCAATTGGAATTTTAAGTGTCCATTTTTCAGCAACTTCTCAATGTGTTTGGCTGTTGACTGCAGCCAGGTGTCCACACTAGTGATGGGATGTCATCACTAGTGATAGTGCCGGAGCAAGTCAAGCATCATTCTGCAGGTGACATCTGGATGGATCAGAAGGCAAACAGTGCCAAGAGTGGGCCAGCTGGGCAATGATGCACACCTGATCCCAATTAACCTTGTCCTATATCTGTCTGCTAGTGTGTGGAGAGGTGCGCCAAACTACAGGAGAGAGGATTATGCTTGATTCATATGAGGGGATCATATTGATATGCCTTGCTCGAATTGGCCTCTGCTTTGGAGATTAGTCGACCTCACACTGAGAAGGAAATAAGGGCTGTTTTGTTGTGTGAGTGCTGGGAAGAACCAGATAAAACCATGGTTTTGATAACACACATACAGGCTGGGCTACTATGCTGTGATCATTTCTGTAATTTGAACAGTATTTTACTGTAATATCTACAGTAAAATACTGTGAAACATATACGTATAGTGTATGTTACTGTAAACAGCAAAGGGTTCTGGGTAGATATTGGGTCACAACTGTAATTCTTCTCTACTGTAAATCCATTTACAGTCATAAAACTGCCTGTCAAAAGCTGACCAATGGGAAGGCATATTTCTTTTTTAATTCTTTTTAACAGTTTAGGTGGAAGTGACGGTTAAAGGACAGAAGAGAAAGTAACGCTGGATAACTGACAACGACAAACACGTGTGTATATTATTTCTATCATTATTTTTAGTGAAACATTTTCAAATGTAGTCACTTCTATTGAGAGAGGTATCGTTAGGTAGGCAGGCTGACTTATTTTTCCCTCTGTCTTAAAGTTAGTTCTATACTGTAGGTAGATATAACTAGTGTTAACATTAACTGGAAGAATGAACTAATGTTAACTAAACCACACAAAGGTTTAACAGCTTAGCTGACGTTTGACATTTTCTAGCTTAATCACTGTGATATCCATTTTGTCCATTTTTCACAATAAACTCTTTTGACTGTTTCTGTCTACTGGTGAGCTTTTAGTGGAGAAGTGGTTTGCATAAATATATTTTAGCATAAATATATTTAAAATTGCAGCTGCTCCGCTTTAATCAGGAGGACTATTGTAAACTGGGCGGACAGAGACAGGGGCGCCCCCACAAATTTTTCACAGGGGGGGCCAGATAGGGCCAGTGACAATCCTGGGGTGGCACACCAAAACCAAAAACAATAATGGAATTTCAAGAAGAAAAGCTGTTGTAAGTATTGAGGCTAGTCAAAATCAGTGTCAATATGACAGTTAAAGAATCACGTTCTCATATACTTTCTAATTTTACAGTTAATGTTACTTAGATGTACATGGACTAATACAGTACAAGCCTGTTTTTATTAAGTGTTGGTTTATTTATGAGTTAGGAAATTCATTGTTCTAATAGGGTAGTTGTATTATACAGCTTTACTATTAGGGAGTACATTCATGTAATGAACTAAACAGTTACAGGGAACAAGTCTACTCAAGTTTCAAAGCACCACACAGAGGCCTTTGATTATTTTCAATACAGCTTTATTCTGCTGTAAACATGTAACAGACTATGTCCACAAAAGCATTGTCTTTGACAATAGACATTTTACCATAGCTCTGAGAGTATTCTAGCCATGTGTGCACTGTGCCAGTCTTTCTTGAAGCCTCGTCTTCTGTCCCCTTGAAGAGTACGAGGGAAAAACTTGAGATGCTGCTGTTTGGGCCCTCTGATGTTGACTGGGAAATATCTGTGATGAAACATGAAGACAATAAATTACTCTGAATTTAAAACAGCAGCAGCAAAACCAACGGTAATAACATGAGTAGCTGTCCATAGTAATCCCAGATTACAGTTGTATTATGGACCCACAGTCAGTTCTGTTTTGACTGTTCAAACTCATCTACCAGTAAACATGAATAAGACGCTTTCTGTTGTTGCACCAGGATTCATAACTCAGTGTTGACACCTTGTTACCACGCGTTTATCCAGGTGAAGTTACTCTCTTGCCATTCATTTCCTCATGAGGGACCCTGTTCTAAACTCACCTGTTGGTCCAGCAGTAGGATGAACAGCTGTGTCCTGCCTGACCTGCTGCCTTACTTCTTCCCTGTTCTCTGGACCTGTTGCTGCCTGACCCTGCTCCTCTGCACTGCCCTGCTCTGTCTCTGTCCCTGTCTGCTCATGGGTTTGCTCGGCGGTCTTATCTTGGCCTGCATCATCACATATATGGAAGAGATGTCCGTAGACTTTCTCTTCATTGTCTGCAAATTGCCGTAGCATCACGGCACAGGTGCTGGTGATCCGACGCTAGCGGCCCTTAACACAAGCTAATGAGATGCTCAGTAACGGAGAGCAGCCAGCAGGAGGTTCAGCACAGACACAGTTTACCGAACACATACTATTTGTTCTAAAAGTAAGTACTGTTTGACTGACTTACCTGTTGGTAGTCTGGTTGTCTCAACAGCTGCCGTTGAAAATGACTTCCACTGTCCGTCTCTGAGTTTGGGCAGCAGCTGCTGCAGTGCTGCCTTCACTTACACTCGGACAACATAGTTCCAATTTCCGAAATTTTCAAATGTGAACTTGACCGATCAGAACTGGGGGGGCCAGTGGCCGCCCCTGGCCCCCCCTTGACGGCACCTCTGGGCAGAGAGGGCCAGCAAACAGCTTGTTAAACAGGGAGTTTATTTAATATTTTCAAGTGAATCATTTAACGCGAGCTCTTTAGTGAAGCTTGTGTTGGGGATCTGTAGGTGGTGTCTTCAGGAGCCTTTTTTCTGGCTGATAGGTGGCTGGCCATGGTGCTAACAGTAACTTTAACATTAACTGGTGAGTAACATCGGCTGTATAGATTATCTTAAGATAACATTAGCGAAACAGACAGACAACTGAGAGAGAAACTGGCGATGTAGTGTTAACGTAAGCTAGTTACTCGCATTCAGCTGCCATTAAGTTATTGTAAAATTTACAGCAACCTTTTTACAGTGTACTAACCCCAACACATCATTCATAATTGTGGTAGTTTTGTCTTTTACGTTAACCATGTTGTCAAACTCTTTGAACTCCATATTAACATCTACATACAGTACATAATCCACATAATGTTCAATACTATGTAAAGTAACACTTTTAGAGATGGCCATCAATCCCACAGCTTGTTTTGCTGCTGTTGAATTTTTCACATGATGACAATTATTGATTATTGTTAACATGATGCCTTAAATTAGTCTGAGAGTAATAAATGAGTAAGTGGTGTTTATTTGGAGAGGGCAACTTGTTGACTGTGATGCCCGCACAAAAATTAATTAATTTAAAGAGTTTTGTAAAGACCTCACAAATGAAGAGGCTTCAAAATGAATGTTGTCACCTTTGTGTTAGGATTTCACCAAATATTTCAGAGTAGTTGTTGATGATACTACCTCTACTTTCCAAACTCCAAACTGCCAAATAAACCAGTGCTTATGTCTGTGACAACACTTACAAATATATTGCACCCATTTGTTTCTCCCCGTTGAATAACACCACAGCAGAGCACAGAATGTCCTATTTAATGCCTATAACTCTATTACTGCGGCAGTGTTTTAGTATCTATATCAGAGAATGGGTATGAGTAATAGAAACATGACATCTCATTAGAAAGTCTGGGCTTTGTTCTAAGTGCCACTAGTCTGCTTTTTGTTTACTACGTGCTGAGTCACTGTAGAAGTGAGTCTCGAGTTTCTTACTCCCATAGGTCTAGATTCTTGTCTGGGCCATGCAGTATGCAAGAGTGGTGTTTACGGAATAAAACTTTTTCAGAAGGTGTTTTTATTGAATTAAACTTTTTTGAAGGGCAAATGTAATATTTCTGATAAATCGAGCTGCTGCTCTGATAAATTCAGACTGGGAGGTAGTATAAAATTGACAAAAATATCCAGTCCATCCAGTCACTTAAATATGCCTTTCTAAACCCTGTAAGTCCTTTTCTCTGCACCTGCATGATTGACTTTCTGCCTCAAGAATTAGACCAATGAAACACAAAAGTCAACAAGTTAAAAGAAGAATTCAGTTATTTTTCAACGTTTTTCAGTATCTTTTGGAGACTGATCCATGAAAAGCTGACCAAATGGTTCATCTGTCTTTCTTTCCCAGTTGATTTTGTTGGGGTGAAACACAACAATGGTGATTGGAGCTGCACACTTGTTATACTCATACTTCTGGACTCACTTGTCTGTGGAAGATGTGCAGCAATTAGTCCCTCCGCAGTAAGCTTTTGAGGACAGTGACCACAGGAGCAGTGGGGGACCCCCATGACATGTACCTCAACACTAGAGACTTCCACTAAACAAAGCCTCTAGACATGGGGCCTACTTTAAATCAGAATTTGTCTATTCGATCAAAGTTATGATGACTTCACAAGATATTCTGGTCAGTTTATTATAAACTGTATATATAGTATATAGTATATATAGTATATATGTATATATAAGATATATACATATATACATAGACACCCATATATACGCTATCAACCCCCCCCCCCCACACACACACACACACACACACTCCCCATCTGTGGATAATATGGTAAAGGATGATATTTTCCACATCTCTGTAGACCAGTGCAGATGGGTTTTGCATCACTGAACTCTCAAACATGCATTCATCTTGAGTGGTTTTCTGCACTGTAACCCCACTAGAATAACCGGCTCTATGGAATGGTTGATAGCCTGTTTTTGTTGACACAGGTCTGATCACGTTCTGCATCCACATTCTCAGTCACCTCAGGAAGAGTCGCTCCTCTGTTTTTCCTTACATCAGAGTCAGAATCCCATTTATAGCCCAGCAAGTCGTCATATTATAAGGACTTTGGCTCGATATAATGGTGCATAATCAAGAAACATAAAGCATAAAGCTAACTAATAAATACAAAGTATATTTATGTAACAGAATATGAGAAAAGAAAATATGCTGAAAAAAATGTACCCCATATTTCTTAAATGAAGGGGCTAGATAAGCAGTGAGAGGAGGGTATACGTTCACTCTGATTCTGTCTGATAGTGCACAGATAAGTCAAGTATCTCATACATATCTCACTAATGCGAGAGGATCACGGCCACCGTGTGGTCTTTCTGACCCTCTTTGCTGAGCTGTTTCACATAAATCTAAATCAGGTCATTTCAGGCACCGTTCCTGTTGAAACAGGAGCCATGTGAGCAGTCTCTGTGAGAGCAGCTCCTACCATCCTGTCCCAAAATGAGCCTTCTTTCATAGTCACTTCCATTTTTTACTTCTTGCTATCTTGATGCAAAATCATAATCAACTGGGCCTGACCAACATTTCTCTACACCCCACAGGGTAAGGTTGAGATTAATTGCTTAATTGCACCATTCAAAACACCTGTGTGGAAGCATTTGCATTCATAATGTTTCTCCACTCATGTTCTCATCTCTTCACTCTATTGCCATATTCTGCTTTGCTTCTATTGAACCAGCCTTTTCACTTTTTTCTGCTATTAGACTGCATGGATGGCAGACACTTAATAGTTTTGTCTGTGTATACAGCCTAATGTTATCTGCAGGAACCAGTTACCTGCAGATGTGTCCAACCAAGGAAACAGTAACCACCTCATTCAGTAGTGCTTGTGTCTGCTCACACACAGAGCTGACATACACTGAGGTAAAATACACAGCAGACAGAAATACAACCGCTTAGGACCCCGGTCCTAACAGTCAGCCTGGTGAGAAACCAATTCAGCTGTTAAATGGGATTTCTACTTTGAAACTCTTGGGAGTTTTAGTCTTAGATAATGTTTGATTTCATTGGTGAAGCTATTTCAGATATCTCTCCCAGCATCTGTTTGCATGAAGTGTGTATCAGCCAAGAGTTTTTATCTGAGAGAAAAGACAGATACATTCTCCCCCAATGCCTTTTGATTTGGCCATGTGTTAATTCCCTCCAGCAGTCCCAAACCTTTGATGGTATACCTCATGTGATTACTCTTCAAACATTAGCTGCAATATGACTTTCTCTCACTTGGTGCCAAGTCTGTGTCCACAGTGTGCTTTGATGGTTAGATTAGATTAACATCACAGCAAAGCAGATGAACATGGGAATAGTTGGAGTGAAACTGTTAAATATCACGAGAACTATTTGATGTTACACAGGGCTGGAAAAAGTACACTGGAAGGGCTGCAACAACTGGACATAATGAATGCCTGTAGTCAAGTAGTCTGTGTCAAGTCTTTAATCAAATACATGCAGCATGTGTCTGCTCATCAACAGAACTGTCAACATGTCTATAAGACATAGCAACTTTGTACAGCCCCATTCCAATATGCTATTCACTCATATTCTTGGTATGTGTATAATGACCTTGTCTGGGCATGGAGCCATTTTGGCACACATAGCAGGGATCATGGGAAGCAACCAGAATTGAAAATTGCTCTGCAAGATATCAAGGTCTCCAGCCCGCTTATCTTTACATATCTTGCTTATCTCTGCCAGTGCTCACCAGGCTGTGGACCCACTGCTTCACCAAGCTCTGCTCCTGCTGCAGTTCTCACGAGACCACAAGCTCCCACTGAACTGTCCTGAGTGTGAGCTCACCTTCCTCGCTCCACTCCTCAGCTCGCCAGTCCAGCTTCACCAGCTTGCCAAGTGTAATAAATGAGTTTTCACAGATGTACTCTGCACTGCATTTTGGTCCTCAATACTCTAATTACATCACTAGATCTCCATCGCACTGGGCACGTAGATATGACCAGCAGGGTTGTAAAAGGTAAAAAGACTGTACTATGTTGGGCTTCACCAGAAAATGGTGAGGACTACATGTTTCTGTATTTTATACAAAGGGTTCACTCTCTGAACTCAATCTCCCAGAGTTCTTTTAGTTTCACACGTGTGCTAAATTACCGCTGGACCCAGTTTTACAGCCACAATTGGTCAACGTGTGACACATGACCCTACAACCTCAGGTCAATAAAACCAGAGCCCCCCCCCACTGCTCTCTCTCTTAAACTTGTGGCTCTGGACCCCAGAGGGCCAGCTGGGCCAAGCTCAGCTCTCCCCCAACTCTCCTCTGGACCTCTGAGGGCCCAGCTCTGTTCCACCTTGGGCTCTGCTGGAGACCAGTTCAGTGCTGCACCTCATCTCATTCCTCCAGCTCCAGCCTCAGTGTGGCCTGTACCAGAGCAGACCACCTTTTTCATGGCAGCGACACCAAGTCCTGCCTGAACCAAGCAGATCAGCACCAGCAGCTATGACCCAAAGTCTGCCAGCTGATCTTCAGAGCAACAGGAACACACCAGCAAGTTATCACCAAGCTGCTAACTATCAAGGAACAAAGGAGCGACCAGATTCCTCCAGCCTGCAACCAGGACAGCAAGGACAAAGAACCACAACCTTTTTCCAGTCTGGTTCATCAACAGGCTGAGAAAGCAGCACACTGAAGGACCTTCTTCTTCCCTTTGAGGACTGGTAACAAACTCTAACTTGGCACATACAGCATAGCATTACTGTATACATGGCTAAGCAATGGTTTAACCTGGTTAATGTGTTGGTTTGCTTTAATGTTATTGTGATGTGTTGTAGTTTACTGTGCAGCCATAAAGTTTAGTTGATGTTAGTTTGCTCCCACAGACATGGGGTCTACAGACTAACCATCCTCTCCTCTAACCTGCACCTTTATCTACACACTCACACATACAGTGTTACAATAGGCCTCGACTGAGAGACAAAGCTAAGCTAACAGCTACAGCACTTAGCTTTCCTTTGTCTGCTTCTGACCCACACCCCAGGGGGTCTGGTGGCCATTTTGTAGGGAGTCACAATTTGGTTCTCCTACCTTTTGTAGCCCTCCGTGTTACTTTTTTTTGCCTATTCACATGAACACACCACCTCTCTCTATCTCTCTCTCACACACACACACATACACACACACACCCTCACTGTTGTTTGTTTGTTAGTCACACTTAGATTGTTTGTATGTTTGATTTTGTTCTGTTTTAATAAATGTTTTAATCCACATGCTGTCTTCTTTAATATTGTACAAGAGTGAATACTGCCAACCTCTACTCTGAAATCCTTCAACTAGCTGTTAATATTGTAATTTTGGTTTTAGTTATTAAGTTAATTATTAATCATAACACCAAATTGATAGTTTAGTATTTTATGAGACTGAATCATCATCTGGCTATCTTTTGCCTCGTTTATCGAGGTGGTGCCCCAATCGGGGTGGACTTTATATTTAGTCCCATTAATCAATATAATTATTAATTAAATTTAATAATAATTTATTATTGCCAAATTGCCCCAGAAATGGTGCAAACCCCAACATTTATTGGTGCCTCCGAGTACTGAGCACAACAAGTAATATAGGTGTTTTCAACTGTTCAAAGTGCTTTGACACTACATTCACACACTGGGAGGGGCTACTGTGCAAGGTGCTAATACGCTCAACAGGGAGAACTAATCATTCACACACTCAAATGTTTAAGCACAACCTCAGAAGTAATTTGGGGTTGAGCCCAAGGACACTTGGATATGTAGACTGGAGGAGATCACAGTTTCAGCTCTACTCGCCTCGACTCGGTTTGGTTGGTTTTCCATTACAGTAGCGTACCACCTCAAAGTGGGCGGGGTCGTCATAGCAAGGCGGCCTGAAACTCCGGTAGCGTAATTTGTATGTGGCACAAACAAACACAACTAAGGACATGGAGCGTTTGGTTTGCGTGTAGCCGTTTACCTCGTTCACAGAAATAATAAAAACGCCCGGTCTCCGTTTCCAGGGTTTTAAAAACAGCGGGTTTGATTCTTGTGAACAAGTCGCTATCATGACTCATCCAGTGGCGTCACTCCCTGGCCAATCAGTGGCCTGCTGTCTGGTGACGTCACAATTTCGGCTCGACTCAGCTCACTTGGAACCCCGGCCGAGTAGGCACTAAAATAGTACCCAGTACCAGGTACTATGCCTTGTGGAAAACCAAAAAGACAGAGTCGAGTCGAGTCGGTACTAGTGGAAAAGCGCCATTAGTGTTCCTCGATAAGACGGGTTAATCCCAAATGGACACCTGAATATAATAAGCTTTGGAGCTTTGGAGCTTATGAATTTACTGGACGGCTTTGAACTCACTAACATGTAAAGGAAACCACTCATCTACATAGGAACACTGTGGACTTGGTGATAACCACTGATGGGCAGTAACGCGTTAGAAGTAATGCGTTATTGTAATCTAATTGCTTTCTTCAAGTAACGAGTAAAGTAAGGGATTACAATTGCAAAAACAGTAATTAGATGACTGTTACTTTCAGGCTGCATTACTGCGTTACTGCGCTACTGCGTTACTAAATCGTGATTTTGTTTTGTGAGACTGTCTCGTGACAATGACGTATTAACAGCGCGACGTCAGTGGTAAACAACAGACACGTGAAGTGAAGAACAAGAGACAACATGGAGCGCGGGAGAGAGCAGGAACATACAGCGTTTAATGGTTGGAAGTACCGGCATTACTTTGCGTTTGACTCGGTAAAAGGTGACAAAAATATTAGCGTCCGCTGTACACTGTGCGTGGGAAGAAAACTTTTATTCACATCAAAAAATTCCACCTCAAATTTAACCAAGCACCTAGCTAGCCGGCACGGGAATGTCAAACTCGCTGAGAAACCCCCGGTTCCCCCCACCGACATGCCTACCACATCCAGTTCCACCGGGCGAAACTTCGAGGGCCCCTCTCCTCCTAAACAGGTGAAAATAGACTTGAGAGCGACAGGACTTAGTGATGCAATGTGCACAAGTTTATGTGCATAAAGTTAAAAGACTGAAACTGATAAAACAAGTTTTAAAAAAGACAGTTTCATTTGATTCAATTTTATATAATGGAATATGCAGAAAGAATAGAATTAGGCTGAAAGGTCTATTGCTTTATAGTGTATTCAGGTTGTGCGTCATGTTTTTGAAAAGTAACTAAGTAAAGTAATTAAAGTACCTAATTACTTTTAAAAGTAAGTAATCAGTAAAGTAACTGGATTACTTTCTTGGAGAAGTAATCAGTAATCAGTAACTTATTACTATTTCCAAGTAACTTGACCAACACTGGTGATAACAACAGGGTTAAACACAGGTTCTGTTTCAGAACTTTGATTACGTCTTATGTCTGACCATCACTGTGTGTTTCTGATGCCAACCTACCCTTAAAAAAGACTAATTGCGAAGATTTAGTTCAAATAGATGGTGAGGCTGAGGCAAAGTTTTTATGAGATCTTCTGATCCACTCAGCTCTGACAGCTTTTTAAATGACATAGCTGAAAACATCAATGATGCCTGGTCATCTGCTTAAACACTGCTGTTCCATTAAAGATTGTAAAGAGGTCAAATCTCCCTGTGGTTAAACAGTAACAGTGTTAATAAGATGAAGAGGAACTGTCAGGCAGCTGACAGAAAATGGAGGAAAACTGTGTCCACAGTTCACTGGTATTTACACAAGGGAACACTGGGAACTCTGGAATATTATTCTCCTCTATTGACCAGCTACTCAAAGCTGACCCTCCACCTCCTTTAGTTCTCTCTAAACTCGCTTTCTTCAAAGATAAAATAACTTAACCCTTACATACTGTTCATATTTTATGCCTTCACAGCATGGTCCAAGAATTTCCTCATACTAAGTGTCTACACCACATTTTGAACTACAGATCTATTTAGACTGTCTAAATAGCCTATGCACACCAAGTCTTCCTGCCATGTCACTGAAATGGCAGCTCAGGTACCTTTATAATGTTATGAAACGGGTCAAATTTGACCCGAACAGTATGTAAGGATTAAATCAAAGCCAGTATCACTGCTGATGTAAATGCAGATGATCTCAGCAAATCCTGAATAAATGATGCGACCATTTTATAATTCACCTGTGTTACACCACCTGACCTCTGCAGGAACTTATTAGGTTGTTCCTATACCTAAAACATATTTTAAGCAGTGTTCAACAGTGTCTCTAGTCATGTCATGAAGATTATGAATGCATCCCCTCAAGTAGGCATCTTCCAAGACACCAAACAGCTGTTGTAAAACACTGACTAAAGATGCCAAATCTAGATAGTAATGCACTAGCCAGCAACAGGCCAAGACCAGCCTTCGCATCATTAGCAAAGTACTTAAAAGGTAGTTTCAAAGCGAATAAACTATCTAATATAATATAAGTTTCTAATATCCTGGAGGAATTTCAGCCAGTGGAACAGACCACTGCACTGAACCTGCTCTCACTAAAATACTCAGCCATCTCAGACTCAATGTTAATGAAAATAAAGTCTGTTATTGTCCTCTAGAATATACCTAGAATTGGTCTCTCTGACCAACCAGCCTATTTTACTCAAAACAGATATCAAATTGAGAACGTTATATATCAATCAAGGAGAAAATGTGTATGAGAAACAATGACAGTTGGACATGGTCCATTATTATTCTCACTATACATGCTGCCACTGACATCAGAGAGCACAATGTAAGTTTCCACCATTATGCAGATGACACACAACTGTACATCTCTGCTGAACCAAATGATGTTTCTGCTATTAACTCCATAGCTACCTGCCTTTTAGAAGACCATGGCTTTCAAATGAGTTATAATTAAGTTTAGACCTCATCACAAGGAGTTTCAAAGATTGTTAATACTAATATGACTGTGGGAAGTAGATTAATTCAGGCTCACATATCCTTCAGGACGTAACCAGGCTTCAGCCCCAAGTTAAAGATGGACCTCAGCCTTTCTGTTCTGTAGATGTGAATGTAACATGGAATGCTTTCACAGAGCCACACTGCATGAAGAACAATGAGCTCTCTGATTTTCAAATGCACTTGCACATATGTTGTCCCGTACTGACTGACAACTGGTAACGTTGATTAATAATCAGTCCTGATTTTGAGCGGTACTGAGAGCAGTACATGTCCAGATCAATACCCGATAGCGAAGCATAACGAGCATTGTCTCAAGACAATTTTTATTTGTTTTTTGAATACTTTTACTTCTACTTTAGTCAATATGATCATAAAGTAACAATACTTGAATAACATTTTTGTTTAGTCTACCCGCCACGGACGGACAATGATAGATAGATAACAGAAAAGTCAGTCATATACAGTAAGGCACTGTGCTAAGGTCAGGTGTAGCTGTGAGGAAAAGACAATGTGTCAGCTCTCACACAGGGTCATTCAGTGAATATCTCTCATTGTGAAGGTGTCGCTGACCTTGGGTAAAACACCTCCAGAAACATGTGCCAGAACAACCCCCCTCCTCCTCCCTCTGCTACACCTACACTGATGTCCCATCACACTCATTCGCTCCAGAGCATCTCACCTCTCTTCTCCCCTCTGTGACCACTATGCTACTACCTGCCTGTTCACGTGGCTGACTTTCCGTTGACTTTCCCAGTTTGAAAAAAGTCTGAGCACTGGACCAACACTTATTAAGAATAAGTCAGGATAACACACAAGGCTTCCATGAATCACTGGAGCGGCTTGTCGGCCGCTGCCACTTTTTACTATTATTAGGCATGTTATTGTTATTTATTCGTTATTGTCATATTATTCACTGTTATCATATTACTTATTATTAGTCATATTCCTATTATCAGTAATAAAGTATCTATCATTATGGTTGTTTGCAGTACATCTCCCCTCCCATCCCCCAACCCCCTTTGCTTTCTCTCTCTCTCTCTCTCTCTCTCTCTCTCTCTCTGTCAAACCCCCACCCAACACGGACCCCAACAAACCTAGGCCTATGAGTCATTCAGAAACAATCCTCAGATCTAATCTTATCGGAAAGTACCGTTCCTTGCTGTTCCTATGAGTCATGCCAAACCTGCTACATAGCTAATAATATTAATATAGACAGTGTTGCCCATAAAGTTGGAATCAAATGTTTTTTTATCTGATTGTGACAATGTGATTTATTCTTGATAAATAAAGTGTATATCTTCTCAACTTTATTGATCAAACTCTTCCAAACATACTCTTCCAACACAGTGAAACTTAATCCACAATTAACCTTTGCAAACTGTGTATTCAGGCTTTAACAAAATTGGAGGTATTGAATAATTATTCCAACTTTATGGGCAACAGTGTATTTAAACAATTTCCTTCGGGATTAATAAAGTTGATCTTATATCGGAAAGTACCTGAATTTCCACTGATCTCCTGACACAGTTATGTCCTGGCCTGGCCTGTCTGCATTTTTTTAAAAACAGTTAAATTTTCATAAGACACTTTCATGTTGGGGGTATGGGCTGTAAGGCCACATACACACATTCCAGGAGGAAACCCCACCATATGGATCCCAAATTTCTGCAGGCAGTCTGTAGGGGCCGGTGGCCTTTGCCTCAGGTCCCCTACTCTTCCTTTGTTTTCCACATTCAAGCGTAGCTGTGGTCCCCCATGAATCTTTTGCAAAATCAGGCTGAGCTGGGCAGACCTGTAGTAACACAAATGACACACAAACACTTGTGATATAAAGTAATAGAGCAAATAAAAGTAACCCTTTGAGCTCATTTGACTAAATATGAATCAATCAACACGTCCTTACTGGATATGTCAAATCAGTCTTTACTAACAGGCTACGTACCACAGTCCTTCAAAGTAGCAGTAATTAAACCTCTCCTGGAAAAGCCCACTCTTGATTCAGGTGTATTAGCCTTAGTTCATTGGCATAAAAGGAACTGCATTAAGCTGGTTTAAGTCCTATTTATTAGATTGATTTCAGTTTGTACATGTTAACAATGAGTCCTCTGTCCACACTAAAGTTAGACATGGAGTTCCACAAGGTTCAGTGCTTGGACCAATACTTTTTATCTTATATATGCTTCCTCTGGGTAATATTATCAGGAAGCACTCCATTAATTTCCACTGTTATGCAGATGATACACAATTATATTTATCAATAAAGCCAGATGAATCCAATCAGTTGAGTAAACTTCAAATCTGCCTTAAGGACACAAAGTCCTGGATGAGCAGCAACTTTCTGCTGCTAAACTCAGATAAAACTGAAGTTATTCTGCTTGTCCCCAGACACCTCAGAGACACCTTTTCTAACATATATACTCTGGATGGCATTACTCTGGCCTCCAGCTCCACTGTGAGGAATCTGGGAGTCTTATTTGATCAAGATTTGTCCTTTAACTCCCACATTAAACAGATTTCTAGAACTGCATTTTTCCATCTACGTAATATTGCTAAAATCAGGCCCATCATATCCATAGATGATGCAGAAAAATTAGTCCATGCATTTGTCACTTCTAGGTTGGACTATTGTAACTCGTTATTATCAGGCTGCCCCAATAAGTCGTTGAAGACTCTCCAGCTGGTCCAGAATGCTGCTGCTCGTGTACTGACGAGAACCAGGAGAAGAGACCATATTTCTCCTGTACTGGCTTCTCTTCGCTGGCTTCCAGTAAAATCTAGAAAAGAGTTTAAAATCCTTCTCCTCGCCTACAAGGTTCTTAAGGGTCAGGCTCCCTCATACCTTAAATAACTCATAGTACCCTACTACCCCACTAAAGCACTGCGCTCCCAGACTGCAGGCCTACTGGTGGTTCCCAAAGTCTCAGAAAGTAGTGCAGGAGGCAGAGCTTTCAGCTATCAGGCTCCTCTTCTGTGGAACCTCCTTCCAGTCTGGGTTCGGGGGGCAGACACCCTCTCTTCATTTAAGAGTAGACTAAAAACCTTCCTTTTTGATAAGGCATATAGTTAAGGGCTGGATCAGGCCTTAGACCAGCCCCTAGTTATGCTGCTATAGGCTTAGACTGCCGGGGGACTCCTATGGTGCACTGGGCTTCTCTCTATTATCTATCCTCCTCTTCCTCTCCATCATTTTGTCTCATGTCCGCCTAATGTCTGCCACTAACTTGCTATCTTCCTCAGGGCCTTTCTGTGCTTTCTCATCTCTCAGGTTCCTGTGGATCCTGGTCCTGGTCCTGCTGATGTGGTTCTCTGGTTCATGAATCACTGCTGCGGATCGTCGTCCACTCGTCATGTTTTTCAATAATACCATACTGCTAATCTTTTAGTCACACTCCTATTGTTAGTGCTATAGTCACTGCTAGTCCGTTGGTTGCTGTTTGTGTTGTCTCTCTCTCTCTCTTTTTTCAGAACCAGACTTCCTGGAGCGACCATCTGACCTGGGTGGAGTATGCTCATAACACTTTACCTACCATAGCCACTGGACTCTCTCCTTTTCAGGTCGTTCACGGATATCAGCCACCACTGTTCCCAACCAACGAGGGGGAAGTCACCGTACCGTCGGCGCAGGCTATGGTGCGCCACTGCCAGCAGATCTGGGCTGCGGGTACTGTTATGTCTCGTCGTGTTTGTCCACCTGTTCCCCATTACCTCATGTATAAATAGTCTGCGTCTCCCCTTGTCCCGGGCCAGATTGTCTTGTCTCTGAGCCCCAGTGCTTAATATGTTCAAGCTGATTAAATCAGATGTCTCCCTCTTCATCTTTTCAGTGATGCCTTTTAAAAGCTGTTAATCTGAGAAAAACCCAAATAATAGAGCATGGTCACTTCAGGGTCAAATTTCACCCCATTGACTTTGTGCTAGAATTACACCTTAGCAATAAAACTAACCAAACTATATTTGGATAAAATTATGGGTCACAGGTAACCTGGTCAGAGGTTGCAGGAGAACTTCTTAGTTTGGGTATGAGCTTAAGGTTCATACGTCAATGTTTCATTTTTACAGTGACCTCCAGACATGAGCACATATTTGTTTGGTCTCTAACTTTGGTTTGGTGACCCAGCTGACTTGGTTGAACATTGTAGCTCGTTTGGCTTCTGTTCACTGCTCCTGGCTGAGGTGATCTATGGGATCAATTCCAAAACTGTTTGGTACTAAAAAAAAAAAAATACCACACTAACTAAGAACTAAACTAAAACTTTACTTTGTGTTATTCCACTGTCTTGACATGTGTGGCTTGTTCTATTCCATCTCACAATGCCTGTGATACCTTCTTTATTGTGTATACTCTGTTTCTTGGTCACCTTCATTTTAAGATGATTCACTTCAATTTAAATGTTTGAGTAAGCAGTGTCCCACATTGTAACTGAGCAGCTGTTATGTATTAGCAGAAGCTGTGTGGGCTCCCTTGCCCATTAGTGCTCCTGGTGCTGTGTGTTGTGTAATTTTTAGGTAACACAGTGCTTTATATTTAAGTGATCCAAATATGCAAACTGTAAATGTTATGGTTGGAAACAAAGTTGTTACATAATATGTATCTAATTATCCCAGTTGCAAACCCTGGTCTAACATAATTATAGATCTAATAATTAGAATCATATAAGCGTATTGGTAATTTCATTAACCACTTGCACACATTTCATTATCACCCCAATAAACACACTAAAAGCCAAAGTTTGGCAAACCTGATATATCTGTTGTTGGGATGTTGAGAAATTGCCTCCAGGTTGGCAAATGTGTTCAAGAATCACATAAGTTAATGAGCTCATGCACATCTACCTAACTACCACATCAAACTACACCATCTACCTATGTAAAACAACAGCTTCATAGAACTACTGTTAGTTACACTTTGGCCTGAATCATTTATTTGGTCTACAAAATGTTATCATATCTCCACAATACCATTCCACTTTAAGTCTTAATGTACAAAGTTTTGCTTGTAACATGGAATAGTGTTCAACAATAGTGGTGCTTTAATGAGCAACACTGTGTCTTACTTTGAAATAATCAGCCAGTGTCACAGTAGGAACACACAACTTGTAAACAAGACGAAAAAATATTGTAGTACAAAGTGATCTGAAATTTATTTAAAATCAACCATTTTCACTACACTGTATGTTCCCGTTCCGTTCCTGTCTGTGTGGTTTCCATGACAACCCTTCATTTAATCGACTTCATGCTGGCCAATTTAAGGAAATGCAGTGTTGAATGCGTCCGTGTGTGTGTGTGTGCAAGATCTATTGGACATATTTATTAGTAGGATTTTGGTACTGCCAGAAGTACACACTATGTCGAGTATTGGAGAGGGCACCTTTTAACTGTTACACCACTGAACAGTGTGCACTGGGACTATTATTAGAGCCTTTTATTAGAGACTTGATTCTCCAATAATAGAAGGGATTTACCTCTAATTCCCTCTGTTTGATAAGTTGATTTGGCCATATTTTAGTGTGAAATTGTGAAATTGTGGCAATGTGTAATAGTGGGACACTATTCATTTCAGTGCCTGCAGTGTGTTTTAAATGTCTTGACTACATAGTGGAAATTCAGCTTAGCTCTTTTCCCAGTCTATCATTGTCTCTCTGCCCTCACATCTTGGATGATGTTTGGTTTCGCAGGTGGTCCTAAGATGTCATGGACGGTGACTGTCAGGTCTGCATCTAATCCAAACCCCAAGCTTCATGCTCAATGTCATTGAGTGTATTCCTAACACACTAAGAAAAGGAGCTATATCAGTGTTTTTCTCATGGAATGAGCACAAGCTACCCACCCCAAGACCAAATGTTTGGGAGCATCTGCCGGGAGCAGAAAAGACGGTGACAGCAAATGAGGTGGTCAACGAAAACGAAGCCTTGCATCAGAAGATAAGGGTGGAGGAGTCTGTCGCTGAAGGAGCTCTGTAGAGCTACTGTGGACACTTGGTGAGGTAGTCCAGAATCCAGGGTGTGAGGTGATGGTCCACACAGGTGTTCTCCAGCTTGTCCCTCAGAAGTGCTGGCTGTATTGTGTTGAAGGCACTGGAGAAATCAAGGAGGAGAAGGGTAGGAGGAGAATGACAATACCCGGTTGGAAGGCAAAATGAAGTGGGTCCATCACTGGGCTCACCAATAGGTGGTGATGAACAAGAACCAGGCGCTCCAGGGTCCTCATCAAGTAGGATGTCAGTGCCACCAGCCTCTAACTGCCAAAGTTCCAGGGCTGTGGAGTCTTGGGACTAGGTACCACGTAGGATGTTGTCCACAGCTGTGGCACCCTCCCCAGCTTCAGGCTCAAGTTGAAGATTGATGTCCCACAATCCTGCACAGCTGGTCTGCACAAGACTTCAGGAGCCTGGCGCTGATACAGTCTGAACCCGCAGCCTTCCTTGTCTTCATCTTCCTGAGCTGGTTCCTCATCTGTGAGGGAAAAGTTGTAGCAGCTGTGAGGTGGAGTATGTAGGTGGTGGGGTTGGACTGATGAGGTGAGCCATGCATCTGAGGCAGACTGGCTGGGCTGGGGGTTGATCAAACCTGTTGAAGAATGAGCTCAGGTCATTCGCCACCCGGTTGGTCCCCAGCAGCCTGAGAGTTTGGTTCGAGATGGTTTTCAGGCCTTTCCAAACTCCACTGACATTATTCTGCTGCAGCTGATCCTCCATCTTCCTTCTGTAGATGTCTTTCCTCAGCTCCTTCTGCACAGCCTTTAGCTCCTCCTTATTCCCTGACCTGAGGGTCCTCTTTTTCTCCTTAAAGAGCAACTTGCAGGTAAGAGTTGAGTTGGAAGATGATCTAGACACAAATTTTTCATTAAAATACACTCATATATTCTCAACAGTGACTCCTGAAATCTTTTTTTTTTTTTAATTATTTCTTAATTTCTTTTTAACAATTAGCAAAACAAACCCAAACTGAGAGGGGACAGCAACAACAACCAACATGAGATGAAATAGAAGAATAGAATAAAAATGAAGGAAAAAAACTAAATATCATAGGGAATATAAGAAATCTAAGAAAGTAAATAAGTAAATAAATGAAAATCCATTATGGTCACAGTACAGACAATGTATATGTCTTTTACATAGAATCGAGGCTAATCAGACTGGGAAAGAGGTCGAAGGTTCATAAGAGACTCCCATGTTCTCAGAAAGGCCAAGGATAGGAAAGGATACATTCCTTTCCTATATATGATATGATGCAGATCCTCTTCACAGATATGGGGTCTAGTGTCCTATTCAGTTCTGTACCAAAGGTACAATAATTGATCCTGTACATGTTTTACAACGATAAAATCTTGGAGATGTGGTGGGATACATCTTACTGAAACGGAGAGGGGTGAAGTACACCCTGTGCATTGATTTATAATTCTTTTCAATTGTTTTATTAGAAGACAATGAAGTAAATACATTCTGACACTGTTTTGGAATTTCAAACTCTGATCTTAAGTCTCTGAAAGCTGTCAAGGAGCCATCAGTGAACAGGTGTTGAAACTAATGTATACCATATTCTTTCCACTTTGTAAAGAGGGGTAGGAAAGCAAAGCTCTTCTTCAATACCTGTCCAGTGAGCAGTTTTGTACCCAGCTGATCGAGGAGTCCCAGTCCACCTTTGTCTCTGGACTTTGTTATAGTTTTAAATGCTACTATTGATGAAGTGTTATTCCAAATGAAGGAGTTTATCTGTTTGTTTATAGATTTATAAAATGCTTTGTCGAAATGACAGGGCAGGGATTGAAGTAGATAATTGAATTGTGGCAGTACATTCATTTCAATCATGCTAATTTGTCAGTGAAATTAAATAGGCAAGTAGATTCCAGAGATCGAAATCTTCCTTTACCTTTTGAAGAAGTGGGGTGTAGATTATCTTAAACAGGTCTTAAAGTTGTGGGACACATTCGCTCTTATCTGAAGCCGCTCTGTGCCCTGGTGAGTTAAGTGAGGTAAGTAAGGCCACACAACGCCGTTGAATGCTTTTCCCACGTCAAGTGATAGTACTGATGCAAATTGCTTGTGTAGGGTTGAGTGGTCAATTACATTTAACAGCCTGCAAATGTTATCCGTAGCAGACCGTGCTGTAACAAAGCCAGACTGGTCGGGATTAATTAAATGCAGCAGTAAATCTTCTAGTCTATGTGCAGTAAATTTTGATATTATCTTTAGGTTGAGTAATGAAATTGGACAAAATGAAGCACACTCTGTGGTATCTTTGTCCTTCTTATGTATCAGTGATATTACAGCTGTCTTCATTGAATCAGGAAAAATTCAATTTTCAAAGAAGTCTGTAGGCATGGGCATAAACAGTGGTTCAATTTGAGGCCAAAAGGCCTCATAGAATTCTACAGTGAAGGGAGAGTTCAATTGTTTTTATCATCTTATTACCTTTTCTCTTCTGATTCTGAGGGGTTTTCTGACATGTTCAGCTGTGTATAGAAATCTAGAAATGAGTACTTGATTAATTGTGTATCGTATTTTACTTGGCCTGTTCTGTTACTTCTCCATTTTATTGTACAATCAGCATGTTCTCATCTATAATCTAACATCTATAAGACCTGCATCATTAGAGGCCATCTTTGGGGCATTTGGATTGGATACTGACGATGCAGTTTTATCCAACTTACTGCCCATGCAGCAGTTGAAATCTCCAGGAGTTTGGTTGCATAAATATTGAGAAATGTTACTGACTGACTGCAGTAAAGTCAGTGAATCGAATCGCCTGAGTCCGCAAAGTTTCCGGTGAGTCTCTGACTCGAGTCAGTGAACCGATTCAACTGAATCACCTGAGTCTGCGGTGTTTCCGGTGCGTCCGCTAACTCGCCCTGTGTACTTAACAGCAGCCAGCCAGAGGACTCATTGGATCCGGGTTACTGGAGACCTCGGACTTGTGATTCCTGATTCAGTACGAAGATTCGACTCATTAACCCGGGTGATTCAGGAACCGACCAGCTTTAACCTGAACCAGTGTAACCGAAACAAACAAAGCAATGGTCAAGTCAAAGATGTGGGTGCAGTGTTTGTAACCTGCTAGTGACAAAACATCACAGGCTACTCCAGTGTTAGCAGAGGGGGAACGTACGTTGTTATCACGATAACATGCGAGGCAGATAGTACGGCCTCATACTAACTGCTAACAGCTCAAAGTCCTTGCTGCAGAGTTGTTCTTGGATGTTGTTCTAGCAGAGTCATTTTCAAAGGGGTACGTTGACCTCTGAGCTCCAGATCCTCCAGATGTGTAGTGTAAAAAAGTTAGTGCAGGTCTATAGTGTGTGTGTGTGCTAGTTAGTCAGTGTGTTAGTGTGTAGTGCAGGTCTATAGTGTGTGTGTGTGCTAGTTAGTTAGTGTGTAGTGGAGGTCTACCAATGTAGGCACTGGGGAAATATTTCTGTTCTATCAAATCACCATCGCACTCTGCTCATAAAGATCTCTTCTGGAGGGTTCACAGATCTATAGTTTCTGTTTCTACATTCACTGTTGTCCTGGATCAACATGTTTTCTGTCTTTATTTACTCACATCTGATGGAAATAGGCCCAGTTTTAACCCTTTTATCAGTTATTCAGGTTTATTGGCTTCTGTAACCTTTAAGCTGAAGTCGGACAGATGTTAGGGACATGAAGAATTTGAAGATAGTTCAAGAAATGATGTCACAATAAGCAAACATTTTAAAACAGTTCATATCTCTGACAGGTGAAGTGTCTGCTCTTTGCCACTGCCTCCACAGTGAAGCACCTTGCTATTGCATTCATTTTCATCTCTGTTTGTTTGCCCATAGCAGATCAAAGAGTGATTGATTCTCATTTTCAATGGGAATTAGTAATGAAAATTTATACAACCAGCAACGCAAGGGAGCACGGAGCACTTGGAGCTGTTATTTACAGGAGACACTGAGCAGAAAACATAAAGTTTGACTAATCAATATGGAAATGTGCTTTTGCAATAAATTAGACTAATAGCTACCAGATGATGCTCCATCTTGGAAACGAGGCAGTACAGTACTTTGACAGTTTAGACTTTTTAGATGTTTTCAGCCAAAGACTGCAGTGAGAAATTCAGTTTGATGTCCTCAGGGAGAACTGCTCATTAAAAGGCATCATACTGTTTTCATCAATGACTCAGGACCTGCCAGACATGAGTGTTTCTCATGGTGTCATTTTAAAATAAATTCCTATCAACATGACACCTGCTGCGAGAACTTTATTGCTGGTAAGATCATTTTTGTCAGGGACTTTCCCTACATCACAACTTTAAACTGTGACTTCTCCTGCACTATGATAATATATCTATAATCACTAATACAACATGATATTATTTCCATTTTATCCATATATTTTAATGGGTCAAATTTGCAGTGACTGCAAAAATGGAGGACATTTTAGCTTTTTAGGTCACTTCACCTTCTGTCTCACAAATCAATCACTGCACTCGTGGTGCTGAGTGTGTTCACTGTGTGTGAACTCCGGATTTGGCACTAGGGGAAGCAGCTCTCATGTGGCCAGGATGGAGGCCCCACGCTGGCAGGGACATATGGTTAGTCTCCCCGGCCAATTCCTGCAGCTCCAAACTGCCAAGCACTGCCATCTTTTACAGAGGACATACTTTGTTTGTCCAAGTACCAGTGTTTACTTTATTATTATTTGCTTTATTAGTATTACTTAATTATTTTGATGATTAAAACTTGAGAAAACCTGCAAAGCAGAGCCACATCTTCCAAGCTCCCATTTTTATACCACTGGTTGTGTTTTCAAGGGGGTTCAAGGGGACCTCCTGAGGCCGTAGTTATTATGATGAGAGCAAAAGGAACTCAGGTGACGTAATTTAAAGAGTGACACACACAGGACTTTTACCCAGGAAGTTACCCAACTTTTAACCTAACTAACCTAACGCCATGTACATAACGTAGCTTCACTTCCGTAACTAGCATAGTTATTTTTATCCAAACCAGTCATCTTTTCCTGAACCTAACCAAGTAGTTTTGGTGCCAAAACTGCACTATGATTATAAATGAGCTCTGAGTGCCGGTGAAATGTACGAAGCCTCCACCACCTCTAAATGGCAGCAGTTGCATGTCTCTCTGTCCTGAGGGTAAAAGGGTTAACTCTCTTTCTCCTGGAACCCTTCGCCTCTTCTCCTGGGATCTTCTCCTGGGCTATAGCTGTGGAGGCTGATTTTACAAGCAAACATTAGCACAAAAGGCAATCAGCATGGAGTGAGCTAGCAAGGGACAAAGGAGTAGCCGGTTGCCTCATGTCTTTTGACATCGGAATCACAGCCTGGTTTTTCCAACACCACCTATGAAAGCAGCACGACAAAGTTCCTCTTTCTTTCTCCCTTTAGGGACTGGTAACACAAACCTTAACTGGCCATATATAAGCTTGTATGTGCAGTCATCTTTTGATTCTTTATCCTTAACGCTTCTATTGTCCCTACAATCACTTGTCTACCCTGCTTGTAGCCATCTGGCATTTTACCTTTAGTCCTCCCTTCCTTACCCCTACCCCCACACAGACACACACAGTTAGGTATAGTTAGTTAGATTGTAATTTGTCTTTGACTTCTGCTATGTTTTACAAAATGCTTTTTCTTTGTTGTTGTTCAAGAGTAAATGATGCGAACCTCTACTGTGCCTACTTTAAAATCCATTAACCACCTAGTGATGTGGTAATTTTGGGTGTCTTTATTAAGTTAATTATTAATGATAATTTGGAATTGATAGTTTAGTTTATTTAATGTGACTCATTTAAACTGGCTCTTTCCTCCTCTTATGGAGGAAGTGGTGCCCTGAGGTGGACTTGACATTAAGTCCCATTTTTATGATTATGAATTATCTCTGATGATTAGTAATTACTTTTGATAGTTAAATTTAACCCAAAAGCTAAAAGGGTCACAGCTCGCCACAGTTTCACCGGGATTCTGTTCAGGGGGGTGAATCATTTTGAGACTGCAGTCATTAAAAGTAGCATATTGTGTTGAATTTGGAGAAACTGCCTGTAACATTAGTTATATTGAGCTATTTCAATTGTTCTGGTCTGAGTTGTTCACTGAGCAGAGCTAAGAGTTTGTAAAGACTTCCAATACACCTTTGCAGTATGGGTTGAATTATTTTGAGTGCAACTGTGATTACTTTAAACACTGGAGCTGATGAATTGTGACCATTTTTGCTCAAGTTGATCCTCTTTCTAAAATGGTCAGACTCACAGTGTTAAGGACAGCTTTATGGCTACTACCCACTTTCCACTGAATATTAAAATCTGGTGTGGGTTATCATTTGGGGAGGAGTGCGAGCATGTTTTGGTACAGAAGTGCCCATAAATATAGTATTAAATCTTTCATAGTAATCTCAATAGTTTATGGGGTACAATCCAAGCAACAGCAGGTCAAGGAGAAGCCTGGTAGAATAAGTGCCCCAGTGCTCCATTTACATTCCATCTGATACAAGATTCACATGGAACATGAAGCCACACGTTTGAGGATAGCAAATGGAGACAAAGAAAGAGAAGTACAAACAAATGCCAAGATGGCTGTCACTACATTCCCTGATGCAGAGCATAGTAAACCCCAACCATGAACAATGTAATGTATATGACCTGACATGTCAACTATTGATTAGCTATATGTTTTTCTGATTTTGTGTCCACACATCACATTTAATTGGTCATTTGAAAGAATTTATGCATTCCAGAGGCCAAATTAGTTACTCATGATATGTGTCACCTTCACTGAAATTTGAAGTTCTCTGCAGTGAGAGAAGTATGCACTGATCCTTCACTTGAATTTCATGAAATTCACTAGTTTTTACAATAATTATTTCATTGAGCCAAACTCATTAGAGCTGATGTGACTTTATTATGTTGCATTCATGGGATACCAGCAGATGGTAGATGGCAACACCTTCTGGACGGCACGGGAAAAAGGAACAGAATACCAGGATGGCAAAACCAAACCTACATGACAACATATTGCTATGGCAGGTTTTCTCTTTGGCAGTGACACCATCTACCGTTAAGGTTGCTGGGTGAGTGTTAGCACTGGTTTGTTCAGAGCTTTCTATAGCCATGGTGTTCTGTAGCATTTGTGACCATGAGCAGACAGTAGAAAGGGCGGAGCTGCTACATTGTATGCTAACAAATGAATAAACAATAGCAAGGAGATAATGATGACCTGCGACATTAAAGGCCTGTGACATTTTTAATATTGCTCCGAGTGTGATGCATCATGCAACAGTTACATTTTAAAGACGGCCTTATGTAATCCCAATTCAGATTTTCTAGGCACACAGAACCCACCAAACTGCTTCAACTTTTGAGAAAGTCGGCCTCTGCCACAGGAAAGTGAGGTAATAAAGTGAAAAACAGACAACACAGGCTCGCCTCAAATCCCCCTCTGTGATAAAATAATGAGGTCGGCAGCAGCTGATCTAAAGCGCCGGCCATCATGAAAGAGGAAAAACAATACCCGCTAAAGCCCCCCGACGCCCAGAGCCAGAAAAGATCAAATGTCTGGCACAGAGATTACACGCGCTGCAGTCATATCTATTAATGAGGTTGACTGAATAATTGAACTGAAAAAATATTAATGATAAAAATGATAAAATATGAAGGCGACATCTGGCTGCTGTTTTGAGGGGACCTTCTGTTCTCTCCCAGAATCACCACGTCACTTTGTCTTCCCAATAATGATGCATTTTTGAATGCAGCTGTTGTCTGCAGTGTCTCGGGGACTCAAGGTTGGAGCGACCCAGCAGTGACAAATACTGAGCACTCATTTCCTATCCTCCTCATTTTTCGGAATTTCTTTGTCTCCTCTCATGTTTGGTCTCATTTTGCTGTCTGGTTCCTGCCTTGTTCTTTACTTATTTCTTGCTTCCTTTTAAACTCTTCAGCGTTTGATTTACTTTTTTTCTATACTTCCCCCCACTTTCTGCCTCTTTCATCATTGGGCTTTAATTGGGGTACTTCCTCCTCTTTACTTCTTGTTGCTGCAAGTGCGAACCAATTCCCTGGCTGAGCTCACATTAACTTGGCAACATGGAGGGTAAGAACAAGAAGAATGGTTATAAACAGCTTGCAACTAGGAGGCCTCGATTAGAGCTGACAATGTGGACAAAAGAGGAGAAGCAAATGGTGGTGTAATGTATAGCCTTCTAGTTAAACATTTAAAGCATTTGATTATAGCACGAGTGCAGAGTTTGGTTATTCTTAATGTTCCAGTGATGATTCATAATGTTCCACTGATGAGCTGGGGCTCGTACACTCACACCTTATCACCCATTCGACAGTCTAAAGGCCTTTTGTGGCTGGTTTCTGTTTTCCTGCTCAATTAAAGTGATTACATGCATATATTCCATGACAATGGTGTAATTTCCCATCCACGTTTAATTAGCTACGCTGGAAATTCAGCTGATTGCATTTTGATTATTTGTGAACATGTGGAGCTTCCATTTTTTAGAGGTGGAAATTGATGCTGTCACTTTGGCAACATTGTTTTAGTGCAAATAGGCCTGATGGAGCATTCATGCCCAGCTTTTTATGAGAAAATGTGAGGTTTTCACAGGAAAGGCACAGGAAATAACCAGCATTATTTTATGCAATTGGAGCCCTTAATTGGAAGAGGTTTCTTACACAGAGACATGACAGCTGGTAAACCTCATGTTTGGCAGCATACTAGTATGTATGCAATTATTAATCCTTTTTATATGGTTTCATGATGTTAAGAAGTTTCACATCTGTTGCCCAAAGCAGCATGTTCATGACATTTCAAGTCAGAGTGGCACGAGGAAAGTTCACTGTTAACATAGAAATATATGAACTTAAAGCTGCACTAATCAAAACTTTTCTTAGAAACAATGGAATCAATTGACCATGTGTGATGTAAAAGGGATAGTTTGTAGTGATGAACCTGCAGAGAGACGCATTCCCCCTTGGCTTGATTTTAGCATATTTTTTGGTGTTTCATGTATATTTCTAAAAGGGTAAAGGGACGACCTGTCTGTACAGGTACAGCTACAAACTAGCCAAGGACCTAGGTATTTGGGGACGAGCTCATTGTAAGTGATGTCGTAGAACACACTACTGAAGACTAAGGTCCATTAGTCTGAAGCACTTTTTACTAGAACTTGAACCTTTTTGACTGGCCTCTTCTGTCAAGCTGGTGATGATTAATCCAACGCAGCCCTTGGCATGAGAAAAAAGGTGTTCTTTAAAGGCAACAATATTAATTGAACAACAGTATTTCATCAGTTGTATTCATGCTAGCAGCCTGGCTCCAGAGCTGAAAATGTGTTGGTCTACCATTTTGGTTCAGATTGAGATATCTTTACATCTATAGATCTAAGTTTGCACAGACATTCATGGTGCCCAGAGGATGAATCCTACTGACTTTGAGACTTTTACTCGGGCCACCATGAAGCTGACACAGTGGCATTTTTCACATTAAACCCCAGAATTCTTGCTTTCACTCCCAAAACAAGATATATGAGGTTTTAACAAAGGTTACACTATGTAACTTAATGTTGTGGAATGGTCCCAGTTTGGTCTGGTCTAGGTGCCAAAACTACTTTGTTCAGGTTAGGAAGAGATCATGGCTTGGGTAGAAATAAGAATGTTACTTAACTGAAATTAAGACACCTATGTGTAAGTTAAATAAGTTAGGTTAGGCAAATGCTATTTACACCCAGGTGTCAGTAGCAAACAGTACTGTTTGCATTCACTAGGTTCTGTTTAATAATGTATTTGACATATTTTCTCCTCTGTGAAAGTCCTGCGTCTGGCCCATTTCACAAAAGGCTGAATGGCAGCTGTCTGGCTCTTTGACACTTCATGAAGTTACGTTACATACATGATATAAGTTATGTAACTTAAAATAGCTGAGCGGTGACATGAACGACAGTCTTCAGGAGTGTTTGACCCGTGCAGCCACCCGAACTCTTGAAGAGTTTGTCCGTCTTTACTAAATCACCTGTCTTCCTCCTTTGATTCAGTCATGCTCACTATGGCCACTGGAGGTTGTGTACGTAACTGACTGATTGTTTTTACCCCATGTTTTTTGGTGTGAGGGCAGGCTGGCTGTACGGCTCCCAGGTGTGACTGAAGAACAGTCAGTAAAGCGGGGTTTAATGGTAAAACCTTTCCTGTGTAGAGAAATAAAAGATTTATGTTTTTTGATTGATTGATTTTATATTATTAAGTACAGAGAAAGTTAAAGACACAATGAAACTTGCAGCAAAGTGTCTCTGTAGACACACACTGACCTCCTCTGATTTACAGGTTAGACCAAACAAACCTGTGTGTTTCTGTAATATCCTATTAGAGCTTCAACAATTCATGGCTGACGAGCTGTAGGAAATTATCATCACACACACAGTGGGCAGAATATTGCATAAGCAGTACTTCACACTTGTTTTACACACTGGCCTCTCAAATGCAGCAACACACACAGACGCAGTGGGAAGTACCCCATCTGTGGGCCACCAGATAGTGCTTGTGACACTTGAAGCCTCTCGTAAACACACACATTCAGTGTGAGCCTCATCTTCTGCATAGTAGATCACACTCGCATCTCACGCACACAGCCTGCCCACTAGATAATGCATGCACTAATTACAAAATCATAGGGTCATCAGCAGACTGCCCACTCGAAGAGATAACATGAGAGTATTAAATTATTACAGTTCACAGTGCACCATTAGAGCAGGGGCCCACAGGAAGTGGCTGGTAACATTAGTACTGTTATTATTACATCATTACAAATGTCAGATGGAAGTTTTATACTATAGCATTAAGTGATACTACACGTGTTACAGTGCCATTGATGAGCAGACAGATACATTCTAAACACATGTTCCATATTTCCACATATCCTTTTATATTATAGAACACTGCCTGAGGTTCTGCATCCTCACCAGAACTCTGTGCTGATTAATGGACCAGAAAGTCTTCCTTGAAATATTTCCACACTAAGCATCCTAAGCACACCGATATTCAGGGAATACGAGCTGCAGGGAACAGCAACAACATGATTTACAACTGTTTCTTTCCCCAAAACTATTTACTTTCAATTTGCTCAGAGGCTGGAGGTTTGTTTACATCCCGAGAAACACACTCTGAACTTTGAAAAAGGCTTTAATGTTGGTTTTTAGAAAAAAAAAAACGTTACGTCTTTAACGTTCTAAATACATTGCCTCAGCCCAGTTCTGTAATGCATGCAAAATGCTGTTTATGGGAAACCACATAAGAAACGACTTCTCAGAGCATGTTTGAAAGAGGGCTATTAACTCCACCTAAACAGCTGCTGAGGAAACACAGCTGAACTCAGCTTCTAGGCAGATGTTTTACTTTCAACAGCAGTAAACACTATTGGTCTTTGAAAGAAAGACAAAAAATTCAAGTGGCTGTTAAATTACAATACCGCTCTCAGTTTAAAAGCTTGAATTCCCAGTTCAGTGGAGGATTTGACTGAACGAAGTTTTAGCATGTGCTGGGATGGCAAAGGTTTGCACCACAGTCCGAGTAGCACATGAGAGTGAGAAAGCTTAACACACTGTCCTTACGATTCACATATAAATGTAACACATTATTATTATTTTTTCTTTCAGGTCAGCCTTCGGCCATGCTGTTTGCAGCCCTGCACGTGTACAAACACAAGCCTCTGCACTGAACTAACTGTGGCTGGCATGTTGACCCGGTGAGCTACACAGGCTCGGAGAGCTACGGCAACCTTTGCACAAACACAAGTGTGACTCCAGTGTGAACACATTCATTGTTGAGGACTGTCACACAGGAACCATGCAGGAGTCTTTCAAGGGTTTACATACAGCTGACCCTCAGTGGAAACTAAAGATGACAGAATCCTCTCATGAGGCTGTGTATTAAAACAGCCTACTGAGGGCTTAAATTGATGTCTTGGTTGATATATTAGATTAAACTATTGCTTTGAGGATTTTTCTCATTTGTTTATTTGTACCCAGTTTTTTTTGCTGTGGCATCACTGCATCCCCTAAACATAGTTTTTGCATGTTTTATTCCTGTATCCATTCAAAAGAAATATGGAGGGAACTGGGAGGCTTTATAGTCCTTTGTCATTTGCCAAGCCGCCCACAGCAGCAGGAACACAAGGAAGCATGGAAATCTGAGTGTGAAACTGGATGATGATCACACAAAGTTGAGCTGCGGCTAACTTGCTTTTGGACATGGAGATTTCAAGTTCACCTGTTATGTTAAATAATGACCAAGTTTGGTCAGTTTGATCACCAGACAAACCTGAGGTATTCAGAAACGTGTTTAAAGTAATGAGAGTACAATGATTCCATGCTGTAGCTACTTTACTAGAGCTGACTGATCCCCAGAATGATACATCATGTTGTTTAGGCCATCTTAACCCTTTCATGCATAGGGAGTGCAAGGCCAGCTACAGGACCAAGATGGAGAGCCACTTGCAGACTAACAATGTAAGGGCAGTCTGGAGAGGACTAAAGACCATCTCTGGTCACAGCAGAGGCCATGAGAGGGGGCTGGAAGGAGACCAGGAGAGGGCAAACGAACTTAATCTGTTTTTCAACAGATTTGACTCTGCCCCCACCCCTCCCCCCACTCATCAAAGCACGGACCATCCCAGCACTCTGACACCCCCCTCCCCCTACACCCCCACCTCCACCCCATGCCTCTCCATAACAGCTGACCAGGTGAGAAGTGAGCTGAGGAAGACCAAGGCGAGGAAGGCCGCAGGTCCTGATGGCATCAGCTCCAGACTGTTGAAGTACTGTGCAGACCAGCTCTGTCAGGTGCTCCTGCACATTTTCAACCTGAGCCTGAGTCTGGAGAGGGTACCAGCTCTGTGGAAGACTTCCTGCGTGGTTCCGGTTCCAAAGACAACGCACCCCAGGGAGCCCCACCACTTCAGACCTGTGGCCCTCACTTCTCACCTGATGAAGACCATGGAGAGGATCATCCTCAAAAACCTCCGCCCCCTGGTGAGCCCACATCTGGATCCACTGCAGTTTGCCTACCAACCGAGCACTGGAGTGGATGATGCAGTCATCTACCTGCTTCACAGATCCCTGACTCACCTCGAGAACACTGGCAGCACTGTGAGGGTCATGTTCTTTGACTTCTCCAGTGCATTCAACACCATCCAGCCGTCACTGCTCAGGGTGAAGCTGGAAAGAGCGGGAGTGGACTGTCACCTGGCTGCATGGACAACAGACTACCTCACCAACAGACCGCAGTACGTGAGGCTCCAGGACTGTGTGTCTGACATGGTGGTCTGCAGCACAGGGACCCCACAGGGGACAGTACTCTCCCCCTTCCTCTTCACCCTGTACACCTCGGACTTCAGTTACAACTCTGGGAGCTGTCACCTCCAGAAGTTCTCAGATGACACAGCCATTGTAGGGTGTGTGTCAGACGAGGACGAACAGGAGTACCGGGAGGTCGTCACCAACTTCGTTGACTGGTGTGAGCTAAACCATCTTCAGCTCAACACCAGCAAGACAAAGGAGATGGTGATTGACTTCCGCAGGAAGACATCCCAGACTGCACCGGTGAACATCCAGGGACTGGACATTGAGAGGGTGGAGACCCTCAAATACCTGGGTGTTCACCTCAACAACAAACTGGACTGGTCTCACAACACAGACATCCTGTACAAGAAGGGCCAAAGTCGTCTCCACCTGCTGAGGAGACTGAGGTCCTTTGGAGTGTACAGGACTCTGCTCCGGACTTTTTATGACTCTGTGGTGGCGTCTGCAGTCCTCTATGCAGTGGTCTGCTGGGGAGGAGGGAGCATGGAGAGGGACAGAAAGAGACTGAACAGACTGGTCAGGAGGGCCGCTTCTGTCCTGGACTGCTCCCTGGACTCCGTAGAGGAGGTGGGTGAGAGGAGGACACTAACAAAACTCAAGTCCATCATGGACAACCCCTCTCACCCCCTGCATGAGACTGTGGGGGCCCTCAGCAGCTCTTTCAGCAGCAGGCTTGTTGAATTAGAATTTAATATGACCATAGAATGTTTCAGGCCTTCTCAAATAAAGTTACTCTCTCCTCATGAGAGTGAACAGAATATGTCAATCTGACCTCCACAGACGTGGCTTCTTCTGTATCGTTTTGTTAAGAAGATAGACAGAATGTACCAGACGGACCTTGATTGTAATAATTTTGTTGTGCTAATCATACTCTAAAGTTATGATTAGAGATACACGCCTACGCAAACAACATCCACAAGTGTTTGAATATTATATGATCACACCAGGGATGCACTATCTGTGACGCACACACTGAAATGGCCAGTTAGAGACAGTCACGTATAGTACTCGGTCCAGCCAACCCTTTAAAAAGCATATGCATGAAAGAGTCGGGGCTCACTGCCAGAGGTCCATGAGGCCTCTGTCACTCCGAGCCCAGCGCTGTATGTACTTTACCTGTGACTTCTGTGACTGGAATAAAACTGCTATTGGGAACTGCAGAACTCTCCGGCTGAAATCCTCGGACTGTCAATAAAAGAACCGGGAGAATCTAACAGGCTGAGGCACCCACTCTGCAAGAAGGAACGCTACCGCAGGTCATTTCTCCCATCAGCCATCAGACTCTATAACACCAGCATCACTGGCTGATGTTAATATACTGCCTACCATCCATGTCATTCCATTCCTGTCTAAAGTGTAAATATCCTATGGTGTAAATATTTATTTCATTTCATCACAACCATATATTTATATTTATATTTATGTTTATATTTATTTTTGCTATTTTGTCTTTTCTATTGCTCTGTTTTTTTCCACTCTCCCTGTTTATATTGTTGCTGCTGTAACAAGAAAATTTCCCCCTATGGGGCATCAAATAAAGAAAGTCTCAAAGTCTCAAAGTGTTCAGCTATTCAAAAGCTGTTTTCTTGTTTTGATGGCATAGTTGCACATCAGCCACTACAGTGGAAGCTACTGCATCTCATCCACTGCTACCCAGTGGGATGCCAAGATGGCCGACAGACAGCCAGAAACACCAAGTTGCTCATTTCTTTCTGTTCAAACCTTCTATAAAAAGAAACCCTTGCAGGTAAGAAAAATATGGTGACATCAAGCAACATCTAAGGAGTCATGCAATTGCTAAATTTTCCAAGTATTGATTTTATATTGGGAGAAAATTATGATTAATCACATGTCCACTGAATTGTACATCATGCATCAGTAGCTAGGTTTCAACTACTAGACATGTAAATATATCTTTATAAAATATGGGTTGGGGAAAAAAAAAGTTCAAACCTTGTTTTTCATGAATAAAGATGAATAAAAACACTTATTAAAAAAATCCTGACTGAATTTATCTTAATTCATACATGAAAGGGTTTATGCTTATATTCTGTGAATATTTTAGTAAAACTAGACACATTGATAAAAGCAGTCATGTCTTTTGAAAGCTTAAAGCAAAGGGTTAGTATAACTTTTGCCAGCATTTGCAGTCATTTCCTCAAAAACGTCTGTCCCACTGATATTTAAAGCTGCACTCAGCAGTATTTTTACAGTAGCAGTGCTTCACATAACTCTGCATAATACAGCACACTGTGGCTCAGAGGTAGAGCAGGTCGTCCACCATTTGGAAGATCACTCCTCCTGTCTGCATGTCAAAGTGTCCTCGGGCAAGACACTGAACCACAATGTAAGTGTGTGTGATAGAACAGTCTCCTACTGAGATTCCACTTGTGTGAACGGTGAGTGCTTTGACCAGAAAGGTGCTACAGACCATTTACCGTGACGTGTAAGGTGCTGCCTGTAGTTCCAATTCAATTATCACCCAACTTTAATGCTCCCCTAGCTGATTGACAACCTTCACTTTCATCAACCAACAGCAGCAGGCAGCTCCAAAAACCCAGTGAATCCAACCTGCTCAACAAACTGCACACAAACACAGTTGGAGAGCATTTAGCAGCTAAAGAGACTTATATTTCCCCTTAGGAGAAGGTGGAGACCAAAACAGAGCTAACATGAGCAGGAATATTGGAGCTTCATTCATCAGGTGGCCGCAAACATGACTCCAAATGAATTATATTGTTGCTCTGTGTCATCTGCATGTTTAGAAGGGGAACAGTTTGCTGACGTAGGATTCATCAGGGCATTTTATAAGGTGATACATGTTATGTTTTTAGTTTGTTATACCCCCCCACCCACCCACCCAGTACCCAAAAATGGAATAAAGCAGCTTTAAATTGACCAGCAATGTTTTTGTGATCATAGGCTGATCAAAAGATTCTGAAAATACTTGTTTTTCTGTAATTGTGAAAATCCTAAAAAAAAAAAAATTTCGCCTCTTTTAGACATTTTAAATATATCTTTTGCTATATAATTCACCAAAACTAGTCTTGTAATGGAATGGAACCATAGTGATGATAGAATGTGTATGACCTGGACACATTCTAAATTCTCTGGACAGTTTAGTTCCATTTGGACGGAAAATGTCAGCAAACAGTAAAGTAAAAATTCCAGAGCAAATAAAACCCCATTTTAATTGAAGTTTGTGGATGTTGTCCTTCTCGTGAAGCCCAGTTGAATTATACATGCACTGGGGATGCATGTCACCGCGCTCAGAGCTCAGAATAATAAAACATTATCTTAATGAATTCATTCTCTGAGCCCCCCATATAGGGCTGAAAAGCAAACTCTGACAGAAATGTCCAGGCAGAGGTTTGTGAACTCGGCCAAATGTTAAATCATAGGTCTGCAGTGTTTAATTTCCATTTAAAGTCAGACAAAGTGTGGAGCAGTGGTCTAACACACACAGATCCTGAGTGCTCTGACAGGGTGACATTTTGGCTGAGCGCTGCCGTCACCTCCACTATGTGACTTTTCCACAGTCAGCTGTGAGGACTCATCACTGTGTGGATGGCCCAGCCAATTATGTTAATAGGAAGAAAAAAATGGCAAGTGGTGTGAAGAATTGCGGTGGGAATAGAATTAAGTCTTTATCATTACTGGGCTGAAGCAATTATCATCACCCCATAATGTGTGTGAGAGTGTGTTGGGTAATGGTGGGTGACATACAGTTGCACTCCAAATTATTCAACCCCCACTGCAAATTAGGTTTATCGGCAAAATGTACAAACTTTCAGTTGTGTTCAATGAGCTACTCAAACAAGAACAATTGAAATAGCTCGACACAACTAATAAAACCAGAGCATCACTGAGCCCCCGCCATGCTTCACTGTAGGCAGGCTGCTCTTTTCAGCCCAAGCCTCATTCTTCCTCCTCCAGACATACTGCTGATCCACAAACCCGAAAAGTTCCAGTTTTAGCTTCACAGAACAGAATCCCAAAACGTCTGTGGCTTATTTATATGGTTTCTAGCATGTTGGAGCCGACTTTTAGGTCAGTAGTGGTGTACGTCTTGGAGTTCAGCCATGGAGGCCTTCAGAGTTTAGTATGAGCCTTACTGTAGGACCTGATGATAGATATGACCGATGGCATACAATAAATACTGTTTACACTGAAATGAATAATAATTGTTACAACAAACTAACAAGCAGTGAAATGTGTTTTTGTCCTATTGTGAACTTCCTGATGTAACAGAGGTGGAATAACAGCACGAGAAATTAGTTGTACTTTTCCTGTTCAGACAATGTAATTAGATTACAGTTTAGTGAAAATACACTGGCCGAAGAGAAACTGCAAACACTCTCTCTGACTGTTAATTAGACAGTTCATTCAGTAGATTGTTAATTAAAATTTGATTAAAGATCCAATAAGAGACACAGATTTAGACCACATTCAGAATGCATGGGGGTTGCCATGGTAATCTGCTAACTTCCACCGGAGGGAAATAATCACATGCAAATGAGCTTTACATGGGGAGTTATCTCTCCCTATTTCTCCTCTTCCCCCCAATAGGCTTCATGGTGAGATGATAATAATCCCAGTGCTGAGAAATCTCAGATGCCTAATGATCCATGCACAACTCAAAATACTGAAATCATCCCAAACAGGAGCACCAACAATCTGCCAGTATCCCATAAACCCCACAGTGGAAGAATGGACCGTTTACCAGCTCCCAGAGCCAACACTTCATCAGTGTGAAGTAGAGCAGCATCCAGCAGATGAACACAAATAACTGATCACCGTAAACAGATCCATGGCTCACACACTGAGGATTCTCTAATAGCTGTGGAAATATGAAGAGTGGTTGGATACTTTAACCAGACAAATGACATGTAGTGCAGAGCAATATTTATTAATTAGCTACTGCATCTGATACTCATCAGCCATATTAATCTTCATTATAATCATATTAGTTTTTCTCATTTATTGTGAACATGACACTGCAGAGGATAACCTCTCAGATACTCAGATAAAACCTTCTGTGATTACCTAAATGAATAACATTTTAACGAGAAGCACATCATGTGAATGTAATGTAAAAGCACTTTGAGTGGTCGAGAGAAACAGAAAAGCTTGAAAAGAAAAGACAGGCACTGTCCAAATACAGACCAATTACCATCTATACAATGCATCTCTGGGGCAGTTCAGCCTGAGCTCATTTTGCTCATAAGGAGCAGGACCACTAAGATATCTGCAGCAGAGGGAGAGCCAGGCTCACTGAAGGTCTGAGTAGACAGAGAGGGTTCACCCACAACAGAGGTAAGGCTGCAATAATCACCTGCTTTAAAGTAAAACCATTTTTACAGATTTTTCTTTTTAAAAAAGGAAGATTTCACATTTTGTCATCACTTAGGTTGTGTTATATTATGTTACATTGAATGTTGAATTAATGTCGTATAAATATGTTAATATTAATTTATATTTTCTGTAAATCTTTCCTATGTATTCTCCTTTTATTATGGTCTAAATATTGTATGTAAGTATCCCCAGTAACCCTGGTGAAAAATACTATTTTTTTATTTCAAGTTAGTTAATTAGGCCTTCTGACTAAAAACTGTTTTTAAGACCAGTTTTAATATACCTACTTTAAAAATGCCACAATCTGCCTTTAATGGAGATTTAGTGCCGGCTGTAGCTCAAGGTTACACCCTTTGCCTCCATACCACCCAGTAACCCAGGGTGTTAGGGCGGTGACGCTGCGCGCCATGGTTCCCATAATTTGGTAGCTGTAAACAGGAAGTATTAGGTTGCCACGGAGTCAGTGGGTTTTCTGTGGACTACTTAAACTCAGGTTTTAGCTCATACTTTTAGGCAAATTGGCAGGATTAAAAGTATGCCAAACTAGCTATTAGCAGTTCCTGTTGGCACAGATGTACAGACAACTGTTCAGCTGTGTCCTGCAGCCACTGGCAGCAACAACAGTGTGAAAATCGATGGAGCTTGTTTGCGGTGGCTTATTTAATCACAGTGAAAGTAATGTCTGTGCCTGTTGTTTGCAACGCTCCATTGTTGGGTGGACCAATTTAACATCTTACAACTTAAAAAAATAAAATAACTTATGTAAAAGTTAGTATTTTTAATGTATTTTTACTGGTTAGAAGTGGGCAGCAGTGGTTACACATCTAAAATATGGTGGTGTGTAAAATCTTTGACAGTCGTATCAATTAGGCCTCTAAGTGATTCACAGTACGGTTTTCACATTTACCATGAACTAAAACACAGGCATGATCGTTGATATGTAAAATCCCAGCAACTGACTTTTTATTTATTTATTAAATAAACAAATAAAATTGGTTTATGTACTAATTTTGCATGGAAAACACACACTCACACACACACTCACACACAGTCTGGAGTATCTGCAGATGGTGGATGGTGATGATAGCATGAATTCAGAGCAATCACTCTGGCAGTTTTGTGTATGTAGTCTATAAGGGTGGTGATTGAAGGAGGCATTAGAGCAGACATGTCAAACTCAAGGCCACATCCGGCCTGCGAGTAAACAGCACTCCCACCTCTCCTACTACAAATCCCACAATGCACTGAACAGCTGCTGCGCTAGTCAAGAGCTGTGCAGCAAGTATAATGACACACCAACCAGCGGATCAATGCATCGTCAGTGCCTTTATAGCAACACTTAAGCTAGCCCCCAAAATAAACGGCTAAACTTTGAAAACAGGGACTTTCAAAGCAGGTGGGAGGAAGAGTTTTACCTGTTTGTCGATTTTGGAGGTTTGTGGAGCTGATGTAGCCGTAATTAAAGAATAGAAATATAAGAAAGCACTGTGAGACAAAACGTGAGGATAAGTACAAAAACGAAAAAAAGAAAAAAATTATTAAAAATTATTAAACATTTTATTTATTTAATTGAGGAAAAGTTGTTGAAGTCTGGCTGTTTAAATTCATATTTCTGAATAAAATATATATTATTATATTCTATAATAAAATAGTCACTTTTAGACTCTTCAGTAAATGTTGAGCCCGTTGGCCCGCGACTTAGACTGTGTTTTAAATTTTGGCCCCTCCTTTGATTGAGTTTGACACCCCTGCATTAGAGGAATGAGATAAAGTCAGATGATGCCATCTCCGGGATAAACAATGACTTTTAGGGGCTGAAAACAAAGTGCTGCGAAGCACTGGTAAATATGAGGGATTCTGAGGAGCTGGTTTTACTGTTTGGCTTCCATCCCTGATAAGAACCAAGAAAGGGGCATCTGGACAACATCCCGGTCCTGCTGCATATGACTGAGTCACCATGGATACAGGCCTCACAGTAGCTGTACACTTCATACCACAGCACTTGAGAATTACCCACTGTGATAATCTGTATTGAATGTCTGACCAGCACTTGTTGTCACTCCATGTTTCACCAGCCTCTCCTCCAAATGTATATTATAGATTATTTACATATCATGGTTTGAACTTATAGCAGGACATCTCCCCTCTTCTGTCATTTTCTCTAATCTATTCCCAGAGCAGTTCCATTGCTTACACAAGTCTCTTTGCTCTGTTCAAAACTACCACTTGATTTTGCTTCAAGCTGACTGGTTGAAACATCTAAAACCACTGACTCATCCAGTTTGAGTGGAGCTGAGATGGGCCAGTTTATAGCACTCCAACGTTTCTCTGCGGTTCTCTAAAAGAGTTTTGCCTTGTCAGGAATCTTTGGTTTGAACTTAAAGTGTTGACACATGGTGTCATCTTTGGTCCTGACAGAAGTATCTCAAACGCTGCTCATTAGATTACCATGAAACTGTGACATTTGCTAAAGATATCCAAGGCCCTTTGAGGATAAATTCCCCGTCCTTTCATGTAGCACTGCCATGAGGTTAACTTATTGTTTTTGAGTGACGTGTCTAGAAAAATAGCACCAAAGTCAACATCTGTAGCAATTCTCAGAGTTTTCATCTAACTCTGTCATCAGGTCACATTTCAGTCTGTCCAGTACTTTGGTTTATAACCAAATACCAGCAAACAAATGCCACACCCATCAACCTCACCTGGGCAAGTGTTGGCGTGCTAATCAGTTTAAAGATGATGAACTTGGTGAACATAGTTACTTACTTGAACATCAGCATGTTGTCATTGTCACTGTGAGCATATCAGCATGTAGCTACAGCCTAATAGAGCCATTGTCATGGCCACATCCCCCCACTTGGCTGTACCCCTCCGTTTTGCACTCTCATGTAGGGTCTGGTGTCCCATTTCTTTCAAAGATCAAGGGGTAGTGGTCATCTAGCCCTCCAAATGGCCGACCAGACGGAATGTTTTCAGCTGCAGACTTCAAACCTAGTGGTAGAAGAAAGTTCCCAGAATGCTTTGAGAAGTAAGGGAGTCTAATATATTTATTAAGGCCAATTGTAAGATGGCAGTGTAATCTGCAATATTTTAAAAGAAAAAGATTTTTTTAGACAATTGAACTGATTCAATCTCATAAAATACCTTTACTATCAAACTAGCGAACTCTTCCGGGTGCGCTGGCCAGTACACCAAGAGCTGTCGCGTATGGTGACGCCACACTTCCTTGGTTTGGTTCAGTCACCACAGGAGGAGAACCCACCCTTTCAACTGATGCCATGGTCCTGAATGATGACATCTGGCCCGTCCTCAGGGCTAAACCTCTAACACTCAAGCCTACGCCCAGAGTCCAGGGAGGCCAGGTGTGCTCATCTGGGCACCTACTGAGCAGTGTGCTGCTGCTGAATGTGTTTCTCCTGTTGCGGCCCGGTTTCTTAAGAGATCAGAAGTGCAGTCTCAGGCTCCACTCTAGGTACTTGTTGTTCACCTCTATTGTCTGGCCCGTGGTGGTACCACTTCTGCTACACAGGAGCCTGTGTAAAGGATATCGCTCCCGCTGCTCTGCAGCAGATCTCAGGAGCGAAATTCAGCTTCTGCTGTTGTTATCAAAGAATGGAACAACTGAGTTAAAAAACAGCTCGAGACTCTGTGTGCCTCGTGAGCAGGCTGCTGGACACCAGGAAACAGGCCATTATTTACACCCCACTACTACGTTTTGGTGATGTAAAGTTCAGCTGCATACGCCAGCTTCACATCTGGCTGAAGGGTTACTGCAGTAGCACAGACATCCCCTTTGTGGACAACTTCACCACCTTCTTAAACACACCCCAGCTTTTTAAAACTGATGACCTCCACCCCTTTCACCCCCCTCTGCTAACTTTGAGCTGATCTTCCACTCTTGTAAGTCTCCCCATACCTACTTACTGTCAGTAAGTACTCCAATTACTCCTCTGGAATCACAATGTGTCCAGTCTAGTTAAATCCATACTGTCGGTATCACCACCTGTACTCACATCATTCCTGTTCAGTATAAATCTGGCCATCTAGCAAGACGTAGAAATTGACCTGTGTCTCCTTCAGTAATCTAATTTATCCTCCTGTGTGCACTCTCATCCACCTGCTGCTACCTCTAATGTCACACAAGAAATATTTCAAGGCTTTAAATAACGCAACGGCATTGGATTTTCACATTTGAATATAAGAAGCCTGCTGCCAAAAATGGACTATATCCATGTCTTAATATCTCCTCGTCCTGACAGAAACATACAGTTGCTCTCAAAATGATTCACCCCCCATTGCAAGTTAGGTGTATTTGCACAATTTACAAACTTTCGGCTGCGTTCAATGAACAACTCAAAGAACAACAATTGAAATAGCTCAGTGCATTACGACAGACAAGAAGAAACTGTCACATGCACATGCTCAAACAAACATTTGCAGACCACATATGGTATGTATGCACAGACATGCATGCATCCACACACCCAGTCTGTCTGTAATTACATATGGAGTACCTGTGTTTTCAGTCGTGTGCAATTACAGCCAAGATACAACTTATCTGCATATGTGAATAACTTAGCATAATAACACATCTCTGAAATCTTTCATCATGCCTCAGGTGGCATCTGTGTGTCTGTCTGTCTCATATGCACTCTAATAATAACATGAAGCAGCCCAAGAAAAGAAGGAGCAGGCAGAGACAGCTGGGACCTTAGACTCAGGGTGTCAGGAACCACACTCAACACAAAAGTCAAAGCCAATTGCATCCATGGACCATATGCATGTCTGACAGTGAGTCACATTTTAATGTAATTTCTTCATTAAAACCTGCCTTTTACTGAAGTTAACACCTCAGGGCAGAGGGTTGAACATCAGGTGCCTCCCCCAAGTACCAGTCTGTTCTGGCAACAATCTCAACCTTTTATTATTTCAGAGTAGTGCCTGCAACTCCCTTAAACGCTCTCTTATTTGGAGCATTCAGAACACAACTCACACAAGTCGCTTCTTACCAGGTGCTATAAGTCTCTGTAGATGTCAAATTGAGGATACAGTTGTAATGAGGAAATGTAATACATTGTTAAAGGAGGTCTGTAATATAGAAATATCAATAGTTAAATGGAATTCATTAGAATTATGACCATAAATTAACATAAATCTTTCAAATACTGAGATACTCCTGAAGATATCAGTCCTTGTTGATTTGGCAACACCTGTGGTTACCATGGTAACATGAGGTCATACTAGAGCAAACAGTTGTGTGTTTACAGTGCAGCCAAAAAAACTCATTCTTATAAAGAAGCCAGTCAGAAATGAGCCATTTTCCATCATGCCATGAGCAGCTGTGTGCTGAGTTCCTACTGAACATGGCATACAACAGCAGGACACATTAATGAGGTTTGTTACTGTACCCTGCTGAGGATTTATATATATGCTCTTCATCCAGCAGCTCACTGACTGCTCCATTGCTGTGTGTGACATTTCAAATTGACTGACTGACAAAAATGAAGAAAATGTCAGCTTTTTTGTCTGTAGACATGCATCTGGTGAAACATAGAGGTTAGCGGTTGTCAGTCACAAATGAGCTGCGTTTTCTATGGCTTTTTCTCAATCAAAGCCACCCAATATTTGGTGCATTTGAATGAAGCAGCGGCAGTGGGATGTTCTGTTTGCAGAGTGATTCTAATTCAGTGCAGGTTTGGCAGACTAACAATGTAGGAAAATCCTGATAGTAAATAAACAGAATGGCCATTGCATCTTAACCTTTAAGCAGAATGGGTGTCCATGCCGTGCCTTGACTTAAAAAAAAAAAGTCAAAGGTCAGTTCCATACTGGCCGCGGGCACTGGTCTTTGGATGCACAGTTTTTACACACAGGATCAGTTCTGTTAAATGTGCCTGCTGACTAAATGGCCTGTTTGCAATGAAACCAGTGTGCTGCTTTTACAGTTATTGGTTCAACAGCTAGCAATTGTTTTTTTTGTCTTGTCCCTGCAATTAGATAAAAGCCCAATTCTGATGCTTATCCAGCTCAAGATGAATCTTTTCAGCACCTTTACATTGTTGTAGAGAGCAGCAGTGAGTTCAGCGTAGAACCTGACACAAAGCAGCAATCTCAGACATATTGAAGTAAGGGTTCAATGAAGTGAAATAAATTTACCCACAGAAATAGAAAGGGATGTGACTTATCTCAACATTGGTTCAACAGAGTAATGAAGGGAGACCCGCCACTTTTATTTCATTAAAGATCAAAATTTAAGAACAGCTTCATTGATCTCAAATGGAAATGGACATTTGTCCTGTTTCAGACTATTTACATATTTGAGCACTGACTTATTGTGTAATTACAGCCGTGTCTGATGCTTACTGTCAGCATCAGTGCAGTTTTGTGTCCTTCATGTGGCAAAGCAGGAAGTAAGATCCATAGGGGCTCTCTTTCTTTACTTTGGAAGAAAAAAAAAAACAGTCTGCTAATTCCACAGATCTTCTTTCTGAATCACCACTGAAAACTGTGAAAAAATGCACATGGGAGTGATTATCAATGATCAAATCAGTAGCTTTTAGCAGTGGGTGTATTCACTACTGGTGTACATGACGACTTAGGTTGGAAAAAGATATGAATGAATGACCCATGCATGAAATCAGCAAAGACATTCATAATTTATAGTTTACAGTTTAATTTATAACGTAATTCATTGAATACAATCCAGGGTTTTGCAGAATTAATTAATTTATGAATTGTCTTCTGTTTCTTTGGTGATGGGGCAATAAATAACATAATTCTATAGGAAAGGTATTTTTAACAAAATTAATCATATTTTTTATTTTTTGTATTTTTTCAATAGTTTGACATCTGTTTGCTCTATAATTACTATGGTTACAGAGGATGTCTGTGTTTGTGTGTACCAGTTTAGTAGGTTCCCTGAGCCTTATCCAATCCTGCAGCCTTACACCAAATCCTACATGTCTTGTATTCAGTTTTCTGAGGCTGTCGGATGAGTGATCTCATTCTGTGGTCATTTTGGTAGCTGTAGTATTTATGGTGCTGTTAGATTGAATTCTATTATTGTAGCATGTCTCTAATTTTTTGTCCAGTTCTATTTGAATAAATGAGGGTTGTCTCAATATAGTTGCAATATAAACTGAACTAAACTGGCATCCTAAAAGGAAGACTTATTACTGAGCCTTTGTACGGGATTGCTTTATATGCATGGCAGCTATATTTTAGTTCTATAGCAACAAGATGTGGGAGACACAGACTCCCTAAAACAAAAGTGAATATCTAATCAGATTCTTCTGTCATTCTTGTATCTTTGCGAGAAGAATGAAATGGATGTGTTATTGATGTATTTGTGACATGGGAAGATTGATTATTTAACAGTTGGACCGGAAAGGTTAAAGCAAGTGGACTGAACATGTTTCAACAGCTGCTGATAAATCTGTGAAACACTAGGCAAAGGAATTTAGATGAAAACTGCTGTGAACATTTGAGTTTTGTCTAATAAATGCTTTAGAATTATCAGGTAAGAGGATTACGCCGTCTTTTTATGTTCTTTGGGGCATTATTTTCCCACAATAATTCACTAAATATCCCATTTTGAAAGCAGCTCTGATGGTTTGTAATGCAGCCTCATTAGATAAAATAAAAGGTGAGTAAAGTTACTTGATGATCCAACACATTACTTTTCTCATACTGTGCTATTGCATACTGCTCTTTTCATCCTTTTTCTGACTGCTGCGTTTTAGCTGCAGTCTCTTTAAGGCCCCCCTCCCAGAAAACCCAGTCTGCTCTGATTGGTCCCTGAGCAGCCACCGCCCAACAACTTCCGCAGCTCTACAGTCTCCGAAGAGGAATCACATTAGCCGAGCGACGTGCAAGCACCTAACAAGGGCATATGTTCAATAGATCTGTGCGTATGACATCACAAACTGGGCCAAAGCTAAACACAGCATTTTTTGCATTTATGGAAAGATGGAGCACAAAAACAGAGAAGAAGGTCTTTGTCATTGTTTGAGTGCTTGTAGACACACCGGGGGACACACATTTATGTTGAATAGACATTGAAAAGAGCATTTTGCTTAATTTGTCCCCATTAGTATTGGCTGGGCTTTTCAGACCTAGAGGCTACGTCCACTTATTTTATACAGTCTGTGGTGTTATCCCAAATACCTAATGTCCAAATCCTCGTGAGGGTGAAGGGGGCCAATGTGAAACACAACAAGAGTGCAGGTTGTTTGGAACACAGCTATAAGCTTATCTCCCACACACACACTTTGAATGGACATTTTCTCTCCAATTCAAATCACGTGCCCTCATTGGGGGATGACAGTTCCTTAGAGCAGCTACACTTAAACAGCAGGAGCCCCACTGCTGCCCTCCTGTTTCCAAAACACCACCTTTCAGACCTTTTCCATTTCACTGTCAGGACCAAACCGCCTGCTATTTTACTTCAGTGATGATAATATCTTTTACAGATGTATTTATCAGTTGGTACTTTCTGGAATGTAAACTGTCCGACATGCGTGCCGCCCCGCCTCTGTGTCGTGGCTCTGTGGTGGTGGCGTGGCCATCATTACGAGGAGCTAGAGTCCCTGACGTAGAAACACCATCTGTTACATGAAGGGGAATTATGCTAATCACTGACTGCTACATGACAGGCGTCTGGAAGAGGGGAGAGAGGTTAAGACGAGACGGGGGGGCGGGGGGGTGGGGTGGGGGGGTAGAGAAGGAGCGGAAAGCATTCAATGAAAGTGACAGGAGGGAGAGATGAAGACACCGAGAATGTGGCGAGGCACAATAAAACTGGAAAAGCATTGATGAGAGTGAAAAGAGGGAATTCAATACTGTAATACAAGACAGTGGGTGGGGGTGGGGGTGGGGGTGGTGGAGCACAGTCTCCCTGTTAAGCTGTCATGGTTTCATCTCACTAAATAATTGGAGTGGAAATGTCTATATTTATATGCAGCATTTAGCTGACATGGTGAGGAACAGGCCAGCAGGTCTCAGTGAGCTAAATGTAGGAGATAATGAGGTAAATAAAAAGTCTTTGTTCTCTGGTTGCAGCACACTTGGTCCATACTGAATAAACTGGCTGCCGCTCTTAGCAAACACACTGCTCACTACCTCATGTGGGAGGAAAAGCTGACATGGAACAGGGCTCCCGCAGACACACCAGTGGTTGATATGGAGGAAAGCTGATAATCGGCGGCTGTGGCTCAGAAGTGGAGCCAGTCGTCTATCAATCGGAGCGTCGGTGGTTTGATCCCCCGCTCCTATGAGTCAGCGTGTCCTTGGGCAAGACACTGAACCCCAACTTGCTCCTGAAGCAGCTTCAGTATGTGAAAGAACAGTCTCCTCCTGCTTAGATTCCTCCTGAATGAATGATGTGTGAATGTGTGAATGAGGAAGTGATTGAGTAGTTGAAATGACTAGAAAGGTGCCGTACACATACAGAGCATTTACCATTTAACTTAGTGTAGGTGTCACAATGATAAGATCCTCTAAGCACCACTGAACAAACTGAGTGAGCAAACAGCCAACATGTCAGACATTACAGCAAGAGACACAGTGGTTCAGTATCAGCTCATGGTTTGAACCAACTGTAGCTGTGATAACAGCCTTTCATGGCAGAGGCTGTTGTTGATTTGTTTTACCTAAATGTGGAACTTGAGGTGGGCACTGTGCCAGAGTGATGTGGGAAGCATCATTCTGATGCCCCAGTGTGAGCTAAACCAATTTGAAGCCCCAACTTTTCTTTCTTAGAGCTTCTTCCTATTGAAAATAATCCAGAGAAAGAAGTTCGTGGTGAATAGACACCCTAGTTCTGCGTGGATAGCTGGCCTTTAAGTGAGACATTAGGAGAGAGAAGAGAGGAAGCGTGAGGAGAGGATACAGGGGACACAGGAGAGGTGGAGAAGAAGGAAGTCAAATCTGTAAGAAGGGAAAACAAATGGCGGGGTTTGCTGGATGTTGAAGCTATGGGTGAAGTAGCAGGGGTCTCACTTTTAAAGGAGAGGATAGTGAAAAAGAGGGAATATGTGGAATGCTGCAGGATGAGACAGAAGGAACAGCATGGCATCAAAAAGACATATGACAGATATATTCATTCCTTTATCTTCCAAGAAACCACTGTCTCATTTATAGATACTGTCATCTGAAGAAAATCCAACAGACATGAAAGGTGATCAGATCAGTAGGGAGGAGATATCTTATACATCTAATAACCTGGTGTTCAATTCTATTATTTCCATGTAAGTTTAACCTGCAATAAAAAGCTTCATCCTTGACTTTCTTCACCGGCCACAGACATTTTCTCAGGACACGAGTGAGTGTTGGAATTCTATAAGCAAGATACAACTTCAGCTTCATTTCCTTAACTTTTCCAAAATCTCGGTGCAAGTAAAGCTGTAAAAGAACAACAGTCCATACTGTGAAGTGAGCTGTGACTTGGTGTTTACCTCTATTATACAAGCATTTGTCCCCTGAAGTCCAACATCTAATGTCACTTGAGTTTCATTTCACTTTAGTGCTCTGTGATGTGCCAGAATGAAAAGTGTATGCGTAATGTGTACAGCCATGGCCAAGTGTGGCCAGAGGGCAGTGCACAGTTCCATTTATGTATGTATTTGATGATGTAATTCCATCAGAGTAGATTTCTATGCACTCCGCACACAGCATAGCTGTCGTTAGTTACATTTGTAACTCTGTGATGTGCCATCTAATAACACGGCCTGTGATCGGAGACAAGAATCAACATGGCTGCCAGCGATTTCAGTCATCAAAATGAACCCTTGATGAATTATGGAGTGCCTGGATGGACTATAAGAGCAAATGTCGGCTGAACGGTGTTCTACACATCAGTTTTTAAAGAAAGTCGCTACTGTTACAGCGATGTCATTAAAAGTATGAAGTGAGTGATTTTGCGAACGTGGGCAACTGCAGAGGGTTAAAGGGCGACTCCTAGAGTTTATATGAGAAAATGGTTTCAGTAAGGATGGGAAATGTAACTTTTAATTCACATGCTACATATGTTACTGTCAGATAGAGTTAAAGTTGGGTTAGGGTTAAGGTTGGAGCAAAAACACACGTTTGCTCCTCAGAGTCTAATAGTGGGGCTCCAGCTGCCTCATGCACCTATGGGCTCACCAAAAAGCAAAGTAGGGAAGAAATATGGAGCAAATGGAAACAGGAAAACGGACGGAGAGGAACTGTGACAAGGCAGCAAGAAACAGGTGGGGGTGCATAGACGGCAGCAGACAGAGAGCAAACAGATGGCCACTCACTGTGCATCATGGTGGGTTTCATTCGCTGGCTGTGTTCTGACCACATGGACCAATACAGCACTCAGGCCACGCTGTGTGTGTGTCTGTGTGTGTGTGTGTGAGTGTGTGTGCAGGCAGTTACTGTTTGGGAGTGAGTCCAGGTGGAGCCGTAATGCTGCAGCTCCACCTTTCAACAAAACAATAATCATTTATTTACGCTACTCCACGTGTGCCTGACTGTCAGTTTGTGTGTGTGTGTGTGTGTGTGGTGCAGTCATGCTGGTGCTCATGTCCATGTGTCTGATTACACACTGTATGTTATTGTGTGTGTGTGTGTGTGTATGTGTGTGTGTAGTTATGTCCCACATCAACCTTTATCAACCGTCCTCTACGTGTCTTTGCCATTGGTATTTAAATCTTTTCGTCGTGTGTGTGTGGATGTGTGTGTGCAGATCATATATATCTGCCTTCCTCTAAAGGCCACACTGCTGGAGCATTTCTCTTTGAAATGGAGACAAGCGATTTGCTCTCTTGTAAACTGTACAGAACAACTCTTTTCTCCACTCACAGGAAAATGTCACATCCTCAAGAAGTCAGCTTTGTAATAAATCTGGTGGCTTTTAAAAGTCTTCAAAGTCAAATGGAATATAGTGGAATGCATGTAACTACATACTGTGGGGTGTATCCTTAAGGTTATGACATTTTGGCTTGAAAATGTCACATCCATCATTGATCCACAGTAAGGAGAGTCAGAGGGAATCAGGCTGAGTGCAGAGCTTTGTCCATCTGGAAACGCGACGATCTTTGCTCCCATCAAAGTCATTTGAGTGTTTCCCTTTCAGCATGGTGCTGGTCACCAGCTCTTTGACCTCCAGGGGCCACATTCATTTTGGAAGAAACAGAAATGAAACTCACTCAGTGATGTTTGTCAGGAGAGCTGGACTATCTTTTGTTCACTTGTGTCTACTTAGATTCTCACAGATGCATTGTGCTGTGAGTATAGTTTGAGGTTGTGTGATTCTGATAAAATCCATATGGAGAACAGGAAGTGAAAAGCTGAAAGGGTGAAATGGAGGAAAGCCCCTACTGAACTACAGTAGGAAGGTATAGACAAAGAATCACAACACTGGTTTCTCATTTGTACCATCCTGGGAATTCACCCTAACAACAAACGCTCAACGTTAACCGTGTGGTTGTTTATTGAACGTTACTGAGTTAACCACTGGTTACAGGCCATTAAAGACGTGGATCATCCCAAAACAATATGGACAAATCAATGTCTCTCTCTTTTTTGAACTGTCAGTGGTTGCTGAGTTATAGAAACAAACAGTAATTAAAGCTGCAAGCAGCGTTGGAGGGCTCTCGCACCTCCGTGCATGTCGGGGCGTGCGGCGGCTTAGCCCCGTTGCCAGACTCCGACCCTTCCATGCTGCTCAGAATTTTCATGTATTTTGGACAGTGCGTGAAGGAGTTACATGTCACTTCCTGTGTCCCCTATGTGGCTCTAGAGGACAGCCACTAATGATGTCCTATATTCCAGTATATGAAGTGTTTTTTAAACTGTAATAGTCTATTTGAGGATTTTCAGTCAGGTTTTAGAGCGAACCACAGCACAGAGACAGCACTGGTGAAGGTTACAAACGACCTCCTTATGGCATCAGACAGAGGACTTCTCTCTGTCCTGGTCTTGTTAGACCTGAGTGCTGCTTTCGATACCATCGACCATCACATCCTGTTACAGAGACTGGAACAGTTCATTGGTATAAAAGGAACTGCATTAAGCTGGTTTAAGTCCTATTTATTAGATCGATTTCAGTTTGTACATATTAATAACGAATCCTCTGTCCACACTAAGGTTAGACATGGAGTTCCACAAGGTTCAGTGCTTGGACCAATACTCTTTATCTTATATATGCTTCCTCTTGGTAATATTATCAGGAAGCACTCCATTCATTTCCACTGTTATGCAGATGATACACAATTATATTTATCAATAAAGCCAGATGAACCCAATCAGTTGGTTAAACTTCAAATCTGCCTTAAGGACATAAAGTCCTGGATGAGCAGCAACTTTCTGCTGCTAAATTCAGATAAAACTGAAGTTATTTTGCTTGGCCCCAGACACCTCAGAGACAGCTTTTCCACTACCTTAACTGCTCTGGACGGCATTACTCTGGCCTCCAGCTCCACTGTGAGGAATCTGGGAGTCTTATTTGATCAGGATTTGTCCTTTAACTCCCACATTAAACAGATTTCTAGAACTGCCTTTTTCCATCTACGTAATATTGCCAAAATCAGGCCCATCATATCCACTGATGATGCAGAAAAATTGGTCCATGCATTTGTCACTTCTAGGTTGGACTATTGTAACTCTTTATTATCAGGCTGCCCCAATAAGTCGTTAAAGACTCTCCAGTTGGTCCAGAACGCTGCTGCTCGTGTTCTGATGAGAACTAAAAGAAGAGACCACATTTCTCCTGTACTGGCCTCTCTTCATTGGCTTCCAGTAAAATCTAGAATAGAGTTTAAAATCCTTCTCCTCACCTACAAGGCTCTTAAGGGTCAGGCCCCATCATATCTTAAAGAGCTTATAGTACCGTACTACCCTACTAGAGGACTGCGCTCCCAGAATGCAGGTCTACTGGTGGTTCCCAAAGTCTCCAAAAGTAGTTCAGGAGGCAGAGCTTTCAGCTATCAGGCTCCTCTCCTGTGGAATCTCCTTCCAGTTTGGGTTCGGGGGGCAGACACCCTCTCTACATTTAAGAGTAGACTAAAAACCTTCCTTTTTGACAAAGCATATATTTAAGGGCTGGATCAGGCCTTAGACCAGCCCCTAGTTATGCTGCTATAGGCTCAGACTGCCGGGGGACTCCTATGGTGCACTGAGCTCCTCTATTCTCTATCCTCCTCTTCCTCTCCATCGTTAGGTCTCATGTCAGCCAAATGTCTGCCTCTAACTTGCTATCTTCCCCGGAGCGTTTCTGTACTTTCTCATCTCTCAGGTTCCTGTGGATCCTGTGGATCCTGGTCCTGGCCCTGCTGATGTGGTTCTCTGGTTCCTGTGGGTCCTGGTCCCGGTCCCGCTGATGTGGTTCTCTGGTTCCCGTGGATCCTGGTCCTGGTTCTGCTGATGTGGTTCCCTGGTTCCTATGGATCCTGGTCCTGGCCCCGCTGATGTGGTTCTCCAAGGCTACAGCCTGTCCGTCCTTGGGAGCTGGATCTCTCCTTCACTGTGGTGCTCCCGGAGGTTTCTCTTTTCCCACTGGGTTTTTTGAGTTTTTCCTTCCCGAAGAAGGAGGGTCATAAAGGGCAGGTGATGCCTCGGACTGATCCATTGGCCTCATCGACTGCTGGACTCTTTATTAGATTGTTTGTTCGCTTACACTTGTTTATTTCAGTGAACTTTGTAAAGCACTATGAGACACTCTGTTGTGATATTGGGCTATACAAATAAAATTGAATTGAATTGAATTGAATTGAATTGAATTGTTGACTACACTGTGAAAATGTCGTGCAAATCAAATGATCATTGCCATAGATGTGTTACTTCCTGTTGCCACCAGGTGGCGCAATAACTGTGGTCAGTAATTGGCATCTAGATGTCTTCAGGCCGGGACTGTTATTAAGCGTGACAAGTTTGAAAGAGATTGGATAATGTACACTGAAGTTCTAGCAATTTCCTGTTTCATGACGAACAGCGTTGCCATGGTGACAGCGTCTGACGAAACGTCAACAGCTTCATAACTTTGCATCATCCACATCATAACCTGCTGAGAGAGAGACGTCCGAGAATAAAACATGCACTTCCTCTCGCCACTAGGTGGCGCTATGACTATGGTTCAAAATTGGCATATACATGTCATCAAACGTTATAAATTTGGTGAAGATAGGACCTTGTACAGTGGAGTTACAGCACTTTAAATGCTCATGGCGAAGGAAAATTTATTATCGAAATTGCCTGGTCGTCATGGCAACAGCTTTTGACGGAGACTCACGGCGTTCGCTCCAGACCAACATCAACATCTTGAGGCTTCCCTGACCAAATTTGAAGTGGATCTGATCAACTGGCTGGTCTTGAGCCATCATAATGTAAAACATAGCATTTCCTGTTGCCACCAGGTGGCGCTGTGACTGTGAGTGAATATTGACATGTAGACGTCTTCAGGGCGGGACTCTCATCAGACATGTCAAGTTTGGTGCTGATTGGATCACGTACAGTCAAGTTATGAACAACTTCCTGTTTGACTGCGAATCATGGCGAGACACTGAATTTTGACAGCTCGCCACGCCCAAACCGTTCAAATTCTGTAGAGACTTTTAATAACTTTTCATCGTTGATACCTTCTCTACCAGCTGACCAAGTTTGAAGTCGATCGCTTCAACCCCCTTGGACTAGTTCGTTCATTTACGTCCCCTGTAAATGGCAAAAACTGCGTGAAAAATCCACTATGGCCGACTTCCTGTTTGGTTTAGGTCACCCCTCCAAGAGACCTGGAGAGATCATGAACCCACCAAATTTCGTACACGTACATAAAACGCTGTTCCGGGGCTTGACATTAGGGGGCGCTACAGAGCCATTTTGCCACGGCCATTTACGAAACCTTTAAAATACGTAATTTTTCACCACGACTGATGCGTGTGCAAATTTTTGTGAGTTTTCGTGCATGTTCAGGCCCCCAAATTAGCAACTCATTGTGGATAAGAACCAGAAGAATAATAATTCCTTGCATTTCAACTATGTTTTTGGCCCCCTGGTCGCCTGGTTTTTTGCATTTGTCGTATTTTTTCATCCCCTTTGTGCTCAGGGCCTATGGGGTCCGTACATCTCTTGGTTCTTGGGTTCTGGCATGTTTTCCTCCCTTGCATGTTTTTCACCCACGCAATTTCAATAGGGTCCTCGCACTGCTTGGTGCTCGGGCCCTAATAAAGCAAAGAAAAAACATTATTGAGAATGGTGCAAAGTCAGGAGACAGTATGGAAACAGAAAACAGCATAAACATGACCACACAACTTATGTTACCTTGGATGAAGGGGTTGCTGCCAATGTGAGCATTATCCAACCCAACCGCAGATGGAGCGTCACAGGTCAGTTCTGCCGGCATTTTGGTCAGTTTCTTGCATCGTTTCCCCCTTAAGAGCAAAAACATTTGATACTCCATAAAAGCTCATCGTGGTTTGTCTGTTTGATTGATTCGAGTATGTGAAGTGCTTCCAATTTACAAAATCACTTACTTGTCCTCCATCTGCAGTTGTCACCACAGCAACGGAGTGATGTGACGTCATATGCAACATTGTCAAATTCTGCTTGTTTAATAAGACTTATAAACTGGTCCAAATACACAACAGAACAACAGAAGCACATTTAGGCTACTAAAAAGGCTAGAGCTACAAAGCAAACAGTGGTGGAAGTGTGAAGACCGAACCCTAATGGGAAGCTCTCTCGTCAGTACATGAATGCAGCACAAGAACACATGCATCTGACAGATGACTGTAGTGTCTTCCATTGTCAAAGAAACCAAGTTTTCTGACATGACAAATGTCTATGCAGAGGCTGAAGCTCTTAAGTTGCACTTGGACATGTTGCTGAGGTTTAGGTACCTTCTCAGTGTCTCCCAATGACTTTGTCTACACTTAATAACTTTGAATTGGAATTGACTTATCTCAGCTCCTGTTGCCTCACAGGCACATCTACAGTCTCCAGAGACGTCAAGACTCATACTGGCAATAATGAGGTTCTGCGTCCCTCTGAGGCTCCAGTGTCAGCTTTATCAGCCCCTAGCAAATTCTCTCTTATCTTTTGTGCTATTGGAAACTTTTTATTGACTTGTTGCTTTGAATGCCTCCAAAGGTTAAACAAAACATCTAACATGTTGGATCACTTTTGTGGTCACTTTGCAACCATGTGCCTCTGGTAGATCATGGTTCTAGACCTCTATGTTACTAGCCCTATTGACAGAAGGATTATATGCAGCAAAATGTGGCAGCTTTTGACATTTTCGGTTAAATCGTGCAAATTGATGGTATTTTTGTTACTTGGCCTCATTACTATGTCCTAAAATGCACCGTTGCATCTCACTGACACATTTCCCATGCATAGATAAAATCTGTCTTTTCAGTATCAAAGCATCACCCCCTGCAGGCTTGAAAGGTGGCTGTAAAAGCTTTGCTGGCTCCCTGACAGAAAGCAGCAAGTGAGTCAGCTTGGATTCATGGCTTCAACAATGGAGCCCACAGTGACAGGTTTACACCTGTCAACAAAAAGCATAAAAACATCTTTAGAGAGTTTCAAACACCACTGCTGTCCATCTGCACAGAGTCCTGTTTGTGTCAAGCTGTTGTTGCATTATGATTCCAGTTGTGGTCTTGACTGGACTGAATTAACATCAATTACAACTATATGAGGACCAGAAAAGCCATTTAAACTCTTCTATGGAACATACTATCACGTTCACTGCAATGAGGACCATTTTAAATAGCCAAATTGAACACTAATACATAGAGCAGAGGTTCTGAAATAATACATTACACGACCAGGACATGCTGTAGTTGCTTGTGAGAGGTCAGAACAGGCCAATGCGCCACCTCTTTGAACCTCAGTGGCTCCATCTGGGTGCTACCTGTGGAGACAGTGAATACCAGAAAGCACACTGATGAAGCATGGAACTCACATTTTTCTGTTTTAGTACACAGCTTATTCCCCACGAGTGTCTGGAAAACCGCCCTCAGCAGTTGTGTGAGCCCATAAGTCAACCTGGAAAAGATAAGGATACTCCACAAAGTAATCAGCCATCTGCCTTCTTCATTCAGGCTAACTGGCTCTGCTACCTCCTCTTACGTCCTGGAGAGCAGTGGTCAAAACATTTTCTCAGCTCAGCAGAGAATGTCTGCACAGAGGCTTTGGCCTGTGCTGCTAGCTTGTCACATACCGGATCAGACCATCAAGGCTCAGTAAACAGCTTGGGATTCAGTGGCCCAAACACAGGTCAGCAAATAGCCCGGAGACACTGACACAGGGAAGACTAATAGATGTAGTGTGGAAGAGAGCAGTGTACATGTATATACTGCAGGGGAATGAGGGGACGTGGTAGTCGGGTGATGTGGAAGATGGCAGGAAGAAGGGCTTTACTGCAGGACAGGGGGTGGCACACTGGGGACTCACAAAGAGTTAGTGGTCAGGTAAGGAGCAGCAATGTTTTGAGTGACTTCACTGCTTTTTGGCCCAGTGTGGGGGAGTGTGCATGAATACATATAGAAGAGGAAGATGGAGATGTGAGCCAGGTGGAGAATTATGAATAGGAATGTACTTTTTGAACAGTTGAAGCCTGCTTACAATATGGTCATGTATATGTTTGTCATGTAGATACTTGTGGGAGGCTGTTGGAAAAAAAGGTTTTTCTCAGTTGACATTTTATCCAATATGCACCAACCAGCCTGACGAGTTCTGAGGTGATGCAACTCCAACTAGTTAAAATTCCATATCCAGGGCCACCGTAGCCACATTTTCAGTCAGATGAAAAATTGAATGTTAGCTGGTCTCAAGTGTTATTATGCGGAAAGGACATGTTTGAAAGTCTTTGTTGGCTGTGTGTTTGTATGCTGGACAGAAGAGCTTCAAGCCATCTAAAGTTATAATATATATATTATAATATATATAAATAAATCATCAAGATGGCAGGTAGTGGGTAAATGGGGCCAAGGAAAAGAATAACCAGAATTATCCTATAAGGAACAGGTTTTCAGTCAAAGAAAATTGAGGAGGAAATTGGAAGAGATAGTGAAGGAGGGGCAAGGCAGCAAGAAGAAAAGAACAGAATGCAAAAGAAACAAAGTAGGCTGCAGCACTTCTATGAAATATTTAGGCCATATATAATGAAAATATAAAAAACAAAAAAAGGAAATCAGAGATAAAGCAGAATACAAATAGATATAAAAACAGAAGAACTACAGAAAAAGTGGAAATCCAAGTGGACAGAATTTAGTTTGCAAAAGCCTGAGAAGAATGTCAGAGAAAATGAGAAAATGTCAAAGACAACAAACCTTCCATCAGCCTGCCTCCCGTGTGTGTGTGTGTGTGTGTGTGTGGTAGTGTGTGTTTTAATGGTGATATCCAGGTTTATATCCAGTGCCCCTCTTAAAGCAGCATGTTGTGAGGGTAGGGTTAATGCTGTTAGATTGTATGGGTGCTAACAACCTTTATTTAGTGAGTGAACATTCAAATCAAAGTTTACCTGGTAAACATACACTTAAAAGTGGTGTTTAGAGACTCTGGACACTCTGCCAGAGATGGTTAGTTAATTAGAGACAGAAACAACATGGTCTTTTTGCTGTTGGAAAGACCATCAGAGTGATGGTGCTGGCTGCACGTCATTCTAACATTAATCAACTCACGTCATTCTCCAGTCAGAATCCCTCAGTTATGCTTTTAATCACATCTCATCATGTGTATGATAAATAATAATCATCTTAATGGCATTTACAATCATTTTAGGTCTTGTGAGTTTGTGAAATGAGAACGTTAGCAAACATTAGCTCAGCAGCAACAGAAGAGACTGACTGATGTAGATGTTCTGATGGGAGGCGCTACGAGCTGCAAGGAGAGTGTCCCATGACCACCAGCATGTTTAATACTTGCTGAGTGGTGGCTGTGCAAGCTGTTTTACCTCACAGACCACACCCAGCAGCTGTGGTTGATAATGTTGCTGTTATATGTAATTGAAACAATGTTCCTATCTTTATTTTTCAGTAATGAAATGACTTAGTGACAACACTGTTGGTCGTCTAGTATTACGGCACTGAGCTATCTTTTCCAGCAGATATGTTGAGCTATTTAGATGTGTTACAGACCTACACATTACAGAATTTAACTAAACATTTCATGATGACATCATAGTTATTACACACATATTGTGATGCACTTGGATACATCACCTGTTATGTATGCAGCCCACCTCTATGTTGACGCATTGCGTCCATCATCCCTGCTTCCAGCACTCACCGACCAGTACTCTGGATTTAGGGGGCTTGAAGCACATTGGTGCCCATGTAATGACACTTTCAAGGCATTTGAAGATCCACCTGCATCAAGGTACTGAAGCTGTAGTCACTGTCCAGGAAGGCTCTGATGCGGGGTTGTTTGGTTCCAGACTTGGTCAAGGGCCTCCACACTCAATTTCTGTTGATATAACCAGCATATTGAAGGCCAAGGTGAAGAAAATCACTGACACAGTGTAGCCTGTGATTATCCCCTTCTTCAAGTGGTGCCGTGCTGATGCTATTGGGTCCAGAAGTGACTGACCCTGAAGCAGTTGTGGTAGTCCAGAATAAGGTCCCTGATTTTCCCTGGAACATGGTGGCGGACGAGTGCTACGTCCACTAGCTTATTTACAGAATACTTTACTCTCAACACTGAGAAGTGAGATGGTTCTGAACTGCCTGATGGTGCTGAAGTTCTCCTTTAGGATCTCTCAGCAATTCTCCACTGCTGAGCTACCTTACTCCTCGTCCAGATCATCCTGAGGATCGTCCACAGGTGGTGCAAGAGCTGGGGGCACCTCTTGTAGACTTTGCTCTCTCAGGTGCTTGTCTATATACTCTTTAGAGCAAATGAGAAGTCCACCGCGTTAAAAGGGGTTCGCAATGAAGGTGCCACACTACCTTGCTCTCTCTGGCTCTCTACCTGGCTCTCCTCCTGTTCCATTCAGCTATTCAGAGTCATCAGGTTTTTCCTGATGATGTGCCTTAGCTGTGCTAATCCTTCGCCACCTTGTTCTGACGCCTTTCTGCTCCTGCCTGAGTTTGCCAATTCTTGTCTCCCATTAGATTTGGACCACCTGTGTTGCCTTGCGTTTGTCCTTGGTGCTAAACCTTGTGGCTGCGATATTAATGATGATCCAACCAGGGTTGATCAGACCATAGCTTGTGCTCAAGTGGCCTGTGCCACTCATGGATCACACATGTCGCAGCTTCAGTGGTGTTCTTGACGGCTTTTTTTTCTGTGCAGACCTGTGAAGTCTTCAGGGCCTTGTAACAAGAACTGACAACAATGCCTCTGTGGCTCACCTGTATCGGCATGCATTGTGCCCGCCATCCCTGCTTCCAGCACTAACCGAACAGGTCCTCATTCTTGGCTCTCTTCATGTCATTTCATTGGCCTCCTCCATCTGGTCTTCCCAGGGAACAGTCCTCTCCAACAGGACCACCTGTCTTGATACAATTATACAATAATACAGAAATTGGAAAGTCAATTATGCTGAAGCAGCCCATAATATGATTTGCAAAATCACCACTATTCAGGATGGATAGAATATCGTATTTTGGAGGCAATTTGTACTCAAATTGTAAGTTATCTGAGCTAAATATACGTGGAATAACAAAGATGGGTGGACTTACCATCTTTACTGCATCGTTTTTTTGTTTTACAAAGAGTTAGTTAGTCACTGGTTAGTTAGTAGAGACAAGTAGCACAAAGAGTAGCCTTGTGAGACCTTCAGCTTTCTCCATCACTCATGTGCCTTTGTGTCCTCCTTAAATGGAATAACCATCTCCTGAAAGCCTACTGAGGCAGACACTCAAAACACAAACACTGTATTTTTCTGATGTAATCTCATCTTCTTCTCCAACTCTCTCTTTGCATGGGCCTCTCCCTATACTGTATCTGTGAATATGTGTGTACTGTGTTGTAGTGTGTCCCCTTGGCATGTGTGTTCACTCCACCTCCTGTCTGTGTAAGCATGTGTGCATCTTCCACAGCTGCTGTTTTTACATGTGCATGTGTGTGTGTGTGTGTGTGTGTGTGTGTGTGTGTGTGTGTGTGTGTGTGTGTGTGTGTGTGTGTGTGTGTTTGTGTGTGTGTTTACCCTCAGTCTCCCCAGTTGAGCTAGCAGCTAACAATCTAGGTTAAAGATCTCTGGCTCTGTGGATCGATCTGTTCCTCAGCCTCTATCAGGCCGCCTTTAATACTTAATGAGAAATGGTGTTTGATGAATGCAAGCCACCCTGCTCCCTGTGCGATCTATTAACACTGCTTACATTCATCTATAGGGCTCGGGGGCATGCACACCTTCACTGGCACTCTGCATGATGTCTGGGGGATTATGTAAGTTTGACTGATAATGAAAGCCTGTTTTTGTGGTCGCCATTCCCATTTTCTGGGACTGCATGATAGGAAAATATTTTCCTTAACATTTAATTCTTTGGCCTTTCTAACATCATACATATGAAGTCAGGCCAATCAGAATGTGCCTATGCGGGCATTGTGGTCTACATAATGTCAAAAAAAACTGTAAAACTCCTCAGCAGATGTGACATTCGAACACAAAGATCTAATTTGGTTCATATTTGCGGCACTAAAATAGTGCTACAAAATCGATTGGTCTACGTCTTAGCTCGTACTTTGTGTAGGTTACTATCTTATTGAAGCCTTGGATAACAAGTGATTTAGGTCTGTCACTAGGCAGAGAAATGGAGGTGATTGAGCACCGAAGCCTTGAAACCTGGAAGAACTGGGTAATGTAATAACACCATTTTCATTTGGAAACAATCCACTGTTTTTCCATGTGGTCATTCTTCTTCTTTTTTCCCTCTGTTTTCACACCAGCATGTAAAATAGTCAAAACCAGGAAGAAAACTTGAATTAATCTGCCAACAGCAACTGGCCTGGACTGTGATTAGAGTTGTACCTGCACTGTCCACGATCAGACCAAGTGCACAGAGACCACATGGGATGATTCTGCTGTGAGTTATTTTTAATTCTTTTTTTTTCTCCGGGTGCTGAATCAGAAATGTCTTCTGCCACTGGAGCACTGAGTAATGTTGATCCTGTCATTGTGAATTGTTTCCCTACATTTCTCAGCCACTGTCATTCAACTTCATTTAGTATTTTGATGAATTTCACAATTTCAGTTTGAGTTGGACCTGTGTTTGTGTCTGGATGAAGGCAGATCTCTGACTCATATTTGTGTCCTGATGCTTCCCACAGAAAAGATGGAAGCCTCTGTGCACTGCTCCTCATGCACACAGAAGAAGTTTCTGCCAGATGTCCAATCCCCTTTGTCCGCGGTTAGGGTTGCAGTTACCCTGAGGCGTTCTGGCAAACGTCTCCTTATCAGAGGTGCAGCAGTTAACCAGATGTACGTCTAACAAGCGAAGCAGTTAGTCTTCATCTGTCAAGTCTTGTCTCTTGTAAATCAAAAACATTAATTACATCTTTCTCAAGAGGGCAGAAAACACCCAGTGCAACAAAAGCTGTAGTGTTTCTACCTCATCACTCAAAAAGACAAAGCTGAGACTTACACCATATCTGAAGTACGTTCAAACAGTATGTTTCAGTTTTACAAGAGAACAGACTTCAGTGATCAGGTCTAACTGGCTGCTTTGGCAAATATGCACCCTCTGATAAAGAGCACCACACAGCAGCCTCCCTCAGCTTTCAGGACGCTCTCCCATATAAGTGGATGAGACCGTCCCAGACGGGGCTAGGGCGAGGCTGAAAAGATTGATGACTAGTTTCTTTGACTACACACACAGAAGGCCAACTACAAATGTGCATGTCTATTAGAGACAGCATTTTACTGTATGGTCTCATTATAGCTCCTCACCTCATTATAAAAAAATGCCACTGAAACAGTGACACTGAAGAGAGGCCGACAGTCAGTGACCCAAACTCTGGAATTGAAGCATGGACGTATCCCAGAAGGACATGCCCTGATGAAACTTGGCATTGGAAATAAAGGCAGTAAAGCACTCAGAGCTGAAGGGGCACAGAAAGGGAAACATTACATACTGTACTGCATGCTCTTAGAGGGGACACCTGACCACCACTGTGATGAGGCAGCTTGTCTTTTGTGAGATAAAATTACAGCAATGTTAGTGTTCAAGTCAAACAGATTGTTTTTAAAGTTAAATAGTGTACTTGTCATCATGGTGATGTGGGTTTGATGATGTGATCTGTGTATATGTATCTTTTGTTATCACTTAACAGTGTGGGCTATAACTGTAGCAAAGCACTGACAATTCAGTCTTTTGAAGAATGCATGCAGAGTATCTTTGAACAATTATTGGATTGATCCTGTTTGCATCTTTTTCTTTGCTTCATTTATACACATGAAGGCTGTCCTTCTCATAGGGGATGAGTAAATAACATCAACACATCAAGATAACAAACAATGACAAAGATGAAGTGAACTGACAAGGTAAATGACATCAAATCTCAACTTGGCTCAAACTAGTACAAAAGAATGAAATGAATACAGAAGTGAGTGAGCTGAATTATTTAAGAGACGAGAAAAGGAAAAGAGATAGTTGGATAGAAGGAGAAATGAATTAACCCTTTAGGCGCCTGAGTTTTTTCAAGAAAATATACAATTTTGATATCAAGATTTCAAAAGGCTATAACTTGAAAGTAGTTTGAGATAAAGGTATACTGTCAATGAGAAAATTGTTCAGTATGACTAAAAGTCTGTGATGGGAGTGAAATTATTCATCTAATTTGCATATTATGACGCCACAAGGTGGCGGCCATATTGGAAAGTGTTAAATTTTGATATCAAGGTTTCAAAAGGCTATAACTTTAAAGTGGTTTGAGATAAAGGCATACTGTAAATGTGAAATATCTTTAGTATGAAACGAAATTTGGGATAGGCTCCAGAATTCATCATTCAGAAAAAGAGAGATGAAATCAATGGGCTCAGAATTTGTCAGATCGTCTCCACAATAACCAACAGGCTCATCAAAATTTCGGATCCACTTTTGATACTCTTCCTCTTCTCTCAAGAACTGCTAGCCATCATCTTCATTATCATCGCCGCCGTGATTTACGGTGCGGCAATGAACGCCACCTCCGCCGCTATTAGCGGTGTGTTTTTTCCCGCGGCTTCTCCCGCGTCTGCCACGACAACCGATGTTGTTTTCATCCCTGCTACATTCACCCATGTTTGCGGTGTTATGAGCCCCCCTGCCACCACGACCACGTCCCCTGCTTGACGTTCGCAGAATGCTTCTACCCCGGCCACGCTGAGGTGAAGCATCCGCTATACCATGTGCTGATTGTGGACTATGGCGCGCGGACTCGCCGTCACTACTAATGTCAGTTTCTGCTTCACTGGAAAAACTGTATGTCTTCCTCCTCAGAATCGGAGTCAGCCAGTACCTGACGAAGTACTTCGTCGGCGGTAAACCGACCTCTCGGCATTGTGAGTAAATGAAAAAACACTCTTTCACTCTCGCTACGCTCTGCACTACTACTTCTGCTTTGCCGCATCTCTGCGCGAGGGTGTTTTACAAACTCTTTTTACTCTAAACCTTTGAATAGAACCACGCCCACAAATGCGGCTCAGATTAGAGGCACACATGTCCGCCATGTCCTGGTGAAAAGTAGTAACAAGATTCGGCACCACATTTATAGATACAGCCTGTTTTATTCAGCAATTTTGCGACTTTGGCGCTTAAAGGGTTAGAATGGATGGTCATAGCATAAATTGCTTGTATTGTTGATAAAATACAGAAAGGAAAACAAAGGAAATGTTGTGGTCATATGTTGAATAATGTAGTGGTTATAGTTTAAAGATGAATTCAATTCAATTCAATTCAATTCAATTCAATTTATTTTGTATAGCCCAATATCACAACAGAGTTGTCTCACAGTGCTTTACAAAGTTCACTGAAATAAACAAGAAGTGTAAGCGAACAAACAATCTAATAAAGAGTCCAGCAGTCGATGAGGCCAATGGATCGGTCCGATGGATCAGTCCGAGGCATCACCTGCCCTTTATGACCCTCCTTCCTCGGGAAGGAAAAACTCAAAAAAACTCAGTGGGAAAAGAGAAACCTCTGGGAGCACCACAATGAAGGAGAGATCCAGCTCCCAAGGACAGGCTGTAGCCTTGGACAAACGCACATCCATTGGCTGATGGAGAACCTCATCAGCAGGACCAGGACCAGGATCCACAGGAACCCGAGAACCACATCAGCAGAACCAGGACCAGGATCCACAGGAGCCAGAGAACCACATCAGCGGGACCGGGACCAGGACCCACAGGAACCAGAGAACCACATCAGCAGGGCCAGGAAGAGGATCCACAGGATCCACAGGAATCTGAGAATATAAAATGAGAAATAACAGCAGATCTTCTGAGCTCTCAGGTCCTACAGAAGTCCTACTGACAGGAAAAAAGACATGATATAGGCACAAAAAGATACTCCCATAGAAATATATTGGTTTCAGTCATGCTCAGGAACACGAAAGAAACCAGAAATTCATTTCCACATTCATTCATAGGTTGAAATTTCATGACTATTTCACAAACATCCATGAGACTGGGTCGCCAGAGCAGCAGGCAGCTGCAGAAACCCACTGGACATTACCTGCTCAGCAGCAGACAGACACGGTTAGACTAGAGCTGGTGAATGCAGTGGAGCATTTAGCAGCTAAAAAGATTTTATGAGGTGATAATATTTCAGTGTTTCAGTGTTTAACGCCTGTTCTGCCAAAAGAAATTTATTTCTACTGCTTTAAATATTGAAAAAGGTCATCGTTAACATGGAGCATGAGATGAAGCATGTCAGTCTTTTCAACAGTTGACCAAAACCTCAATCAAACCTTGTTTTGCCTGTCTTTAGCATATGTCACAGCCATGACCAGCACACAGTGTCTAGAAAGCATGAGCCAGACAACTCTAACTGCTCGTGTTCACATTATATCGTTTTTACAGCAGCATATATTTTTGGTATTTCCACATCCATCGTTCACTTCACATTTGACTACTGTGAGGATTCATCCTGACCTGGTCCTTGACAGTCTCACTTTATGATTCTGCTGCAGTCTCCCTCTTATTTCAGCAGACAACAGAAAGAATCCTCTCAATAGAGTCGACTCTCCAGCAGATGTCCAAGCTGTCACGGTTCATTTTATCATAATTGGTAGTCCCACCTCAGGGGAAGAGAGAGGCATAAAGGGGGTGAGGGCAGAGAGAGACAGACAGACCAGGGAGATGGGGAGGGTTAGACAGGAGAAGACAAGCAAGGAAAGAGAAGCAAAGATGAGCAGGGAAACAAGTGGACTGGGAGCAAAGAGGAGAGGGGTGGGTAGTCTGTGTGATGAAGAACAAGGGCAAGAGTGGAGGAAAAGAAAGGACAAGAGAGAGAAATGATCCGTCAGCCAACATTTTAACAGGGCTGGCCTGGCGTTTAGATGCTCAGGTCTCAGAGCAGATGGTTTATAGACTCACTGGGTCTGGCATTACTGAGGCTGGACACACTGCTCGCCTCCCTCTGCCAGTACACTCACTGTATGAGATATGAGATCGTCGCTTAAATGGACAGACACTGCAGTGACCGTCACCTTCACACTCAGAGCTATCCTCCAATGTATGTGATATAATGAAATCTTGACATTATGCACACAGGTGCAGTCTGCCTCATCATATATTTTTGGCGGCACACATCCAGACAGCCATCTGCATGGACTTTTACAGATGTGAGCAGCCCGAGCATTACGTCATGCAGACCCTCGGGTGCACACCACATCTAAACATGCATCTGAATTGAATCATATTGAATGTGCTCTGAATCGCAGTTCAATGAATCATCATCAATATATACCTCAATATACCCAAACTTTCTTGCCCTTGTAAAATAAATGTGCTCAGCTTGACTTCATGAGTGGAGTCCACAATTTAGTGCCCTTAAGCAAAGACAGACAGAGTCAGTGATTTGAAGAGAAGGAGAGAGAGAGAAGGAGAGAGAGAGAGAGAGAGAGAGAGAGAGAGAGAGAGAGAGAGAGAGAGAGAGAGGACAAACAGTGGGCAGCTTGGAGAGAAATGGTCCGGTCCCAAAGCAGATGGTTATAAAGCCTCTTGGGTTGTCACATTATCAACGAGAACTGCACCGGCCTTCAAATGAAAATGCAAACCACTCACTCCTGAGTCTGCTGCACTGCTGGTTTTATCACAGCAGCAGCTAATTATCTGAATTCAGAGCTCACATTTTATAACCCTGTGAAACATAAATCCTGAAAACAATCAATCAATCAATCAATCTTTATTTATATAGCACTAATTCATAACAGCGTTATCTCAAGACGCTTTCCATAAAGAGCAGGTCTAGACCAAACTCTTTAATTAAGAGAGAGACCCAACGAGATTATGAAACGCTCTAGGTGCTTTGTAGCAGTGACAGCTAAGGTTATTAGGGCACATGAAGCCTAGGCCAAGGTGAAACATGAGGCCCACTGACAGTTCAAGCTGTACCTCCTTCCAAAATGTTTATATCTATGAGACTTCTCACAGTAAAGTATAAAATGACCCTCTCAGCACAGTATTAGAATTCACAGAAGATTCCACAGGAGAGAAGCCTGATAGTAGGCTCCTAGTTTAGAGACTTTAGGAAGCACCAGTAGGCTTGCATTCTGGGAGTGCAGTGCTCTAGTGGGGTAGTACAGTATGAATTCTTTAAATACATATAGGTCAAATTATACTTTTAAAAACAGTTCACGTCAATATCTGTGACTTACATCTTATCAGTCACCTATTGAATTGAGGACACAGGGATAAAGGACTTTTTGAGAGAATGGGAGCTGTCTGCCAGGATTCTTCCCTCTTTCTGAGCTGAGTTGAGGGCTTTTGGGCTTTGCCCACTATTGTACTTGCCATTGACACAATCCTGGTTAATTTATTCTTAGACCTACAGTTAAGGTGTCAACAATGGTTTTATACACTATTTCTAAAATCTGCTGACTAACACAGAGGCAGGTGAGTTTCCTGAGAACATAGAATCTTGGTGAGCATTGTTAGGTCATAAAGCGGGTTAGGAGTTGGGGTGGGGGAGATGGGGCTACACCAGGCACTGTGGGACTCTTCTATTACCCCCAACTCTAACATGGCCGCCGGCTCTTTCTGAACCATTTTTCTCTTGTGTTCAGGTAAACGATGAACGCACCGTCACCCCTGGGTGAGTCTCAATGTGGTGCTGTATGAGGTCGGTACGTCCTGGCAGGGGGGAGAACACATCAGCAAAATGCTGTTGCAACGCGGCTACATCTGTTCTCTGGGACGGCAAGAGATGGTCATCACAATGGAGCGGAGCGGATTTGGTGGAATTTGGTACCTCCCGCCCCAACTCATCTCTCTCTGTGATTGCCGTCACCAGAAAAACAGGCTCCGCCTCTCTCCATACTTTGAGGAGGTTGAAGTGGTAGATCTGTGTGGCTCCTCCCCTGTCAGTACGTTCCACCTCATAGTCCACGTTGCCCACTCACCGTGTGACCACAAAAGGTCCTTGCCACTTGGCGAGTAATTTGGAGCTAGAAGATGGGAGTAATACAAGCACTTTGTCTCCCGTAGAAAATTGTCTCAGCCCCGACCCTCTGTTGTACAGGCGCTGCTGACGTTCCTGGGCATGGAGCAAATTCTCACGTGACAACCTTCCCAAAGTGTGGAGTTTTGCTCTCAGGTCCAGGACGTACTGAATTTCGTTCTTGCTGGGGCTTGGACCATCATCCCAGTTTTCCTTAATTAGGTCCAGCACCTCTCTTGGTCTCCTGCCAAACAGCAGTTCAAAGGGAGAAAATCCCGTGGAGGCCTGGGGTACCTCCCGCACTGCAAACAGCAGAGGGTCTAGCCATTTGTCCCAATTGCGTTCATCATCGTGAATAAACTTATGGATCATGGACTTATTCATCCGCTCCACCAACCCGTCCATCTGGGGGTGGTAGACGCTGGTACGAATAGACTTAATGCCCAGTAATCCGTAGAGCTCTCTCAGTGTTCGTGACATGAACAAGGTGCCCTGGTCAGTGAGGATCTCTTTCGGGATCCCCACTCGGGAGATTATCTGAAACAGTGCCTGCGCCACACTCTTTGCAGAGATGGTGCGCAGCAGCACTGCCTCCGGGTATCACGTTGCGTAATCCATCAGGACTAACACAAAGCGATAGCCGCGTGCACTCCAGTGAAATGACCCGATGAGGTCCATGCCAATGCGTTCAAATGGGACCTCCATCAGTGGTAATGGGCGCAATGGCGCTCTTGGTATGGCCGGTTGGTTAACCAACTGGCATTCAAGGCAGGATGCACACCAGCGGCGTACATCCCCCCGAATGCCAGGCCAATAGAATCGTGCCATTATCCTGTCGAGTGTTTCGTGAAATCCCATGTAACTAGCCATCGGGTTATAGTGAGCCGCCTGGAAGACAGTTTCCTGGCGGCTTTTCGGCACCAACAACTGGGTGTTTACTAGTCCCGTCCGAGTGTCACGACTCACTCTGTACAGTCTGTCCCTCCGCAAAGAAAAGTGCGGGTATGTCTGCGGTGCGTCAGGGCGCACCAAGTGACCATCAATACTTATCACTTGGTCAAAGGCTGAGCGTAAGGTATCGTCACGAGATTGCTCGAGTGGAAAATCTTCCATGGGGTGGATTTCGGGAACCAGCGGCCTGAGGAGGCGTTGCGGGTTCCCCCCTCCCCCTTGGCAGCATCGGACGACCCTGCGTCACCGCTGAGCACAGCACAGACACCACATGTCCCTGACGGTCATGAGCGCACCCCCGCACACTGCCCCACTAACCCGTGAAAACCCGGCCAATCAGTCCCCAGAATCAGGGGGTGCACCAGGCGGCTGCTTACAGCTGCCTTCACTTTATGCTTTTTTCCCTTATATTTAATTTCCAACGGCACTATGGGATAGCGGTGAATATCCCCGTGTACACATCTGAAATCCGCCCACCCGGCCTCCATCAAAGCCCTGGGTCGAACCAAATTCTGGTGAGTGCAGCCCGCCGTCTGTGATTCCCCTGAAAGCAGGGGAAGCAGGCGTATTGCCCACTCCGCCTCCGGCCATCCGCACGCCCCTGCCATCGCCTCAAATATCCTGAGGAACGTCTGCGGGTCGTCCATTTTGTGCACCGCGAGGCCGGAGAGCGGAGGGGGGGAGAACCACGCGGCGACACAGCCTCCGACTGGGCCAGCAGGCTTTCCAGTACACCGGTCTGTCACTCCGCTTGGGCCTGGAGCATCTCCAGGTGCTGCCGGTGCACCGCTGCCTGCTCCTGGCTCATCCGGGCCATCTGCCCCAGCATCTGGGCCAGCATCGCCAGTGGCTGGGTTGTTTGCTCCTCCTGCCGGTCTGTCATCCTTGTAGTGCTGGGAATTTGGGCGCCAGTGTAGCATGTGATCATGTCTCCGGTGGGTTCTCCCAGCACTCACTGACCATCAGACCACAGTTCCAACTCAAATCGTATTTATTTTGAGCAAACACACAAAGTCATTTCACTCAGGGCAGTGTCCTGCCGTTGCCCGTTGGCACAGACACCAGTTCACGTCTGTCAATGGGCTCCTGTTCTGCCCGGTTCTCCTGGCCGTGTGTCTCCCCGCTGGCCCCGGTGTGCTACTGCATATATGTAGGGAGAGAGGCAATTTACTACACATGTTTCCAGGTGTGTTAGAGCTGATTACCTCTCTCACGCGCCATCTCCTGGGCCAGTCCTGCAACTCTCCCTGTTGCAACTGAGCTCGAAACCAGCCCCCAACTCCACAATATATATACCCATATGTAAAAGTACAAAAATTAGTAACAGTATAAAAGTATTTACAAGATGTACACAGCAGTGCAAACAGTGCAATGGCAGCATTTGAAAAAGTGAATATAGTGGAGGGATTGTGCAAAGATAGTGCAGTATGTTAAACTTGGCCTCTTTGTGCTCAGAGGCTGCTGAAGTAGTCCTGGTTCTTGGAGACAGGGGGAAGGGGTGTGATGGAGGCCACAGCTCTGGGGTAGAAGCTTTTCCTCAGCCTGTTCGTGGTGGTTTTCAATGTTCTGAACCGCTTCCCAGACAGAAGTGGTTGAAGTGGTTGAAGACGTTTGTGAACACCTCAGCAAGCTGCTCTGCACATGTCTTCAGAACCCGGCCTGCCACTCCGTCTGGTCCTGCTGCTTTGCGCGGGTTGACTTTGCACAGCGTGGCCCTCAGCTGGTGTTGTTGTAGCACCAGCGGCGCCACATCGGCAGGGGGGTTGTTGGGGGGGGGGGGGGGGGGGGGGCAGACCTCTCCCTCGGGATGTCGAAACGGGCGAGTGGTTCAGGACATCAGGCAGTTCAGCATCTTCACTGGGCAGCAGACTACTGGATTTGTAGTCCGTCAGTGCCTTGATGCCTTTCCACATGCTGCGGGGGTCATTGTTGTTAAACTGCTCCTCAATCCACAGCTTGTAAACCCGCTTAGCATCCCTGATGCCTTTCTGGAGCTTCCCCCTTGCCTCCCTGTAAGCCTGCCTGTCACCTGACCTGAAGGCTGCATCCCTCTCCCTCAGCAGTGCTCTCACAGTGGTGTTCATCCAAGGTTTTTGATTGGGGAACACCTTGATTGTCTTCTCTCGTGTGCAAACAGGCCCCAGTCTGTGCTATCAAAACAGTCCTGCAGCATTGAGGTGGCTTCCTCGCTCCACACCGTTATAGTTCTGATAGCTGGTTTTGCTCTGCAGATTTGGGGTCTGTAGGTTGCAGTCAAGGACAGAGAAATATGATCAGACTCTCCTAGGTGTGCACATGGAGATGCTTAGAAAGCTCCTGTAATATTGGTGTAGACTTGATCCAGGACATTTTTTTCTCTGGTCGGGAAATTCACATTATTATAAAATTTAGGCATGACCAATTTTAAATCTGCGTGATTAAAGTGCCCCGCGACTATGGTGATGCCATGAGGATGTGCCGTGAGCTGCCTGCTGATGACATCGTGTAGCCGCGCCAGTGCTAACTTAGCATAAGCCTGTGGGGGAATGTAAACAGCTATTATTGTTATTAAAGTGAATTCCCTCGGGAGAAAAAAAGGCCTACACCTCACCATCAGGAGCTCTAAGTCCGGGCAGCAGTGTGTGAAAACAGAGTCCACAGCCGTGCACCAGCTGTTGTTTACAAACACACACAGTCTTCCTCCTCTGCTCTTCCCGGAGTCCATCGTCCTGTCCGCTCTTTGAGTGGAAAAGCCGGTCAGCTCGATAGCGCTGGCGGGGATTCCGTTGTTCAGCCAGGTCTCTGTCAAGATGGTCAGGCAGTGGCGAGTTGTCCTCACTCTTATCTCGTCCATGCAGTCCTGGAAATATGTTTTATGTGGGAGTTAAAGGACAAATCCTGATCAAAGATAACTCCCAGATTCCTCACAGTGGAGCTGGAGGCCAGAGTGATGCCATCCAGAGTAGTTATGTTGTTAGAAAAGATGTCTCTAAGGTGTTTGGGGCCGAGCAGAATAACTTCAGTTTTATCTGAGTTTAGCAGCAGAAAGTTGCTGTTCATCCAGGAATTTATGTCCTTAAGGCAGACTTGAAGTTTACTCAACTGATTGGATTCATCTGGCTTTATTGATAAATATTATTGGGTATCATCTGCATAACAGTGGAAATTAATGGAGTGCTTCCTGAGAATATTACCCAGAGGAAGCATATAGAAGGTAAATAGTATTGGTCCAAGCACTGAACCTTGTGGAACTCCATGTCTAACTTTAGTGTGGACAGAGGACTCATTGTTAACATGTACAAATGAAATCGATCTGAGAAATAGATCAGTATGTGTTTCTTTTGTCCCAACGTTCATAAATTGGAGTCGTAAAGTTATTTGGCTCAAGTTTAGACATTTCCAGCTCAAACCGATGTGTCTTTGTCTCAAGGTGGTTGAGACATGTTTGTGACTGGTTGCATCTGTTCATGGACAATGTATGCAAGCATGCTGCCTCTAAAAATTACTTTGTGTTCCGCCTGGACACGGCTTAGCACTGCTTCTTAAACTGTCACTATTTTATTACATGTCCTGAAGACATTACTTGATTGTTTTTAATTTGTTAGACAAAACATGCATTTGATCTTTTTTTGTTACTCAGGCAGTAAAATTCAAAAAGAAGCTGGCAGAAAGCTCTTACATGTCAGTCTTGTTGCAAAGTTGTGTTTGGAAACCTTTGCTTATTCAGATATCCGGTAGGTACAGAGCAACATCATCATTCATAAGGAGTCACGTTTCTGGCCATTACATGAATATATGGCCAATATTCGCTCTCATTGACTATGTCTTGTTCTTTATAGACTGGAGGTATTTGGGTTATTTGCTGCTACATACTGTTTGGTACTGAGCATGTATCATAAAGTTTATTACATCCTTTCTTTACTGCAAGTAGCTGCCAACTGCTGCTGGAGACAGGGCTGATAAGCAGTGAGATTGAACCATACAGAAAATGTTGGGGGTTAATTTGGTCAATTGATATATTGTTCATGTAACGTAAAAACATGGACGAAAGATTCCTTCACTATCTCCAACTCTCATCTCTTCCAGCAATTAGTAACCCTTTGTAGTTAATCCATTATTGGCTTGTATAAGGATGAGAGAGGCTGTCACTCAGAGGGTGGGGTCATCCAGGTGTGTGTGTGCAAGCAGGCACATTGTTAAATGTTTTGGATAAAAAGCAGGTCATTTACCACTAGCCACACTCAGAATGTACAAATTTACTAGGTGGCTGCTTGATTGATTGACCCTTTATAAATTGCTTCAGTGGTTCATTAAATAACTGACTTGGCTAGTGGAATGTTAGACCAGTGGTTTGTTTTGTTAGCTGACTAACTCTAGAGTCTGGGGTCATAGTATTCAGGCAGACTTTTTAGTCAATATGTTGAGAAGAATTGCAGCTATCCCATGGGTATTACATTGAGAATTCTGGTAGGAGGTCTCCTTTGTGAAAACTAGTGTCCCAGCTGCACTGTGATGACTAGTGTTTTTAATTACAAATGGAATTATCACACCTTTCAAATGTCACTGCATGACTTCTCCTGGACCCATTCTCTACACTTTTATGTCAAAATAGTGTTTTCTGTTCTGTTTACATTTCCCAGCTGATAATTTACTGCGTCTGTCATAGACAACCCACATACAATGTGGTACTTGAATTGAGAAAACCCAATTTGGGCTTTTGTACATTTGAACGCTGACTTTCACTCATAGTTGTAGTGAGGTGGAAAGAGATCTTTAACAGCAGCCAGATCACATCACATTGATTTGACTGAACCTTGAAACACTGTATTGCATTAGAGCAGTGTCTGCTATGTAAATTCTCTGAATGCAATGAAATATGTATTTGTGAGCATGAACTCCTGTATCAAATACTAGAGATCCCAGCTTGAAGCTATTTCATTATAATAAAGGGATGCAGACCTGAACAATATTTGGCTAATATGCCATTACAGTGCCATCAATTCATAGAAAATGCACCATTAAACACAGTGAAAGAGTCGGCCTGGATACTGTCAGAGTCACTTAACATAGTTTCCAGTTCATTTTCTTCAGAGCTGTGGAGCAGATTGGAAGATGACACACCTGCCCTCCACTGTCCACTTTCTTGCTTTACACAGCACTGAGTGTTAAATCAAAATTGACCTTTTCCAGCACCGCAGCCTATTAGTGGGACATCAAGTAAACTGAAGGTTCAGCTAGAGGTTCAAGCAGGTGGTCCTCACCACATTGTCACACATGGTTCAGCTTCACTTTCAGGTGTTAATAACCAACCCAATTTCACAGAAGTTTCTGAAATAGCTATAACTGCTGTATTAGTCAACAGTTCTTCTCCTTGTTTTCCTTAAATGTTGAGTAATGTATGAGTTAGAGTATAAAATGAGAAATGAGAGAATATGAGAAATAACTGCTCCTGCGCTTCCAGGTCCTACAGAAGTCCTACTGACAGGAAATAAGACGAGATACAGACATGCAAAGATAATCCCATAGAAATACATTGGTTTGAAATTCCTGCTCATGACTCTGCAAGATATTGATCCTCTGGCTTTTTGAGACAGCGAGATACTTCAAACTGTTCATTGATCACCGTCGTCTACACCATACATTTAACAGAACAGAAAGTATACTGGCTTCTTTTCAGAATGGACATTTATGCTCAATGGTTACCCTCAGAACTCAGAACTTCAATCATCTGGAAAAACACTGCTGACTGGATAAAGGGAAGGCTGGTTCCCACAGAATGGACATTAGGAGGTGCTGAGCTACTTGGAAATGTTAACTGTGTGAATCTGTCCTTAATTTACCTAAACTTGTTCACTCTACCATATCCTTCATCTTACATCTTACAAAGCTGCGTTTTGGCTGGATGAACAGACAGCAGCCACCACTCCTCTTCTATATCACTCAATACAAGGAAATGCCTGGTCTGTGTAGAGTTTAGTCCCAGAGGGATGCCTCGTGGGGCAGCAGGCCTGGGACCCATTCATGACCTTCCTTGAATGAAGGCTGGGGGGTAGGAATGGACTGGAACAAGGTCTTGATGTTGTGATTGGCCAGGTTGGCCACTTTCTGCCATGTCTTCCTGTCTGACTGGATATCCGGCCTTGTATTTTTCACAGTCTGTCTCTTCTTTTTGCATTTTTCTCATCTTTTTTCACTTCAGTCCTCCTCTACATATTCTTGGTACTGAGTTTGCTTTCCAGTTCTTTATTATCTGAAGGGCTACCATTTCCCTTTCCTCTTTCATCCTTTATTGCCTTTTCGTCCTGTCCTCTAAAAGAGAGGGGGAGTTGTATTCATTCTTTCTATTACTAATAATGTTGTAGACCAAGTTCACAGCTGAGATCTGTGAACACAGCAATTGTCAAAAGTACAATTGGGAGAAATCTGAGCATTCAGACAACTTAGCCACAGTTACAGTATGTGGAAGAGAAAATGAAGCTAAACAGTAAAATTGTTACCCAAATTGTCTATTGTAAACATCCATGACAATTTCATGCATCAGCTTTGACCTTCGTGCCTGTCATAGTTCAGTCCATTGTCTCATATGGAGAAAAGTTATTCTCCTAATGTAGGATATGCATAGAGTTTATATCTGTTGTCTCATCGTCAGTCCCACAGGGTCACACCAAGGTCAGCACAGCAGGGAGTGTGTGTGGGGGGTGACGGTCATTCCTTTCCCCCTTCGGGAATTTCAATTGATAGTACAACCACACGACCACGCTGGATGAATTTAAAAATTATTTTTCTCTCTTTCATTCCTCTGTCCATACTAAGCCGATGTGTTTTGTCCCCCCTACCCACAACCAGACCTTTTGCAAAATGAAGATGTAAAACTGCCCAGTCGCTGTCCATGTGGCTGTGTGGACAGGATTTGTTGCAATAAAGTTAATAAGACGATACCTTGCTGTCACTAACTTTCTTCATGGTGACTCATTTTAAAGTCTGGATAGCCGATGACACCGTAAGATGGCTGATAGAACAGCTGATGAAAAAGCTAATCCAGGCAGGACTTGAGTGCTGCTCATTTACAGGAAATGAACTCCAGGATTTTTATCCTGTAGAAGTAGAATACAGCAGAATGTGTCTTAATTGTCACTATTCGGGAGGGGGCAGCCAATAATCCTTCGGGCTGTGGTGATGACCCTCTTGAGCGCCTCCCTGTGTGTGACTGTGCAGCTGGAGAACCACGCACTGATGCTGTGTGTCAAAATGCTCTCTGTGGAGCAACTATAAAAGGACACGTGCAGATTTTGAGTGATGTGGTTATTCCTGAGTCCTCTCCGGAAGTGCAGTGTCTACTGTGCCTTCTTGATGGTAGCAGTGTTGATGCTCCAGGTCAGGTCATCCTCTGTGTGAACACCCAGAAACCAGAAGTCTGCTCCTTAGTCTTGGTGGTATTCAGTACCAGGTTGTTTTTTGTGCACCACACTGACCGCTGCTCCACCTCGTCCCGATATGCAGACTCGTGCCCCCCAGTGCTGAGCCCCACCACAGTAGTATCATCAGTGAACTTAATGATGCTGTTGCTGGAGCGGGAAAGCTTGCAGTCGTGGGTGTAGAGGGCCCTGAGGGGAGCTGGTGCTGAGACAGGAAGTCCTTGATCCAGCGGCAGATAGACTGAGATATATAGACAGTTTGGTTATGCTGGGTGTGACAGAAGAAAGCGGAGAGCTATGCTTATAGCATCCTCTGTGGAACTGTTGGCTCTGTAAGTAACTACAGGTAACTGGTGAGAGTTAAACCTCGGTGGACTTGAGATGATGTGTGTTTGGACCAGTTTCTCAAAGCAATTCATAATGACAGGTGTGAGTGCTACTGGACGGTAGTCGTTCAGGCTGCTGATGGTGTTCTTCTTTGGGAGTGTGACAATTGTGGAGGACTTAAGGCAGCCGGAGACAGTCACTGGTTAAAGGTCTTGGTAAAGACCCCAGCCAGCTGACCCGCACAGTCCCACAACACCTGTCCCAAGACTCCCGAGACGCTGTCAGGTCCCACAGCTTTCCTCGGGTTCACAGCCTTCAGCATGCGCCTCACCTTGAACTGCAGAAAGTGACAACTGAGCTTTCAAGTGAGCAACAGCAACGTTTCCGTTTCTTTGTAGACTGAACAGATGATACACAGACCCAGTCTGTTTCCAGCAGTTTACAGCGAGAAGAAGAACAATGAAACTCTACATACTGGCTCTGTGTCACAGGTAATCCGGATTAACAGGTTTTTCCACACATACGGGCTCTGGTGGCTCTGGTTGTATCTCTCATATTGATGGTTTATTCTCTTAGACATTGTCACCTGCTGCCTCTCGGGCCATTCACTCAGTAAGGGGCCCCAGCCACAGAGAGTGGTGCGTTAAGTACATATGTCATTCATTGGTTGCCAGTTGTGATCGTTGCCCTACCACAGAGGACTGTCATTAGCATATTACATCAGCAACAACGAGAAAAAATTCACCGCAGATGCGAAGGGTTGCCAGGTCAGACCATTCAGCAAAACACGTATGAATTTGCCTGCGGGGCCCTAAGCAGTCACTTAGTTAGCTTAGCTTGAGCATATAGCTCACTATACTATATGCTGGTGCAGAGCCCCGGCACAATTTAAGCCCTGGTTGTACATCTATACAGCAAGGACTGCAATATGCCGGTTTACTGTCAAGGCAGCTCACAAGTGTGTGAACAATCTGAACTTTATTCTAGACGGAAGAACATAAGTTCAGTCCAGGGAATTTTTTGCTCATAATAGTTTTTAATCATGTTTACGGTATTTCTTCCTATGTTTTGTTTTGAAATGCTTCATTAATGGATATCATAGGTCGACCGTCTCACCTTGTTCCCTCTCCTTTTCGGTTCTTTCTCCTTCACTTCTCTTTCTGCCTCCGTAATCACTCACTCTTGTTTACCTCCATAAAAGATGTAAGTTAACAGTTGATAATTAACACCATGTGGACTAAGTGTAAAAGGGGGGGCATTGTATCCATTACAGGATGAAGAGTGGGTAGGATGATGTCCTTCAGTCAGTGGAACACCATGGATTTGAGAGCATACACACATCTCCTAGCTTTCAGACATCAGTCAGTTGCTGTCATGAAATGTCCACCCAGACTCCAATGCTCCAAATGTCCAAAGCTGCTTTATCTTCTTTTGACGAACATGGAAAGTATGTACAATAAATGCATTATCATTATAGTTTGGACAATGAAATGTGAAATATTTTCACAGCTCCTTGATTTCTGTATGAGTGTAAAAGAAATGAAGAATCAATGTTCACCTCATTGTCTCGACTCTGTCGTACCGTCTTCTTAATCACAACTCCTAATCACCTGATAATGTGAAATTAATGAACCTTGGCAAACTGTGTGTGCATGTCAGTATATGTGCATTTGTGTCTGTCGGTGTTCTATTTTGCTTAATCACCTGGTAATATTAAAATAGTGAGCCTTAGAAAGAGGCAGCACTGGTCTGTATTGTGTGTGTGTGTGCATGGATTCATCTGTATATATATTCGTGTGTGTGAGTGTGTGTGTGTAAATACAGCAGTAATTTCCTGGGTCTGTGTCAGAAGGTTAATGATGCGTGGAGTCATTAATCAAGGTACAATGAGGCGCTGTTGTAACAAGACTTGACAATTATGTATGTGTGTGTTTGTGTGTATGTGTGTGTGTGCGTGCATGTATATACCTGACATATACATCTGTTTGCCAGTATGACCTCTATGAGTGCACTCATGTAATTGTGTGTGTTTTCATTCCCAGGTCGTCAAATACTCACATGCAAAGCTCTTCATGGTCAGGCAGACACCCTCTCTACATTTAGTCGGCTAAAAACCTTCCTTAGTGATAAAGCCTATAGTTTAGGGCTGGCTCAGGCTTTGGACCAGCTCCTAGTTATGCTACTATAGGTTTATACTGCCAGGGGACTCCCATGATGCACTGGGCTCCTCTCTCCTCCTGTCCATCCTTATGCTTCACGTCTCTTTAACCCTAGAACACTAACGTCGGGTGATTTTCACCCACGCGATTGTGGTTCCCAGCTCCATTATTTTGTGTCATTCACAAAGTTGTCAGTTGTCAGAACCCGTTCCTGGGACATGTGAGTCTTGTCCGGTGGAGGCACAGTGTGAATGATAACAAATGATGGAGCTGGGAACCACAATCGCGTGGGTGAAATCACTCGACGTCAGTGTTCTAGGGTTAATGTATGTTATTAACTTCATATCTTCCCTGGAGCTTCCCTGCTTTCTGGTCTCTCCTGTGGATCGTGGTGGCGGTTCTCCTGGCTGTGGTTTTTGGGTTCCCGTGGATCACTGCTGTGGATCACCCACCCAACAGTGGGCCTGCAAGACTCCCACTGCTTTTATTACTGTTATGAGTCACTATCCATTATTACTTATCATTCTTATTATATTATTATTGTTGCTGTTCATCTGTCTCCCTCTCCCTGCCTCCTGGTGCCTAAAACTAAGCACATGTTTATTTTTGTTACCATAGTAACAAATATCTGGTACGTAAACGGGAAGGCCAAGGGTTGAGGGGCGTGTCAGAGTGGCAGTATCTCACAACCTGGGATTAAAAATAGGTATTTAGCAAAAGCAGTCAGTCTTGTGTGTCGTGCAGTGTTCCAGCAGGAAGTGTTTGATCAGAGGACGATGTGGAAAGTCACATCACATCATCCTTGCTAATTACTTTCTTTTCACTCACTTCTATTCTTCCTCATATGTCTCCTTGGTGAAAGAAGAATAACAGGAGCAGAGAGTCAGAGAGCATAGCAAAGCAACAGCGTTTTTAAAAATGTCAGTCTCTTTTGAATCTCTCTAAATTGACAAGGATAGGCTTTAAAGGATAACTGACAATGTTTTATATTTTCTAATCCATAAATCCCATTAAAAGACAAAACAGCTGTGAAAGTATCCATAGATAACCTATCCTATCCATAGCCTGTTACTGTATTATTCCTCGGGCTCAAAGAGCTTCAAGAATATGGGTAGTCGACAAATGAACCCTGAAACAGAGAGCTGATTTGAGCTACAGTCCTCCTTGGCTGCAGCCACGATAACTAATCATCATTATTACTGGCTTTGTGAATATGCTGCCTGTCAATATCCAAGAGGATTTACAGAAGAGGCCGGTCACCAGCTTTGTGAGCCTCTAATGAAGCGCGGGACCTAGATGATTAACAAACCATTTGCACGAGTGTGTGTGTGTGTTCAGGCACATGTGGCTCATTATTAATGCAGGTCATGGAAAAAGTTTTCATACTGTTTACAGCATGCACATCTCTGTCTTTGTGTTCTGTTCTGTGCTCACGTGAATGCTTATGTTTGGCTGTATGTGAGTGAATGTGTGACTGGTCATGAAGGTATTGTGCTGCCAAATCAACACAGCATGCTTGGAATGAAACTGCCACCTGCATGCAAACCACGTGGAGCTACGACATTTGGAGAGTGATCATAGCACATATAACAGCTCAGATGAATTTGCATACACACATGCAGGAGCCTTTGGATCACACACACACTGCATACTTGTGCTGATTTTCCTGCAGGTCAGTGTGTGAGCTCATTGGTGTGTGTGTGAGTCTGTCAGTCCATCAGTGTGCCTGCCAAGGGTTGTGCTCCTGATGAGGGCTTTCAGGGTACAGGGTGAATAATTCCTACTTAGCTGGCTACATGCTGCACCCGCTGGGTCGTGAAAGTCACTTTGTGTCGCAGTAATTGGCAGGGTGAGTCTCTGCATGGTGATTAAGCAGCTAAAGACGTCTGCGTATCCAGGAGAAACCAGGAAGGCGGCGATGGAGACAGATCTCCTACTGGTTGAATACATATTTTTCAGAACATACACTTAGTGTAGGTGCGTTCATGCACTGCAGCTACATCCACATACAGTGATGGGAGGGTTACTTCAGAAATGTAATGATTATATGCTGTAGCTTCAGCTTTAGATTCTACAAGCTTGAGCAGGGAACTGATCTGATGGAGTGGGACTCTGATACTAACATGAATACAATCTTGAATTCAACTGACAGCCTGTTGTGCATCTGACTAATTGCTTCTTTTAATCATTTTGTATTGTGTTTTAAAGCAGAGACTGAAACTGAATATTTTGTTCAATAGGAACATTTAATAAGAACAGACTGTGAAACGCTCACACACTAACATCCATACCTACACTTCTATATTACCAACAGTGGACTATCATTTTACACCGCCAAGTGTGGACCTCTATTTCTGGTCATTTTGAAAAAGCAAAAATAGAATTGAAAATTTACTTACTAACTTTACTAAGCTGTTGAACCCGAGCGGAGCCTGCAGGCAAGTCTTTTAAAACACAGCGGCCAGCAGGATATCATGTACCAACATATGGATGTTGCACATCAAATTAAACAGGACGAACTAGGCTACAAGCTTCTGTGAACCATTTTTAAAGGTGTTTTACCATAACATTACTGCCAATGTACTTTTTAAGACGGGACGTTCATGTACTGCAGTAGATCTGTCTGGATCCATGATTTCACATAGTAAGTCTTTTTTTCTTTCAAAAATGGATAATTTAACTTTAATGTTATCAATATTTAAACATTTCACTGTGATACAATATAACAACAATTGTCATCAGAATCAGAATCAGAATTCCTTTAATAATCCCCAGGGGGAAATTGCTTTTTGTTACACACAGCTCCAAAAGAATAAGAATAAACTTCAAACACAAAAGTAAATCAGGTGAGTCCAGAGTCCAGGGTCCTCTCCTCTCTGGTGAAACAGTTCACATACTGGGTGAAGTTGGGCAGTGCCTTTGCCATGGTGACATGGTTGAAGACAGAGATAGCAGTGAGTGCACTCAGGTGTAGAGTCTGTACCCGGGCTATAGCGGAGTGGATGACGTCTCACCCCGAAGTTGGGTTGGCAGAAGGAGGAATGTAAACAGTCACCACAACAACATGTGAAAACTCCCGTGGCAGGCAACGTGGACGAAGACCAACAGCAAACAGTTCAATGTCCGGGCTGCCGATGCACTCCTTGATAGTAATATGAGCAGGACTGGACCACCTGTTGTTCACCAGAACGGCAAGCCCCCCTCCTTTCCGTTTACTGCTCCTGGTGCAGTCCCTGTCGGCCCGAACAGTTTGGAAGCCACCAATGGAAACATTGTCGTCGGGAATGTCCTGATGCAGCCATGTCTCCGTAAAGCACATTAGACTACACTCCTGGTGCTCCATCTGACTCCTGGCTAACGCTGTTAGCTCCTCCATCTTGTTTACCAGCGATCTCACGTTGCCCATAGAAACGATGGGGAGACAGGGTTTATATTTCTTTTCCTCCATACGCCTCTGTTGTCTCCTTCTGGTTTCTCTCCTCTGCTGGCTCTTCTTTCCTCTACAACTTCGGTGTGTTTTCCTTCACAATTCTTCTGGAATTTGTGAAGATCTCGTGGTCAAGATGCCAGCAGGTTTCAGAGCGATCAGCTGGTCACTCGTGTAGCCAAAACGGCTACCAACGGCCATATGTTTACTGCACCCGGCAGTAAACGTTAAAGTAGTACTTTCACAGCAAAAAGATGACAAGAGCTCTCTCCACCAGTATGTATTGGAGAGGGAACGTCTTAAAAACATATTACCAGCAAAAAAAGTAAAACAAATAATTAAAAAGATAGTTAAAAGTACGAAAAAATAAGAAAACGAGCAGGAGCAATTGTAACAGCAGCATATACTTCCGCACATGCGCACTGGAACCATGGTGATGGTTCATGGTAATGGTCATGGTAAATCACTTGACGTGAAAACAAATTACATTTTATCTGGCAATCAGAAGTAAGTTGGCTGCATGCTCTAATGTCAAGGACTGCAGTAATAGCATCATTCATTATGTGAACTATATTCTTAGTGAGATTTTCAAGATTGATTGCACAAGCATATTACATTTACTTTTCTCATAATATCAAAAATGTTATGATTATAATTCCATGTGTCGAATGGGCATTCATTTTAAATTCACATGAATGTAGCAAGTATTAAGCACAGGGCTCAGAGGCAGGGTGGACCCAAATGCACGAAGCAAGACACATTTAATCTGGTGACAAACTCTTTAATACAATACAATACTTACATGGACAAGATACTTACTAATTACATGGCATGACAATCTATGGCTTGGTTTGCAAAAACACAAGTGACCTATGATGTTCGCACAAGACAAGACAATCTGGCACAAGACAAAGGGAGACACAGACTACTTATACACAAGGTAATGGGGAACAGGTGGAGACAATCAGGGCGGGGCAGACAATCACACTGGCGGGAAAACACACAAGGGCAGGAAGTCAAACAGCCTGAAACGAGTGGAGAGTTTAGGGTTTCAAAATAAAACAGGAAGTGAGAGACAAGACTAGGCACAAGTGAACACAGACAACTTAACACACACGATGAGACGTGACAGTACCCCCCCCCGCACAAGGGCCGGCTCCTGACGGCCCAGGAGTGTCAGGGTGGCGTCTAAAAGAGTCCTCAATCAGTTCTTGGTCCACAATGAAACTGGCCGGGACCCAGGACCGTTCCTCTGGCCCGTAACCCTCCCAGTCCACCAAGAACTGGCGCCCCCGACCCCTCCTCCGAACGGCCAGTAGGATCAGGAACAGAGAGGACCGGAGCAGTGGTGAAGGCCTGCTTCAGGTGGTTAAAGGCCTCCTCGGCCTGCGGGTTCCACACGAACGGCTGTTTGGAAGAGGTGAGAGTATGCAGTGGAGCAGCAATGGAACTGAAATTTCGGATAAACCGCCGATAAAAATTGGCAAAACCAAGAAACTGTTGCACCTTCTTTCTGTTACCTGGTGCTGGCCAATTGGCGACAGCACTAACCTTTTCAGGGTCCATGCAGATTTGGTTAGCTGTAACAATATAGCCCAAGAAGGAAACTGTGGAAACATGGAACTCGCACTTTTCAGCCTTTACAAACAGCTGATGTTTCAATAGGCGAGACAAGACTAACCTGACATGAGCCTGTTGCGAGTCTAAGTCAGGAGAAAAGATGAGAATGTCATCCAAATAAACAAACACAAAGACATTCAAAAATTCCCTCAACACCTCATTGATAAAACCCTGAAACACCGCTGGAGCGTTTGTGAGTCCAAAAGGCATTACCAGGTACTCATAATGACCTGTTGGGGTGTTAAACCCTGTTTTCCATTCGTCGCCTTCTCGGATCCTGATTAAATGATAAGCGTTGCGGAGATCTAGCTTGGTGAACACAGTAGCCTGTTGCAACAGCTCAAAGGCAGAGGACAATAATGGGAGTGGGTAGCGGTTCTTCACGGTTATTGCATTGAGGGGACTATAGTCTATACAAGGTCTGAGGGAACCGTCCGTTTTCCCCACAAAAAAGAAACCTGCTCCAGCGGGTGAGGAGGATGGTCTGATGATCCCAGCCTGGAGGGACAAAGCGATATACTCATCCATGGCCTTTCTTTCGGGCCCTGAGATGGAGTATAGTCGTCCCTTGGGTATGGGTGCACCGGGAAGCAGTTCAATGGCACAGTCATGGGGTCTGTGGGGAGGCAGAGATGTGGCCCGTTTTTTGCTGAATACCTCCCTAAGATCCCTATAGCACTCAGGGACCTTTGCAAGGTCCGGGTATTCAGCGGGGTCCACTGAGTCAGGCTGGGAGATTCTGGCCATAGAAATAAAATCAGATTTGCACCCCCTGCAGGCCTCCCCCCAGGCTTTAATTAGTCCTGACTTCCAGTCTACATGGGGGTTGTGTCTCTGGAGCCATGGGTATCCCAGAACCAATGGGTACTGTGCAGAGTCAAATAAATGAAAGTGCATGAGTTCGGTGTGATCTGGTTCAATGGTTACCTGAATCGGCTCAGTCCGGTGAGTCACCTGGCATAGCAGTCTCCCATCCAGAGCGCTCGCTCTGATGGGCTGGTCAAGGGGAATAGTCTTAACACGGACTTCTTTGGCCAGCGACCAGTCCATGAGACTCTCGTCAGCCCCTGAGTCAATTAGTGTCTCTAGGTCTCTGGAGCCCTTACCTACTCCGAGACTTACCTTTGTCAAGGTGCGAGGAGGGTAGTCATTGTTAGAGAAATGGCTCACCAGTGCCCTCCTCACGCCTGGTGAGCCCTGTCTTTTAACGGGCATGCCGTTAAAAGGTGGCCCTGCTGCCCACAGTAAAAGCAGGCACCCTCTGATCGTTGCCGTCGCCGCTCCTCCGGGCTGAGCTTGGTCCGGCCCAGTTGCATCGGCTCCTCTCCGCCTGCTGGTGGTGCCTTCCTACCTGAAGGCTGGGGTGCCATATCTGGCCAGATTGTACTATTAAGCACAGGGCTCAGAGGCAGGGTGGACCCAAATGCACGAAGCAAGACACATTTAATCTGGTGACAAACTCTTTAATACAACACAATACTTACATGGACAAGATACTTACTAATTACATGGCATGACAATCTATGGCTTGGTTTGCAAAAACACAAGTGACCTATGATGCTCGGACAAGACAAGACAATCTGGCACAAGACAAAGGGAGACGCAGACTACTTATACACAAGGTAATGGGGAACAGGTGGAGACAATCAGGGCGGGGCAGACAATCACACTGGCGGGAAAACACACAAGGGCAGGAAGTCAAACAGCCTGAAACGAGAGGAGAGTTTAGGGTTTCAAAATAAAACAGGAAGTGAGAGACAAGACTAGGCACAAGTGAACACAGACAACTTAACACACACGACGAGACGTGACAGCAAGGTCAGATAAAAGATACCAGTCTATTCTTTTTTTGATAAAGATCATTTGCTGTTAATTTCCTCCTCTGTCCTTCATCCATAACTGTGTGTAAATGTTGCTCCAGTCGGTCTTACCTCCTTCTAATGAGGGAGTTACCTGCAGCCTTCCTCACACCCAGAGTGAACGGATCTTTACACATTTTAAAGACCTTTAATTGAGAAATTAATGCAATATTTGTAGTGTGCCTTCCACTTCATGAAAATTTCCATCTTTCTGAGGACCCCCCAGGAAAGGAAGACCAAGAGTTCATCAGAGTTACCAGCCTCAGAAACCACAAATGAACAGCCCCTCAGATTAGAGCCACAGAAATGCTTCCCAGAGTTCAAGTAGCAGACGCACCTCATCATCGTGTGAAGCTGTCATCAAGTCTAAAATATAAAACATCTTCTGGTTTGTTTCATATTTTTGTGTTTACTACATAATTCCTTATGTGTTCCTTCGTGGTTTTAATGTCTTTAACATTTTTATTATTTTCCTTCTGGAATAAATAGAATATTTCTGATTCTCATTAATCTACAATGTGGAAAAAAAAATAGAAATAAAGACAAAATCATTGAATGAGAAGGTGGATCCAAACTTTTGCACTGCGTACATCCATGCACACACACACACACACACACAAATCACAGTATTTCAGTGGTAATTGCAAGAGCAATCCACAGCCTGTGATTATCTGTCACTGACATTGTGCACTTTACAGAGATCATGTACACAACACAGGAACACACACTCACACACACACACACACACATACGACAGACCTACACAAACAAACACACACACACACAATGACAGACATACACACACACACATAATGACAGACACACACACACACACACACACAATGACAGACAAACACACACACACACACACACACATAAAGTATTAAAAGCACTGGTCAACAGCAGTGAGGTCTCTGCTTTCAGGAGCAGCTGAAGGACAAAGTAGATTCCTCTGTGTGCTGCATGGGTCAGAGTTAGGTGAATCACATGGAGCCTATGGTTTAAAGAGTTGCTGCTGTGTTTTAACCTGTAAAGCAAATCTATGTGACTGTCATGTAGTGAAACATGCAGTCGGTGTTAATATTGACATTTCTTACTAATCATATACAAATCTCTCTCTTCATTAACAGACCTGCTCTTTGTGGAAAGCATCTTGGGATAGCATTTATTAAGAACTGGTGCTGTATGAATAAAGACTGACTGATTGATTGAACATTTACTAATATAAAGTGTCGATGTAGCTTTAAAGATTCTCAGTACCATATCTCAGCATCTCAGACCCACACACACTATAAAGTCCGTGTCACTGAGTAACTCCTGCCTCACAGAGCCACGCCCCCTCAATCCCCCAGCCTCTTAGACACTTTGTTTTTGGTGGGGGGGGATTGGGAGGGTGAAGTTATACTTTGCAGAATTTGCAGAATTTAATTTCAACACAGCCATCTCGTATCTGGCTGAGTGCAACCAGTCCAGGGTGTGTCCCCCCCCCCCCCCCCCCCCCCCCCCCCCCAGCCCCCTGCGACCCTCTGAGGATAAGCGGTGTAGACAATGGGTGGCTAAAACATTTCCATTAACTCCCTACACCAGAATAAGCAGATTTAGAAAATGGAAGAATGAAAAAGTTGCAGTGCAACAGAATCACCTTCAGAAACATTTGAGTGTCTTACTGAGACTCTTCTATGTATGGACAGAAGAAGTAGGGGATCAAACCACTAACGCTACAATTAATGCTCACTGAATCTCCATACATAATATAGTTCATTCATCTATTTGGAGAGCAGAGCTAGTGGATCCAACAGTGAAGTTTGAAATGTGAACAGTCAGAGGAGACTGGGGGTGCGTGAAGAAAGTCAAACACTTATTGGACAAATCAGAACTCAAAGGAGAGTGAATATTGAACTGAAATGTGTTATGTAGCCAGAAATGGCTCTGTTTGGCAGTCGCAATGTCATTTATGCTCCAAAGTGATCAGGATTATGAAAAGATGATGGTTTGGGTTACAATAAATATGCTATGTATGTTATGTGCTGTACATGATGTATGTTATGTCAGTAAAAATTACTCAATGTTGACTTTTGACCAGGGATGTCAAAGTTAAATACCACAGAGGGCCAAAAAACCAAATTTGCCGAGGGCCAGACTGGTTCAAAGTTTATTAAAAAATATTGAAATGATTGCACATAGCCTATTGAACCAAGACCTAACACAGTGTACCGTATATTATTTAATGATTAAATGAATAATCCAGTATTTTTTTATGGCTCTGTCAGTAATTTCAAGTGAAAACACTTTTCAACAGGCTCACAGACAAAAACAAACTTCCTTCAAAGAAAAATCACACGTCCTGTACATTAAATGAATAAAGCAATATTTTCTTATGGCTCTGTCAGTTATTTCAAGGGAAAACATTTTCAACAGGCAAACAGCAAAAAAGTAAATATCCTTCAAAAGCAAAACATGTTCCTTAATATCAAGATAAATGCATAAATGAAATTGCATGCATTATAAACTGAAAATGCAATATAGTGCTGCTCTATGATCCTACCAATTACTGCTTTCAAATAGTAAAATGAGAAAATAAAACAAATAAATCAAATCAGTTGTATTCTTTCTCATGGCTCTTATCTGCAATTTTCCCTGAGTCCATTAACTGAAAAATAAATATAAATAAATAAAATGCAATAAGATAAAATACAAAAATCTATGGCACACAGACAAAACAATACTTCCTTCAAAGAAAAATCACATTTCTTGTAGAAACAAATGCAAAAATTTAACTGAATTAAAAACTAAAAATACATTAATGCTCTGTGATGCTCACTTGTCTGAGGCTGAGCCTGATACTTGGTGGTGTCTCATCTTTTGTACAAGTTCATCAATGTTCGGGGTCAGTCACTGATCTGAGGAAATCCTCAGGATTGAGTGAAGGTGTTTATCAGTAAGACGGCTCCTGTGTGATGTTTTGTTTAGCTTCATCAAAGAGAACAGTTGTTCACACAGGTATGTGCTGCCAAACATAGAGAGCGTCTGAGCAGCTTGGATGCACAGCTGAGGCATTGTGTCGGGGATGAAACGTGCAAACTCAGCAGCGCCCACTCTCTCATATTTTTCCCTGTGTGTCATTGCACTGGAGCTCAATCAACTCCATTTGTAGGTTTGGTGGTGCACTTTCCACGTCAACTCCAAAAGGATTGGCGAGCAGTTCAAACCTGCTTTTTTGGGCTTCAAAGTCAGCAAATCAGCGTCGGAAGTCAGCGGCAAGTATGTTGAGTTTATCAGCAAACTGTGCACTCAGTAGCGGTAGAGAGCTTCTCTTTCATGGTCTGGCAGCTGGGAAAGTGGCTCAAGTTTTCTTTCCGCATCTGCGTCTCCCACAGACTCAGCTTGGTTTTAAACGCCTTCACTGTACTGTACATATCAGAGATGACACACCCCCGTCCCTGCAGCTGCAGGTTCATCACATTCAGATCGCTTGTGATGTTGCACAGAAACGCCATTTCACACATAAATGTTTTATCTCGGAGCTCTGTTGTGTCTTTCCCTTTGCTTTCCATGAACAGACAGATCTCCTCACACAGCTCAAAACATCTTTGCAGCACCTTTCCCTGGCTTAGCCATCGCACATCTGTGTGATAGGGCAAGTCACCATACTCTGTATCTAACTCGCCCAGAAATGCCTTGAACTGGCGGTGATTTAAACCTTTGGCTCTGATGAAGTTAACTGCACGCGTTATGATGCTCATTACATGTTCCATTTTCAAGGCTTTGCCACACAACGACTCCTGGTGTATTATGCAGTGATAAGCTGTCAGCTTATCTGTGACGTTTTCGTCCCGCATCCTCTCCCGCATCCTTGCCACCAATCCACTCCTGTGTCCACACATCGCGGGTGCTCCGTCTGTTGTCAATCCCACGAGTTTTTCCCAAGGCAGCCCCATCTCATTTACACATCTGGATACCTCTTCATACAGATCTTGTCCTGTAGTTGTGTCATGCATAGGACGTAATGCCAAAAACTCTTCTGTTATGCTCAGGCTGGAGTACACTCCACAAATGAAAATTGACCGCTGGGCAATGTCAGTTGTGTCGGTGCTCTCATCCACAGCAAGGGAATATGCGATGAAATCTTTTCCCTTTTCCACAAGCTGTTCTTTTAGATTGGTGGAAAGCTGGTCTACACGTTCAGCAATGGTGTTTCTGCTCAGGCTCACGTTTGAAAATAGATGCCTTTTGTCTGGGCACACTGCGTCACAAACTTTAAGCATACAGTTTTTGATAAACTCTCCCTCTGTAAATGGCTGGGCTGATTTTGCGACTTCTTCTGCCACAATAAAACTAGCCTTGACAGCAGCCTTGCTTTGTGATTTGGCTTTTGTGAACAGAGCCTGCTGGGATTTAAGACCTCGTTTTAATTCTTCCACCTTCTGTAGCCTTTGTTCTGTGTCCATATTCTTGTCTTTGTCTTTGTGTTTCTTAGACGTTTCATAGTGCCTTCTTAGATTATATCCTTTCATTACAGCCACACTTTCTCCACACAGAAGACACACAGGTTTGCCTTTTACCTCTGTGAACATGTACTCTGCCTCCCACCTGGCTTGAAACCCCCTGTTCTCACTGCCCACCTTCCGTTTAGCCATTTTTGGGGAGGGGGGTTGCTGAAAGCTGCAGTGAGTTCGCGGGCTACCGTTGCATTGTGGGGAATGGAGTATTGGTGCGTGCAAAACACCAGCAGGCGGCTGCGGCCTGCGGGCCGGTTCTAATACTAATCAAATATCATCCCGGGGGCCATAGATAATTCCTAAGGCCTTGACTTTGACACATGTGCTTTTGACTATACAAGATAAATGAAGACTGGTCTCCTGTGTGTGTCCCATCCATCCACCCCAACCCCCCTCCTTCCTGTGCAGGCCTACACACACTTTGTTGCTATGTTGTTTTCTGTGTTGATGTAGACACAACACCATTGCACAATATGTCTGCAACTCAACGGTGTGAAGTGAGATGTGCGTAGACATATTACACAAAAGGGCCTTAAAAAGTCATGCTGTGCATGTGCCATTTGGTCTAAGCCCTGTTTAGTCCTAGTCCTGCTTGGTCTGACAACCTTTTGTCGACAACATGGCAGGGTCCATTGTGTCCAGCACCTACTGTGGTGGAACAGTGGAGACTACTTATGAGAGAAACAATAGATAGTACCAGTCAAAAGTTGGGCACACCTTCATCTTCAATGGTTTTTCTTTGTTTTTATTGTTTTCTACATTGTAGATTAATAATGGAAACTCAAAACTCAAAGAGTCTTCAAAATAGCCTCCTTTTTCTTTGATGACAGCTTTACACTCTTGGTATTCTCTCCATCAGCTTCATGAGGTCCTCACCTGGATGGTTTTCAATAACACGTGTGCCTTGTCCCCGAGCCTGGGTCTGTTCCAGGTTTCTTCCTGTTAAAGGGGAGTTCTTCCTGCCACTGTTTCCTAATATAATATCTGATGCTGCTCATGTGGGGATTCTTGAATCCTTAATGTTGAATTCCTGAATCGTTGGGTCTCTCTCTAATTAAAGAGTTTGGTCTAGACCTGCTCTTTATGGAAAGAGTCATGAGATAACACTGTTATGAAAAGGAAGATTGATTGATTGAGATTGAATTCATCAGTTACCAGCCTTAGAAACCACAAATTAACAGCACCTCAGATTAGGGCCACATAAGGGCTTCCCAGAGTTCAAGTAGCAGACACATCTCAACATCAGCTGAGGAGACTGAGTGAATCATGCCTTTATGGTGGTAGAGTAGAATCTTCCACTTTAAGAAAACAATAAGAGTCTAAACCAATTTCAGTACAACATCCTATAAAATCTTATTTTAGAAACCTTAAGGTGACACAATTTGAATATAAATGAGAAAACTTCTTTTAATGATCAGTGTCTCCCCACACAGTCTAAAGGTCTTTTGTCTGGCTGAAGCCACGGCAGACTCCACCCTGCATTTTGTCATTCTCCCTGTCGCTGTCTGACACAAGTTATATTTGGACAGCTTAATTGGTGGAGATTGATTTTTCACCCTCTAGGGTGTGAACAAACACACACACAACACACACACACACACACACACACACACACACACACACACACACACACACACACACACACATCTAGACAGACATTAAAGGCAGGTCTGCTACTTATTTTAGAAGCACTTTTAGTTATGTTGGTTGAAATTCAGCCAACACCAAACAATAAATGAAAGAGCTTGACAAAAAAAGAGAAAAACAATCCAGTGCCTGTGGCCGTCACACAGCTGTAATAAACTCATCCAGTTATTTCATTGGCATAAAGGAAATGATTGGAGAGCTGACCTGCCTGTCTGCCTACGTACTTGTCTACCTGTGAGCATGCTGCAGGTGCACCCATTGCACATGACTGGAGTCTTCCACGATGCTAAAACTAGTGACCTAGTTGTACCTGAATGGCAGAAAACAGCATCCAATGACAGCATAGCAACAGACTGTGGTGAGTCAGCAGCAGGAAGCTCAGACACTTACTGAGGTGGGGGGGGGGGCGACTCTGAGCTGAAGCTGATGTCCCATTTGTGACGGCTGATTTCTTGTGTTCATGTGATTGTGTGGTTTAACAGAGTGGTTTGTTTGTCAGACTGAAAAACTCAGAGAGGCTGTCAGAGGATGTTACATTGACCTATATTCATTTCCCGGAGACTACGTTAAGCTAAACCGTAACCATTACTGGTCTAATCCTAACCCTGATCAGACCACCTTCTTTTAAACCTAACCTTAACCTAAATCTAACCATACCCTTATCCCCCAAAAACACAGGAATGGTGCTGTTTGTTGTTTGCTGCTCTCACTGTATCATTGACAACCTCTTGTTTAGTTGTAGTCAGATTTTCAATAAGTACGCATCTCTCCGCATATATGAATGCTAACTGATCGGTGGAGTATATACACTGTTGCCCATAAAGTTGGAATCATTTTGTTTTCAGACACATTCCTCTTTTTATTCCTTTGACCAGGTGCAATGATTACATACTGAGTCCCAGTTACCCAGGTGAAACGAATTCATGCTTAACAATTGTTTGGTGCTATAAAAGGCACGACATTCGCTATGTTGTCCTTTTCCTGCTTAAAGTCTGTATGCAGTAAGTTTTTTAGAATTGGCTGTATAATTTTCAACCAAATTTGACACAGAAGTTTCCTAGGCTATGCCTCATCCGATGCAACTGGCAATATGCCAAAGAGTGCTTGCACTCTGACAGGATGGACACAAACAAGCCAACATTGCTGATTTCCTTGGAATATCGCAGAGTGCGGTCTGTAAAATCCTCAAACATCATTGAGAGGAGGCTCATTCGAAATCGGAAAATGCCAGCGAGCTGCCTTCGTCATTTGTGGAGAAGTCACCATGGAATCAACGTTTCCCGCCAAACTGTAAATCGAAAATTGCTTCAGCATGGCTACCGACCAAGACGAATGACCAAGTGTCCACGCCTAACTGATCAACACAGAGTTGCTCGACTTCACTGGGCTAGGGAGCACAGAAGATTACAGCTTGGGCACTGGCAACATGCCGCTACATCCTCGACCGTATAGATGGAAGACAAATGGTGCGGTTACACCATTACATGGAGAGAACCTCCGTGATGACTGCATCCAGGAAACCACTCAAGGAGGCGGCTCAGTGATGGTATGGGCCTTTATTCATTATGGAGGAAAAACGCCATTGGTGGTGCTGGATGGAAACGTTAACGCCGTCGTGTACCGGGACATCCTGGAGAACCATTGCCTCCCACACGCAAGAAGGGTCTATGGGAACAACTTTAGGCTGCAAGACAACAACGCACATAGCACACAGGGCAACTGCAGTGAGAGATTTTCTTGATGCAGAGGGGTTGCAGCAGATGCCTTGGCCTGCTTGCTCCCCTGATATGAACCCTATCAAGCATGCCTGGGATGCCTTAGGCCGAGCCCTTAATGAGAGGGACAATACTCCTCAGAGTCTACAGGAATTAGCCCGGGATCTGACCAACGAGTGGGACGCCCTGCATTGATTCATGTCAGGGGTGGCCGTACTCCATATTAGTGACTGAGTGACATTTGAAAGAGTAATATTGGACATTCTTGTGCATGAAATCCCCTCGAATATGTTTCCTGTTAAATTGACCAAGGTTGAAAAATTGAAACAAAGCCCTTAATCCTATTGTTCAATAGCCCCAGTTTTGTTAAAGCCTGAATCCACAGTTTGCAAAGGTTAATGGTGATTTAAGTTTCACTGTGATATGTTTGGAAGAGTTTGATCAATAAAGTTGATCATTTGATTCCAACAGTGTATTAGGCTTACACAGGTTTTCATTGTTCCAGTTTATGTGATGTCTGAGGACAGCAGGTTCAGTGGCTCAGAGTGCAGCAGGGGAGATGGTGTTCATACTGAAATAACTGCAGACACGCACCCATATTTAGTCACACCCTTTAGTGACTGTACAGTTCATTGGTGGTCAAGTTAATATTTGGTTAAAAAAGAAAAACAACAGTTAATTCAAGTTGCTATCCAAAGTACAGAGAACTTTTAAGTCCTACAATTTTTTTTCAAGGAACTAAAAGGTTCCCTCAGTCCGTTATTGTCTGCATTTCCTCCATGGCAGAGATCGATCCAGCAAGAGAGTAAACGACAGGAGGGAACAGTGTGAGAACTAAGCAGTAAATGGAGAAATAAAACAGGATTTTCTGATTGTTTCACAATTGTTACATTCTAAAGCACAAGCGAACATGTCCACACCTCTCCACAACCCTGTGGAAGGTTTTGTATGAATGAATGAATGTCTTTATTGTCATTGCAACAAGTACAACGAAACAAATTCTGTGTGAGTGTAGCTGAAACAAAGCTTCTCCTTGTCCACTGTCGGCCCTCTGCTCCATGTGTGTGTGTGAGTCTGTGTGTGTTTGTGTGTGTGTGTCTGTGTGTGTGTTTGTGTTTGTGTGTTTGTGTGTGTGTGTCTGTATCTGTATCTGTGTCTGTGTGTTCAATTCAATTCAATTCAATTCACTTTTATTGATCCCCCAAGGGGGGAAATTCCATTTTTTACAGTGGTGGGGAAAGTGGGGAGGAAAACAGAAGGAGAGAGAGGGGAGGAGAAAAAACATGCGACACCAGACTGTACTCATGTGGACTGCAGTGTGGGACCGGTAAAAAAACCTCAGCACAAATTTTAGCACATCACATGGGGAGTGTAGAATTTCCAGCACCGCAGGAGGCAGGCCGCTGGCTACAGCCCCGAGAGGCGAACCCTTGGACCACGCCCCTCGTGCTGGAGGGGTGGAAGCTGGCGAAGGCGTTGGATGTAGGGCAGGAGTAAGTCCTGATGTGTTTGTTCATCAGTTCCCAAAACCCGCCTCAGTTCATTCGCGGTCGTCGGCGATAACATGGCGGTTGCCATGGAGACGTCCCTGGTCTGGTTCCAGACAAGCCAACAAGCACCAGGTGGATGGGGGTGGGATGGGGAAGAGCGTCCCAGCTGCAGTGAATTCAGAGGGGAGATTGTTCCAGCAGTGACCTTGGCCAAGGCCACAGTTTAGGGGAGGCCAATTCAGATTAGATTATTTGGGTTAGAGCGAGACAGCCGTATTCAATAGACTTGGCTTACTCTATTGTCCATTCTGGTCACTCAATCGATCCAAACGATCCAATCCTTTCTGCAGAGCCGAAAGCTTCTCCAAGATGTTATCCGTGCGGTTGAGAACCGCAGCCACGGCTGCGGCCTGAGCCCTGCCTGTGTGTCTGTGTGTGTGTGTCTGTCTGTCTGTCTGTCTGTGTGTGTGTGAGTGTGTGTGTGTCTCAGACCTGCTTTAATAGATTCCTGAGAACAATGTGAAACTTAGGGTGGTGGAGGCAGCAGATGGAGGCTGAGATGACATGGAGGAGGTGTGTTATTTGCAGCAGAATGTGACTTCTTGGAATCAGTGAGCAGAGCCAAATAAATACATTTCTTTTTAACAGCATAATAAGACAGTGGAGCGGTCAGCTATTTGATCTTTCGCTTCAGTAGCTGAGTAGGATTTGAAGTTGCCGCTGGAGGTTTGGCTACTTTAAAGTGGAACTGTGTACCCATGCTTGTAATTTAGTTTGGGTCCAGGAATACAGCTGGGGAATAAGGAAAGAGAAAATATGACATGTTTTTTTTTCTTTTCCCTCTGCGTATGTTTATTCATGTTTTCTCTCTATTTTCTCTCTCTCACCCCTGGATCTCTGAACTTTCTCTAGCTCCCTCTCTTTTCCCCCTCTCCATCTGTCACTTTCTATCCATCTCGCTGGCTTTTTCTCTCACGTTCTCATTGCCTAACTCTTGATCCCTCTCCCATTTGTCTGCGTCCATCTGTCTCTTTCTTCCTCTGACTTTCCATTTGTCAGCCTCCCATCATCTCATTTCTCTATTTCCTGCTCCCCCTTTCTCACTTTATCCATATCTTATCTTCTTTCATTCCTTCTCTTTCTCCACCTGATCCTAATCCAATGTATTAGAATGACTTAGAAGGACTTCTTGTCAAATAACATTGTGCATCAGATGACATGGGCTCAATAACGTCCAATTGCCCAGCACTTCAACGATGACAGACCGGCAGGAGGAGCAAACTACCCAGCCAGTGGCAATGCTGGCCCAGATTCTTGGGCAGATGGCCCGGATGAACCAGGAGCAGGCAGCGGTGCACCGGCAGCACCTGAAAATGCTCCAGGCCCAGGCAGAGCGACAGACCAGCGTCCTGGAGAGCCTGCTAGCCCAGTCGGAGGCCCAAAATCCACTCCATATAAGATTTTCCACTCGAGCAGTCTCGTGACGACACCTTACGCTCAGCCTTCGACCAAGTGATAAGTATTGATGGTCATTTGGTGCGCCCTGACGCAGCGCAGAGCTACCCACACTTTTCCTTGCGGAGGGACAGGTCATAACACCAGCTGAGTCTGTGAGTGCTGGAGAACCTACGGAGACAAGGTCTCGTGTTTCACGCTTCTTACCAGATGACTGACGTTGAGAAAATGTAAGTGTGTCAGAAGCGACAATCTAATATTCAAATGAATGTGACAGCTTTTCTAATTTATTCACTGTCCTGTGTTGGAAGATAAACTAGTGTAGATTCATAGATAAAAACACATGTGATTATGCTAATGGGTTTGCTTGTATAGATAGAAAGATACTTGATTCATCCCCTGGGGAACATTCAGGTGTCCAGTAGCTCACACAGAAAACGTTCAGCTTCACAAAAGCTTTCAGTGTGGAGCACCCGTCTGTTTTGGGCGAAACGGACATTTGATGGACTGCTGTGGTTTCGGTGTAATGTGCAGTCCCCAGCCCCCGCATGCAAACTCAGCATGACTCACAAAGCCACATTATGGGAAATATACCAGTTTGAAATATAGCAGAATTTTCTTCTAAGGTGTAAAGTGTGTTTGTCTGTTGGCCCAAACATACCTGCCCCTCTTCCCTCACCTGTCCACGAGATGTCTTTATTGTGTTTCCCTGTCTTACACAGCGGTGGCTTATTATCCTGTCAGCCCTCAGCTGCCAGTCTGACCAGTAACACGTCATTAATAATTAGTCTCTCTCTGTCTGCAGTCACTGTTCTACCTGTATCACTTTCACGAGGTTTATGGCTGCCTTTGTGTTTTTGCTATTCTTACTCTTGCTTGCAGTTCATCTTGCCTGTCGTCCATGTGTCACTTCAGGCTGATCAAGCAACCTCCATCTGACTAATTTATGTGACAGATTTGCTTTGTTTAAGATATAAGTATTGTTTAATACCATGAGTCTTTGGCCTCGGTGTATGTTGTCTGCCATGTCTGGCTTGTGTCAAAGAGTATTTTAGAACTGTACATTTTGTCTTTGCACCTGATTGTAAATGAGCATGCTTTTACAGATTTATAGTAGAGTTGGTAACAGAAAGGTTGAAAAATGCAAGACTGTCTCTACATGCATGTGTGTCCATACATGACCTCATACATGCTCATACATGGCTGAAGTGTAACATAGAATCAAATCCAGCCTGCGATGGAATACTATAAAGGAAGTCCATTATTCTCCTGATCCCTACGACTGAATAATTCCTCTCTGAAATGGATAACAGCCAGAAACTTTGAACAGTGTGGAGAACCACAACCATAACCGACCAGCTCTTCCTCTCTTCTGGAGGGAGTGCTGATTAGTGATGAATCCTGCTGATGAATTCCTGCTGACTCTGTGGTTATAAGGTTGGCCACCCATCAGATTAGTGTATGCTTACTGGATCTTGGTGGTGTACAGGGATGGTCTCACTCCATCTCCCACTCTCTTCTGTTGAAGCCATCCTGAATAATCATGTTGTTTTTCAGTTTATAATGGCGGTAGCTTCCTGTTCCTTCCAGTACATTTCTCAAGTTTTGTATTTGTTTTTCACACAGGAAGTGTCGTCATGACCCATGAGCCTCATCAACCACTATAGAGACAACCACAGTGCATTTTTCTTTAGGTTATAAAACCTTTATCATTCCTATGATACTATTATATTGTTTACATAACTGAATTAAATCATTATTACTAATTCAGCTGATATTTTTACTGATCCGATAGATATATCTGTTTACAAGCCTACTTTGTAAACTGTAAGAACCGCAATCCCAAAACTTCATTTTCTAGAATAGTGTCTTAAATATCTGACATAAACCAACAAATTTAGTTTTTGTTAACATAGATCATCTAGATGCAGTGTTATTACTAATACGGCAGGAGGAAGGATGGAAGGAGAAATAAATTAAAATGGATGGTCATAGCATAAACAGCTTGCATTGTTGACTTTTCAAACACGCTTTTGACCGGCAGCAGACCCTCCAGACCGCCGCAGACTGATGTGGGCTGATAAAATAAAGAGAAGAAAACAAGGAGGAAATCTGGAGGTTAAATGTGTTAAATGAGTAATGTAACTGTTGTAGTTTAAAAACAAGCACCAGATGAGAAATAACAGAACAGCTTCTGTGCTCTCAGGTCTGACAGAAGTCCTACTGACAGGAAAAAAGACGTGATATAGACACAAAAAAATAATCCCATAGAAATACATTAGTTTGAAATTCGTGCTCAGGGACATGAAAAGAACATTTTTAATTCATGTCCATGGACACGAATTAATGGACTAAATGTCATGACTATTTCACTAATTTCAGTGAGACTAGGTTGAAATAACTGTGGACTGCCACAATTGACTAATCAGAATTGAGTATTCAACAAAGCCGTGTTATAAAAAACATTAACAACATAACAAACATACAAAACTAACTAAATGTGCTTAACTAAAGCGAGTGAGCGAGCGAGCGAGAATATGTACAAGAAAAGAAGATAGGGACTAAAAGACTAAAAAAGATGTCAGAAGGCAACAAAATGGCCACCACTCAGATACCCTGGTGTGTGGGTCGTAGGTAGACAAAGACACAGGCCATGTGCTGACTGAGACATGTGTGGGGCAGGTATGAAAACCTAAGGACTCTGGGAAACGAAGCTCACAAAAGGAGGCCTTTTGTTTGGTAGACAAAGAAACATGTTGCTCTCATTTTGAGATGGTGGAGGCCCAACACAATTATTAACAAAAAAACAAGTCTATCACAAGCTGTGGTGTGTTTTCATTAACCCTTTGATGCACAACATATGCACACCCCTTCTAATACACAACATGGGTCCAAAATGACCCACATTCATTTTCTATGTGATTTCATGCTGGGTGAGTGTCTCTTTGCTGTATCTTTTGAAATCAATTTATTTTATGATTGAATATTCCAAGTATTCTTTTAATTTCTTGTTTTTGATTAATACAGGTTATTATTTCCATTTTCCTTTCTTATTTTTATGAACAAAAATAGGTTTTGTATTTTTACACCAAGTTTACACACATGGGTCAAAAAGGACCCGTTTATCTAAGTATGATTTTGAATTAAATGACTTCATACTATAACAATAATTAGCTTCAAATAATCACTTTAGCAGTGGTTTGGGCCAAGCAATCATACATTTAACATTTTAAACATGTTTATTTGTCATTTTGTCACACATACACATACCACTGATGGCTACTGAACTCAACTGAACTGTATCTGTAGTGTAACTATTGTAGTGAATGTGACCAAAAAAAATTAAACACAACTGATCACATCAGTAGACCACAAACAGCCATCTCAATTTTGACATGTCTCACAAATGACCATTACATGTTTGTGCTGCTTGCACACAGGCCTGGTGCACTGGGAACACCAGCTGCTGACTTTTCTGTCTTTGGTAACTCGGCAGATTGAGCACCTCTTCCTCTTCCCTCGGCCTTCCTGTCTGATGTCCCCCTGTGGCTGTGTGGTTACTGAGTTTTGTCTTTTTATCCCGCATCTTCCCATTGCATCAATGATATGCTTTTGGAGTTTGGGCGTGCCCTCCATGTGCCTCTTCATATGTGGCATCACAAGCTCTTTGCCCAGCTCCTTGATGAATAGCCGGCGTGCATTGTTCACACCACTCATGTAATCAGGGTGTTGTGCAGTGAAGGTGGTGTAGGCATTGAGGGTGGCAACATCCAGCATATTGTACCAGAGCACCATTGGCCACCTCCATGTTCTCCGCTTACACGAGTAGGTGCTAACCAACTGATCCATTGTGTCCACTCCTCCTTTAGTTTTGTTGTAGTACTGGATCACTTCTGGTTTTTTCTTCTGGCTGCTGTCATCCACTGCCTTGTCATCATGTATGACAATCTCCCCAAGGTTCTTCTTAACCTCCTCTCCTGGCTGTCTCCCTGTGTAGACAGTTCCTTCTACTGCATAAGGTACCCTTGCATCGCACATCCAGAAGATTTTTATCCCATATTTCGCAGACTTGCTGGGCATGTATTGCAGAAACCTGCACCTGCCCCGGAATGGCACAAGCTGCTCATCTATGGTGACGCAGTCACTGGGAATGAACCGTCTTCTGCAGTTGTCCAGGAAGCAGTCCCACACGTACCTGAATGCCGCCATGTGGTCTGTTTCTAGTTGCAAAGCCCTGGTCCTCTTGTCGTCAAACCGTATGAAGCGGCGGATATCCTCGTATCTCCTGAGACCCATGGTGGCCTTGTAAATTGGATTTTGCAGCAGATCCAGAAACAGCTCCCGCAAGGCAACATCCCAGCTCTTGTCCCCCCCTGCAAGGAGGGTCAAACCAATAAATGCCATGAATTCTTCTTTGTAGATGCTTCTCCAATCTTTCCCTTTTGCTGCGGCTGCTTTTCGTCCCTCTAAGTTGGTGCATTTTAGAACCTCCTCAATGATGTTGTCACTGATGAACGTATCCCAGGCATCTTTTGGTGAAACACCAGCTGATCCAGGTGCAGGTCCTGGGCAGCTCCTCAGAATGTTATGGGTTCTTGTTCTGCCATGAGTGGGAGGATTCTCATCCCAGTAAGACCCAATTTTACTCATTCTGTTTGACTGGGTCTGAGTTTCTTCTTCAGAGGACTCATCAGATGAGTCTTCTCTGTCATCAGAGGAGTGTTCTTCATTCAGGGGAGATAGATGCCAAGATACACCCACAGCTCCATCTTGACCCTGAGGCACATAGACTGGGTCATCATCACCAGAGATTTCAGAATCAGGACCAATTGCCTCCTCATCTTCCTCATCTGGTCCCTCATGCAGCATCTCGTGTATGACTCATTTGCGCTAACAACATCACCAAAGAGCCAGGCCTGATAGTGGGGGGGCAGCCAGGGTGCATTATCACTTTGAGAGAATATGTCAGCTTGCTAGCTTGCTAGCTAGCTAATAGTATTGGAGATATTTCTCTTTCTGACAGGTAATGTACTTATTCTCAAGGTAACTTAAACCTAATCAATTATTATACACAGTTATATTTCAGAAGTTCAATCAATCAATCAATCACAATCAAACTTTTTCTTAGGTAAGATTAGAATAATTGTAAAACAAGACTTACATGTATCAGATGTGCAAAGGGAGCTGTGCTGAGCAGTGACATGTGGCTGGCGAATAGTTGTCTGCAGTAAATATGTTCCTAATTGCAAGCATATACAAATTTCAAAGGTTCCAACTGTCAAAGGTTACCACCAAATACCATAGTAAATTCATGTGGGTCATTTCTGACCCATGTGTGTAAACTTGATGTAGACATACAAAAGCTATGCTAAATATGATGATTTGTGCTAAACAAAAAAAGAATATTTACTGAATGCTTGGAATACTAAATGACAGAATACATTTATTTCAAAGATATAGCATAGAAACACTGAGCCATACATGAAATACCATAGTAAATGGGTATGGGTCATTTTGGACCCATGTTGTGCATTAGAAGGGTAGTGATACAAAAAGTGTTTTTATTCAAAAAGTAAGAAAGGAAAAAATAAAAGAAGGATGTATTATGATCAAAAACAAGTTAATTGAGGAATACCTGGAATACTGAATGATGAAATTAATTTATTGCAAAGATATAGCACATAAAAACTCAGTTCGGTCACTTTGGACCCATGTTGTGCATCAAAAGGTGATGAACAGATCCATGTGAAGGATGTGTCAATAATTAACAACAATTGCACTCTATTGTAAAAATTGGTGATGGAATTTTAGACAAGATAAGATAAGATAAAACTTTTTATTGATCCTGCAGTGGGGAAAGTTCGCTGTTATTGCAGCATGTAGCACACAGTTAAAGACAGAGAAAATGAAATAAACATAATATATACAGAAAAACCTTATATACCCAAAAAGAAACATTATATACACAAGTAATGCAATAATTATGAAGAAACAACAACAGGGTGGGATGGGATGGAAACATCATATGGGTGTATTTTTTAGTTTAGGGATGTGCAATCACAGCCTGCCTGCAAAAGGTCTGCTGTCTACAATAAACATAGAGGTGAAAATAACGCTAAGCTCTGTGTGGTTTGGACAGACAGAAAGCAAAAAGAGTGAATCCAATCTAAACAAAGCAAATTAAATCTATCTCGTGCACTAAATGAATGACAGTGAGAGGAAGATATGTCTTGGTTTTAGCCATAAATTGGCCAAATTGCTGCAGTGACATGTCTTTATCTTGCACTTGCCCTTTATTATTCCAGTTTCTCTCTTGCTGTATCCCCTTCCTCCCATTTCCCTGCTGGTTGTTTCTTTAATCATCCTACTCTGCATCCTGCTCTCTCTTTATCCTTACACTTACTTCCACTCCCCTCACCTTTCTATTCCACCTGCTGAACCACTCGGACCTCTCCTGTTCCTCTGACTAGCATGGCAACCCTCATACTGTTGTCTGGGGTTTTTCGATTCAGTAAACATTCAGGATTTTTAGCATTTCAGCACCCATTGGGCTGGCCTTCAGAAAGTAAGAGCATTGTGTACCCTAGCTAGTAACATGATATAGCAAGATGACAAAACGAAGTTGGAGAGACATTTTTTGGAATGCCCTTCCAGCCACATCCAGCACTTGAGAAAAAGTTCTTTCCCCTTTGTCTCTGGAAACGTTACAACAGGAGAGAACATCCTCAAAAGTGTGAGACAGGGCTGTGGAAAGTTTCATAAAAGTACACTATTCTGTTCCAAAAATGCCAGAAATACAGCACACACTGAGCCATGTTGCCATATTGCTACCAGAACTCAGTGGTTAGATGAAATGAAGTGGCCAACCAAAGTGTGAGACTGAGGAAGGATAAGGTGACAGAAAGGAAGAGCTGCTGTCAGGAAAAAGGAAGGGCAAGAATTAGAGGTGAGATGGAGAAAGAAAGAGTTGCTTTGGAGAGGAAACAAAACCCATGATTCTTCAGACAGAGATGGGTACATTGTTCGTGACCCCACTTTAGTCACCTACAACAAAGTCTCCGATTATATTTGAAAATTGCAAAGCCGTGCATGAAATGTTACTGTTGCTTTCTTCCATCTGCAAATAGACTCTCTCCACGTTTCTTCTGTTGTTGGGACAAACAATAGCGCCGGAAAAGAACTGCAGGTCCCCTAAGAAATGGATTTCTGAAACTTACAGGCATCAGTGTCGAGCTTGTGTTGTTGCCATTAGTTTTAAAGTGAATTAACTTTATGAACTCATTATCAACCACAGTAAAGTCACCTTTCCCAACCGAGCATGACACTAAATTCTGTTAGATAATGGAAATGGCTGTTGACAAAACAGTCACAACTTGAGGTCTAAATACTGACTAGTACTGTAGCTTTCGACCATATCTCATGGTCATCATCAGCACACTGAGTTTGCTCAGCTCCAGGATAAGTGAAGGAGTGGACCTTGAGTTGAGATTGTTTTGTTTCGGACCCTGACAGAAAGCCGCCCACATCTGAGCCTGGGTCTGTTCCAGGTTTCTTCCCGTTAAAGGGGAGTTCTTCCTGCCACTCTTTCCTAATAGAATATCTGATGCTGCTCATGTGGGGATTCTTGAATCCTTAATTTTGAATTCCTGAATCGTTGGGTCTCTCTCTAATTAAAGAGGTTGGTCTAGACCTGCTCTTTATGGAAAGCGTCTTGAGATAACGCTGTTATGAATTGATGCTATATAAATAAAGATTGATTGATTGATTGATTTTATCAGCTGCCTACAAGGTCAAGAATAGGAAGATTGTGTCCTCATTCTTAATGCCTGCATGGGAATTTAGATTACTGAACAAGCTGGAGATTTGGACAGTCATGATGGCAGATGTCATCAGGTTATTATAATGTTGAAAACCCTTTAGAATCATGAAGGAACCAGCAAACAATGTTCTGCAGCGCTTATTTCAGTTCAGCTACAATGATTTCTGTTTTTTAAGCTGGCATCACTGATCAGAACCATTTACAATTCTTCAATATTTAAACTAAATTTAGCCCAGGGAAGACACCATCTGCTCCAAAAACCATTCAGGAAATAATCATTGCCCACATGTTTGTAGTCCTTTGAACAAAGGGCTTTCTCTTTGAGCTCAGTTACCTAGAACTTTTAGGTTTTCACACCTATGTCCCCTGGACTCCAGCCACAATTGGTCATTGTGTGGCACATGGTCCTAACCTCTTCAGTTCCCCCACTGCGTTCCCTCTTTTTCACCTGGCTCTCTCCTTGTCTGGACCCTGTCTGGATCCCTTTCCCCTGGCTCTTCTTGTCTAGGCTCTACTGGAACCCCAGGTTCAGCCCTGCACCTCATCTCACCGGGACCCCAGAGGGCCAGTTCCAGGCCTGCAGCTTTCTCCTCCAGCCTCAGTGTGTTCTGTACCAATCAGACCACCTTTTTCATGGCAGTGACACAAAGTCCTGCCTGAACCAAGTTTATCAGCACCAGCAGGTATGACCCAAAGTCTGCCAGCTGATCTTCAGAGCAACAGGAGCACACCAGCAAGTTAGCACCAAGCTGCTAACTATCAAGGAACAAAGGAGCGACCAGATTCCTCCAGCCTGCAACCAGGACAGCAAGGACAAAGAACCACAACCTTCTTCCAGCCTGGTTCATCAACAGGCTGAGAAAGCAACACACTGAAGGACCTTCTTCTTCCCTTTGAGGACTGGTAACAAACTCTAACTGGGCACATACAGCATAGCATTACTGTATACATGGCTAAGCAATGGCTTAACCTTATTAAAGTATTGATTTTGATTCGCTTTAATGTTCATTGATTATTGTGACAGAGTCCTGCATGCTACTAACCATCCTTTCCTAATCTGGTACCTATATCTACACACTCACACATACAGTGTTACAATAGGCCTCGACTGAGAGACAAAGCTAAGCTAACAGCTACAGCACTTAGCTTAGCTGATATAAGAGAGAAGAAACAGGTTTAAATGCAATTGAGATGGATGGGGATTATTCTACGATACACAACTTCTGTTGACTGGCAGTCCTGTAAGTGCCATTACAGGAAGCATCGCGTCCTCTTTGTTGCAAGGGTGAAGCTCAGAGTAGTTGTGAGTGACATCACAATATTTGGATTCAATCTGATACCATCTACTATGATCTACTGGGCCTAAAATCATTAATACTGATAGGAAAGGCTAATGTACAATCATGCACCATGATTTATTAGGCTACTTCTGACAAAATGTTCCTTGTCACTGGCAAACATCACATAACATTTATTCTTTTACATTCTCATGTTCATTTCTTAATCAAATGCAGTTTATAATGACGATGAAGAAACAGTTATCTTGGGAATTCAAGTGAACACAACAGCTGGAAAAAGCAAAGAACACATGCAACTGTGTTTGAGTGAACAGAGTGTGCCTGACGAAGATCTCTGTCAGACTGACAGGGTGCTCTCTTGAATTTTTTTATTACTTCTTCTCAGGTGAGATGGATCCATTTTCCCTTAGTCATTATCGCAGGGGAGTGACAAATACACCTTTTTTCATGGCCAAACTCATCTGGCTAACTAATCCACCCTCAAGTTAAGTTCCGCTCCCAGTCCATGAAAAATAAGTTCAGTGGTGCGACACTGCATTCTGCAATGGAGCCCTCTGTGTTATTTCAACCATAATCATGATCCATGTATGACCAAACCTTAACCCTGAAAAGATTGCCAGTCATTGACTTTTACTGATCACTGAATATATTGTGACTTGTCTGTTGTGAATTGCCTCCTGCTATACATGGATGTATCAGGGTTTCCCATCACTCAAAGCTCCAGAGCTAGTCTATGATTTTACAAAGTGCAAATACTACGTCTTCAGTCAGATACAGCTACTGTGGAAACGGAGGAAAACCTCTGTGCACAGACCTATCCAGGAACTACGAATATACCATATTACAGGCAGCTTGGATCATAACATTTCTACCCAATCAATCAGCAAGACACTCGTTAATGGGGAATGAACCCATTTAGCGTCATTTAGACGCTTTCACACAGCATACAGGTGACATCAGCAGGTTGAGGGTGTTCGTTACATTCACATGAACATTAAATGCATTTTCTTCACTGGCCATGACCTAATTTTGTGGATGGATGACTGAAGCTGGGAGGGTTTTAGACTTAGACTTAGACTTCTTTTATTGCTCCCCCATAGGGGGAAATTTACATGTTACAGCAGCAACAATAGACAAGAAAGAGTGAATAAAAGCAACATTGGAAAATAAAGCAATAGCAAAATAAATATGTGTTGTGATGATAAATAAATATTTACACTATGGAATATTTACATTACGGAATATTTATACTATGTATCATAAAATAAAATGTGAAATGTACAAGTATGGACAGGAATATCAAGGAGTGGAATGATATGAATGGAAAAACAGTGTGTTAACATCAGCCAGTGATGCTGCTGTTAAAGAGTCTGATGGCTGATGGGAGAAATGACCTGCGGTAGCGTTCCTTCTTGCAGGGTGGGTGCCTCAGCCTGCTGCTGAAGGAGCTGCTGAGGGCCCCCACAGTCCCGTGCAGGGGGTGAGAGGGGTTGTCCATGATGGACTTGAGTTTTGTTAGTGTCCTCCTCTCACACACCTCCTCTATGGAGTCCAGGGAGCAGTCCAGGACAGAAGCGGCCCTCCTGACCAGTCTGTTCAGTCTCTTTCTGTCCCTCTCCATGCTCCCTCCTCCCCAGCAGACCACTGCATAGAGGACTGCAGACGCCACCACAGAGTCATAAAAAGTCCGGAGCAGAGTCCTGCACACTCCAAAGGACCTCAGTCTCCTCAGCAGGTGGAGACGACTTTGGCCCTTCTTGTACAGGACGTCTGTGTTATGAGACCAGTCCAGTTTGTTGTTGAGGTGAACACCCAGGTATTTGAGGGTCTCCACCCTCTCAATGTCCAGTCCCTGGATGTTCACCGGTGCAGTCTGGGATGTCTTCCTGCGGAAGTCAATCACCATCTCCTTTGTCTTACTGGTGTTGAGCTGAAGATGGTTTAGCTCACACCAGTCAACGAAGCTGGAGACCACCTCCCGGTACTCCTGTTTGTCCCCCTCTGACACACACCCTACGATGGCTGTGTCATCGGAGAACTTCTGGAGGTGACAGTTCCCAGAGTTGTAGCTGAAGTCCGAGGTGTACAGGGTGAAGAGGAAGGGGGAGAGTACTGTCCCCTGTGGGGTCCCTGTGCTGCAGACCACCATGTCAGACACACAGTCCTGGAGCCTCACGTACTGCGGTCTGTTGGTGAGGTAGTCTGTTGTCCATGCAGCCAGGTGACAGTCCACTCCCGCTCTTTCCAGCTTCACTCTGAGCAGTGACGGCTGGATGGTGTTGAAGTCAAAGAACATGACCCTCACAGTGCTGCCGGTGTTCTCCAGGTGAGTCAGGGATCTGTGAAGCAGGTAGATGACTGCATCATCCACTCCAGTGCTCGGTTGGTAGGCAAACTGCAGTGGATCCAGATGTGGGCTCACCAGGGGGCGGAGGTTTTTGAGGATGATCCTCTCCATGGTCTTCATCAGGTGAGAAGTGAGGGCCACAGGTCTGAAGTGGTGGGGCTCCCTGGGGTGCGTTGTCTTTGGGACCGGAACCACGCAGGAAGTCCTCCACAGAGCTGGTACCCTCTCCAGACTCAGACTCAGGTTGAAGATGTGCAGGAGCACCTGACAGAGCTGGTCTGCACAGTACTTCAACAGTCTGGAGCTGATGCCATCAGGACCTGCGGCCTTCCTCGCCTTGGTCTTCCTCAGCTCACTTCTCACCTGGTCAGCTGTTATGGAGAGGCTTTGGGTGGAGGTGGGGGTGGAGGTGTAGGGGGAGGGGGGCATCAGAGTGCTGAGATGGTCCGTGCTTTGATGAGTGGGGGAAGGGGTGCAGAGGGGGCAGAGTCGAATCTGTTGAAAAACAGATTAAGTTCGTTTGCCCTCTCCTGGTCTCCTTCCAGCCCCCTCTCATGGCCTCTGCTGTGACCAGAGATGGTCTTTAGTCCTCTCCAGACTGCCCTTGCATTGTTAGTCTGCAAGTGGCTCTCCATCTTGGTCCTGTAGCTGGCCTTGCACTCCCAGATCTTCTTCTTCAGCTCCTTCTGCACTCTCCTCAGCTCCTCCTTGTCCCCAGATATGAAGACCCTCTTCTTCTCCTTCAGCAGGGCCTTCAGTTCTGAGGTCACCCAGGGTTTGTTATTGGAGAAGCACCGTACTTTCCTGGTGGGTACGGTGTTCTCCACACAGAAGTTAATATAGTCACTTTTTATCGAAAGTGGTTCATTGTGACGGAGACACATTGGACAGTCCCCTCCAATCATGGAATGGGAAGGGATGGAAGCAAAAGAGTGGTGGGTTTATGATGATACCTTCTAATTTTTACAAGCACAGTTTCAACACTAACTTGCACTTGTACTTATTATTTCATTGCATTCCTGCATTTGTCTGCTTTCCTTTTCCTCTCCCTAGGTGGTGAAGATGGACAAAAAAGCTTCTAGGCAAAGCAAAAGTAGAAGAAACAAGGTTTAAAGGTATTGACAGAGACACATTGATCAGTCTGGTCCCAAATCGGCCCTCATAGTCCTCTCTGGGTCTCCCTCTGTCTAACTTCAACACCACTTTTTTCTCCGACAAAGGGACTCTTTCCTGCCTTGCTCAATGAAGCTATAGCACTGTGTCTGACTGTGCATGTGTGTTTCATTATATGCAAAAATATGCACACAAATTACACAGCGCGTAGTACACAGATGATGGTGCGTTAGAGTTATGTCTACACATGGGTCTGGGTGACGAATAATTCTGTCTGCATTCAGCAGTGACGCTGTCTGAACAAGCAGAGCAGACAAATGACCCAGGCCCTTCCCACTGCATGTATGTGTGTCTGTGAGTGTGTGTGAAACACACTGATGCTCATATATCTGTGCTACGTCTCACAGATGACAAGGAGCAGCAGATGGAGGTGTGGGATGTGAAGGCTGACTAACGCCTGAAACGTGACGTGAACACTGTCACACCTTATTCCTTTTTTCCACATTCATTCTACAAGCATAATATAAACTAATCAGCAAAAATAAAGAAAAAACCTGTGGCAGAATGAATGCATGTACGGTAAAGCACTATTAGTATGTAGCATGTGTAATTAAAACCAATCAATCAATCTTTATTTATATAGCCAATTCACAACAGCGTTATCTCAAGACGCTTTACATGAAGAGCAGGTCTAGACCAAACTCTTTAATTAGAGACAGACCCAACAATTCATGAATTCAAAATTAAGGATTCAAGAATCCCCACATGAGCAAGCATCAGATATTATATTGAGCAACAGTGGCAAGGAAAAACTCCTGTGGAGGTGTGGGCTGGTTTTGAGCTCAGCTGCAACGGAGAGAGGTGTAGGGCTGGCCCAGGAGATGGTGTGGGAGAGAGGTAAGTAGCACCAGTGCACCTGGAAACAGGTGCAGTAAATTACCTCTCTCCCTATTTAAGCAGTAGCACGCCGGGACCCGAGGAGGGAGGAAGTCGTACGGCTAGGAGAGCCGGCCAGAGCAGGAGCCACCTGTACAGACTGCACGCGTGGTTTTGCCACGGGCTGACAGCCAGACGCCGCCTGGAATTGTTGGACTTTGTTGTGCTCGTGTGAAATAAAAACTGTTGAATTGGAACTACAGTCTGGTGTGTCAGTGAGTGCTGGGAGAACCCACCGGAGACACGGTCTCGTGCTACACCTCCCCTTTAGCGGGAAGAAACCTCGAACAGACCCAGGCTCAATGTGGGCGGCTTCTGTAGGGGTCCGCGTTGAGTGGAGTTTGGATAGAGAGAGAGAGACAGAGAAAGAGAGAGAGAGAGAGAGAGAGAGAGAGACAACACAAACAGCAACCAACGTACTAACAGTGACTATAGCACTAACAATAGGAATGTGTGTGTGAAGATAAGCAGTATGATATTATTGAAAAACATGAGAAGTGGCCGACGATTCGCAGCAGTGATTCATGAACCAGAGAACCACATCAGCAGGACCAGGACCAGGATTTCCAGGACCAGAATATCCCCCTGGGGATTATTAAAGTAATTCTGATTCTGATCCACAGGAACCTGAGAGATGAGAAAGCACAGAAAGGCTCCGGGGAAGATAAAAGTTAGAGGCAGACATTTGGCTGACATGAGACATAATGATGGAGAGGAAGAGGAGGATAGAGAATAGAGGAGCTCAGTGCAGCATAGGAGTCCCCTGGCAGTCTGAGCCTATAGCAGCATAACTAGGGGCTGGTCTAAGGCCTGAGCCAGCCCTTAAGTATATGCCTTGTCAAATAGTTAAGGGCTGGCTCAGGCCTTAGAAAGCATTCTTTAATTATGTTTTGTTCTATTCCACTTGAGGGAGCCAATCCCAATCCCAACAGGCATTGGGTGAGAGGTGGGGCACACCCTGGGATGGTCACCAGTCAGTCACAGAAAGACAACCATTTAGTGTCACCCATTAACCTAACCTGCATTTCTCTGGACAGTGGAAGGAAGCTGGAGAACCCAGAGAAAACCCACGTAAGCACGGAGAGAACATGCAAACTCCACACAGAAAGACCCCAGCTAACTGGCAGCCTCGAACCTGGAACCTTCTTGCCTCTTCCTAACCACCATGCTCAGCTCATCAGCCCCAGCTCATCAAAGTCTGCATGTAGACTTCTACATCTTCACGTAGAAGTGTCCTTGGGTAAGCAACTTGAATGTGTATGAATCCCTCCTGTATGAATGAGGATGTGATGTAAAAGCTCTTTGGGGAGTCGAAATGACAAATACAGACCATTCAGGATAATACATGGATTCTGATGTTAGATACAGGCTCAATACATTATGGACCAGTGATGGAGACACTTTTTATGCCAGGGTCTAATTCATTTATTGTATGACCTTGCCGTGTTGTGTGACACCGAGCCCGTAGATCTACTGGAAATGCAGCACTTTATTCCATTATTTATTATACAGTTATGGGTCTCAGCGAACAGTTTAATCTTTATTTCAGTCATTGCATAATTAACATTAACATAGAAATGTTACCTGCTATACAAGGTATAATAGAGCTCTGCATCCATTCACTCTGTTTGTTATTTGTGACTGCTTTATAAACTGCATTTGTCTCATTGTAAAAATAATTCTTCTCAGCCACCATTAGTTCCCCGTCCGTTACATTAACTTACAGTTAACCATCTATAACTCCACTTTGAAAAATAATCCAAAGAGGTATCAGTTATTTTTACATAGGGCTGAACTGCCTAAAGTATGGCCGAGGGTGCCAATAAATCTGCAGCAGAGAACGTGTGAAGCTGTTTTCTAGCAGAGGAGACAGAAATTGATTACTTTCCCAAAGCAGAGAGTAGATAACTTCTCAGCTGGCAGCCATTCTGACAAATCTGCAGAACTCTTTCTCTCCCCCTCTCTCCACCGCTCTCCTCAACATCCAATAATTCATTGACAGAGGACTTTACCTTGGTGCCCTCTGGTGAGAACACCAGAATAAATAAAAAACAAAAAAAAGTACAGAGCAGGAATGATCCAATATGCAGGAGATTTGAGGCTCAGAGCCCAGCTGTACACATATCGCTCATTTCTAACTGTGATGTCAACCAAATGTCAAGCTCCAAGTGTGACCATCAAAACAGAAAATGCTGACTCTTCATCATCCATCCATATTAACAAGAGATACCTCCTAATGAAAACACCACAACGCATTAGAGTGGGCTGCACAAGAAGAATGGGGCTGTTTTTCTGTTGCTTCATGCCCCCCCACATCTGGCTCTTTTCTAACCAGTGAGGCAGCACTACTCTCACTGTTACTAAAAGCAGCTTGTGAACACAGTGTTTCAGTTTGTTGAACAAGGAAAGTGTATTCATGCTCTGTCACCTGCCTTGTATCCTCTATGAGATCCAAAGGCAGAAACTAAATTCCCATCAACTCAGTGGTATTATATTCCCACCACCAGTGTGAAAGCACAGTGAAACATCACAGTGATCATCTAAGAAACAACAATGGATGGAACATTTTTCCATCTTTGGTCCCAATCACAGTATTCATCCCAGGCACAAGCTCAGTGAGGTGGCCCAACTACTGTCATCAACAAAGTGGCCACATGATGTTGTCCAAAAAAAAACCCAGCTACAGCTAGAGGAAATGACCGCAGAGAGTGGATGCTTTGGAAATGAATGCTCTATGTGCTGTTAACAGCTTCCATATGTTGTGATGCTCAAATCTTATATTCTGGCAGGAGGAAGAGATGTTAAATATTAATAATCATTATGATATCTGTCTGACGTAAGAACGAGATGTTGTGCTATTCCTCTTCTTCTTCCTCTGGAATGTGTAACAGTATCTTTTAATTTCTATTTTAGCTGTGAAGAAAAAAGAAAGCCCTGCTGTACTCACTTCGTTAACAGCTGCTGCAGGTCCTCGGCCCTGGCTGCCACTGTTTTTAATAACAGACTTAATGGCATTAATAAGGTAAGGAAGAAGTGGTAGGGCAAGTAATACAGGGCAGGTTCTTTTCCATGTCTGATGTTTAAGAGGATTATTTAAAGCCACCTAAAAGCATCATCAACATAGGTGAAGGGATTTCTAACATGCCTTTGAGCAGATGATTGATTTGTTTCTGCTGAGCTATTTTATACATGCAGTGATGGAGAGGAGAAGAGATGCTGGCATGTTTAGTCACACAGGACAATCTTTCCACTGATAAGCACAGATATCAACATGTGATAGTATGGCGACTTGATTTATGTGGAGAATTTCTCTCTTCTTTGAGCTTATCTCAGCAAATGTAAAACATAACTGAAATTGGAAAATATAATTGAAGTGAACAGGACAAAGACGACAATGTACTGTACATGAATATCACATCAACAAAAATAACATGGAAGAAAGTCCTTCAGTGCTGTCTTGTTCTGTTTTTAACTCCAATACTAATAGCAGCCATGTTTTGGGTGATATTCACTGTTGAAAGTAAGTGAAAAATAAATAAAATAAAATTTTTATTCATACATTTCCTGTACACAGTCTGGAACAGGCACTAAGAACATTTCACTGCACATTATACTGTGTATAACAGTGTATGTGACAAATAAAGAATCTTGAGATCACAGTGTCAGCAGCACTGCATGAAGCCAGACATAGAGGACATCACACTATCAATAAGAAAGATGCATATTTAGGATGAGATGCAGAGTTAAAATTTTAATGGGAGGGTGGTCTAAATATCCTTAAAGGTCTCTAGGAGCGTCTTATTTTCCTCTAGTCTCACATTTACAGTTTATTATAACCCTCCCTTCAAAAACAATGTATTGTTTTTTTTCTGTAACAGAGATGCAACAAAGCCCCCCACCAGAATTTGAACCGAACATTGCACTTCATGATTTACTGTCTTGCCTTGAGTTATATGCTTTAACTGTTCTTTGGCAAACACCACTTATGTGCAGAAACTGTGAAAATTGTGCCTTTAGGGAGACCAAAACCTGTGCAGACTGACTGTGTCTGGCAACCCACCCAACAGACCGAGGCAGCAAATGGGTAAACTGTCAGCAGCATGCACCTCCCCCTAAAGCCACTAATTGTCTTCTTCATTTTTCTGTTTATGTACAGACTGAACAAGATCAAACATCTTAATTAGGGAGCTTTAGAGGTGTTTGGACAGAGCCATACTAGCTGTTTTTTCCTTCCTCTGGTCATTATGCTCAGCTAGGCAAACTCAGTTCAGCTATTTCTTAAATATCTTCCCATTTGCTGCTCTGAGAACAACCCAGTCTCACAGAAGTTCGTGAAATAGTCACAAGTTAACCTATGAATCTGTGTCCATGGACATGAATATCTCATTTTTCTCATGTCCCTCAGCATGAATTTCAAACTAATGTATTTCTATGGGATTTTTTTTCTGTTTATTTCCTGTCAGCAGGACTTCTGTAGGACCTGGGAGCACAGAAGCTCTGCTGTTATTCCTCATCTACCGCTGCCGGTCAAAAACGTGTTTGATGAGTCAACAGTATGACTGGTTAATGCCATGACCATCCATTTATCCTCAGTAATCATGTTTTTTGCCAGTTTTTAATGGCTGAAGTGGCTCGATCATTTCTATGGAGGCGAAGACGCTCTGCTTTTCCTCACTGTCAACACATTTGTGTGCCAGTAACCTCTGCATAAGGAGAACATTGGAAAAGCACAACAGCAATGGCACCAACCAAAAACAGCAACTCTTTGGAGCATGAAGATGGCAACACTGTACAAGGTGGGTGAAAAACATTAATAATGGTCCTCAGAGTCAGCTAGTAAAACATTACACATCCACACACAGACATGTAAACACAAACACATCCACACAGACAAGAGTGTAAGGATACACACATACAGACGCACACACAGAGCTCGCGGCACAGCAGCTGATGACATAACGCTAAGTCAAAGAGACAGCTTCTTCTCTCTGAGTCACAATAAATGTACTAATATCTGCACTCTCATTCTTGCTGTCTCTTTCTGTAATCTCTTCTTTTTTCTGCACCACTGTTTTTGAGAGAAAATAGACTAATATTTACTGTCTCCCTCTCATTCTGCCTGTTTATCATCCTTTCCTCCCTCTGCACTCTTCCACTCGTCTCCAACCCAGCTCTTTATTCCTTTTAGGAATCACACTTAAAATTTGAGTTTGTCAAACCACAGTTATTATATACCCATCAAAATGTGAATGATTAAAAAATATCACCAAGAAAACAAAATTAGTTTTAAAAATCCTCAAAAAGTCTCCAGTATTCTGTAGTCTGAAGCACTAGGGGTGTGTCCGCTGAAGGTGCTGAAACCAGGAAACCCTGCCCTCCCCCATTTCTGTGAGACCAACAGCTACTGTTCACTTTGTCTCCCTCCTCATTTGTCAGCTGCAGTATGTCCATGGTACCACTGGCACTTTTAGCTGCTCAGTCTAGATCACTTTAGACTTGACGCTGATTAGCTTAACCTAGCCTGCCTTTACCAGTTTAGCCTCTTTCACCTTCAGTTAGAGCAGTTTCTCTCTGCTAGCACTACATTAGATATCACAGCAGTCCAGATAGTTTTGGCTGAAAGTTTGTTAACAGGCCTGTTAGCATCAGCTCTAGCGTAGTCTTGTCAGCAGCTGCTACATTCATCCCTCCTGACAGCGAGCCAGTTTTCAACCCTCACCAGCCTCGCTATTAGTCCCACTGACCCATGAGACTCCCCCACCCCTACTAACAGGGTCAAACAACAAGTGTTAGGGGACTCTATTGTGGACAATAATTTTACTTGTGGGCTTGCTAGCAGGCCTGCTACCACCAGTGCTAGCATAACATTAATCTCATCGGGACATGCTGCAAGTCTGTCTCTGTTCATTAACCCATTTACATTTAACCCAGTCAGTGGGGGTGGAGGAGGCTCAAGAGAAAAGAGTGCAGTAGTTGCCAAGTCTATGTATAACAGTGTCCTTGACAGCTCAACAGTACTGCTGGACTAACGTTGAGGCCATCAGTATTCTATTACATTCTTCGATTCTGAAAACAATCAAGCTTTTTATCTATTTAGGAGAACCAGGACCAGGATCCACAGGAACCAGAGAACCACAGCAGGAGAACCAGGACCTGGATCCACAGGAACCTGAGAGATGAGAAAAGCACAGAAAGGCTCCGGGGAAGATACCAAGTTAGTAACAGATGTTGGGGTTTAACAAGTGGTAAGTTCAATTTGGCTATCAAAAATAATTAATAATTATCAAAGATAATTAATAATTATTAAAATTAATGGAACTTTGAATAAAGTCCACCTCAATTGGGGCACCACCTCAAAAAACAAGGAAAAGATAGCCGTTTTAATTGATTTAGTCTCATAAAAATACTAAACTATCAATTTGGAATTATGTTTTCTAATTAATTTAATAATTACTACCAAAATTACCACATTGATAGCTAGCTGAAGGATTTTGGAGTTCTTGACAGTGTAGAGGTTGGCAGTATTCACCCTTGTACAACATTAAAGAAGACAGCAGGTATTAAAACATTTATTAAAACAGAACAAAATCAATCAAACAATCTAACTATGTGTCTATGACTCACTAACAAACAATAGGGAGAGAGAGTGTGTGTGTGTGTGTGTGTGTGATTAGGCTGAGGAATGTGAAATAGGACCACAAAGGTCGGGGCGAACCCAAATGGTGATGGCCAGACCCCCTGGGGTCACAAAGGAAAGCTAAGTGTTGTTAGCTTAGCTTTGTCCCTCAGTCTAGGCCTGTTGTAAACTGTGTGTGTGAGTGTGTAGATAAAGGTGCCAGGTTAAGAAAGGATGGTTAGTTGCATGTAGACCCTGTGTCTGTGTGAACAAACTAACATCAACTAAACTTAATGGCTGCACAGTAAACTACAACACATCACAATAACCAAACTCAATGAACATTAAAGCAAGTCAATACATTAACAGGGGTAAACCATGTATGCAGTAATGCTATGCTAATTATGCCCAGTTAGAGTTTGTTACCAGTCCTTAAAGGGGGAGAAGAAGAGTCCTTGGGGTGAGCTGCTTTCTCAGCTCGTTGCTGGAGGAAAGGGTTTCTGTGTCCTTTGCTGTGTGGTTACAGGCTGGAGGATCCGGTCGCTCCTTTGTTCCTGGCTAGTTAGCAGCTTGATGACTTGGTTTTGTTGGCCTGAGGTCGTAAAATTATGTGTCCCATTCTGGCCAATGGTGGCTGTGGAGCTGGGTCCAGGGGTGATTTCACACCTATCTGTGAAACTTGGGGACACTGGGGAATGGAGTCCATAGTTCCACAGACAAAGAAACATGTGGTCTTCACCGTGTGGTGAGGCCCAACACAGACATTAAAGAGACAGGAAGCACCAGGATGGAGAGGAAGGGGAGGAGAGAGGAGCCCAGTGCATTATTGGCAGTCTAGGCCTATAGCAGTACAACTACAGGCTGGTCCCAGGCCTGAGTCAGCCCTAAACTATAGGCTTTATCAAGAAGGAAGGTTTTTGCCTAATCTTACATGTAGAGAGGGTGTCTGCCCCCCAAACCCAAACTGGAAGGAGATTCCACTGGAGAGGAGCCTGATAGCTGAAAGCTCTAACCCTAATCCTCCTGCACTACTTTTGAGGACTTTAGGAACCACCAGTAGGCCTGCATTCTGGGAGCGCAGTGCTCTAGTGGGGTAGTACGGTACTATGAGTTCTTTAAGATATGATGGAGCCTGACCATTAAGAACCTTGTAGGTGAGAAGGATTTTAACTCTAATCTGGATTTTACTGGAAGCCAGTGGAGAGAAGCCAGTACAGGAGAAATATGGTCTCTTCTTTTAGTTCTCGTCAGAACACGAGCAGCAGCGTTCTGGACCAGCTGAAGAGTGTTTAAGGAATTATTGGGGCAGCCTGATAATTGCAATAGTCCAACCTGGAAGTGACAAACGCGTGGACTCATTTTTCTGCATCTATAGACAAGATGGGCCTGATTTTAGCAATATTATGTAGATGGAAAAAGGCAGTCCTGGAAATCTGTTTCATGCTGGAGTTAAAGGACAAATCCTGATCAAAGATGACTCCCAGATTCCTCACAGTGGAGTGGAGAGTAGCTATATTGTTAAAAAAAAATGTCACTAAGGTGTTTAGGGCTGAGCAGAATAACTTTAGTGTTTAGAGTTTAGCAGCAGAAAATTGCTGCTCATCCAGGACTTTATGTCCTTAAAACAGACTTGGAGTTTAGTTAAGTGATTGGATTCATCTGGCTTTATTGGTAAGTATAATTTGGTATCATCTGCATAATAGTGGAAATTAATGGAGTGCTTCCTGATAATATTACCCAGAGGAAGCATATATAAGGTAAATAGTATCGGTCCAATCACCGAACCTTGTGGAACTCCATGTCTAACTTTAGTGTGGACAGAGGACTCATTGTTAACATGTACAAACTGAAATCGATCTGATAAATAGGACTTAAACTAGCTTAATGTGGTTCCTTTAATGCCAATGAAGTGTTCCAGTCTCTGTAACAGGATGTGATGGTCAATGGTATCAAATGCAGCACTCAGATCTAACAAGACCATTACAGAGAGAAGTCCTCTGTCTGATGCCATAAGGAGGTCGTTTGTAACCTTCACCAGTGCTGTCTCTGTGCTATGGTTCACTCTAAAACCTGACTGAAAATCCTCAAATAGACTGTTGAAATTTAGAAAATTGTACAGCTGATAGGCTACTACTTTCTCGAGGATCTTGGAGAAAAAGGGAAGGTTGGATAAAGGTCTATAGAATCAGAATCAGAATCAGAATTCTTTTATTGTCATTGTGCAAGAAGCACAACGAAATTGAAATGAGAAACAGCAGCTCTCATGGACAGTGCAAACAACAGAAGGTGCAAAATACAGAATAGTGCAAAAGAACGACAGAATAAACTTTAGTGCAAAAACTGTACTGGGGTGGGGGTATTAACCCTTTAGGCGCCGGAGTTTTTTCAAGAAAATATACAATTTTGATATCAAGATTTCAGAAGGCTATAACTTGAAAGTAGTTTGAGATAAAGGTATACTGTCAATGAGAAAATTGTTTAGTATGACTCAAAGTCTGTGATGGGAGTGAAATTATTCATCTAATTTGCATATTATGACGTCACAAGGTGGCGGACATATTGGAAAATGTTCAATTTTGATATCCAGGTTTCAAAAGGCTATAACTTTAAAGTGGTTTGAGATAAAGGCATACTGTAAATGTGAAATATCTTTAGTATGAAACGAAATTTGGGATAGGCTCCAGAATTCATCATTCAGAAAAAGAGATGAAATCAATGGGCTCAGAATTTGTCAGATCGTCTCCACAATAACCAACAGGCTCATCAAAATTTCGGATCCACTTTTGATACTCTTCCTCTTCTCTCAAGAACTGCCAGCCATCATCATCATTATCATCACCGCCGTGATTTACGGTGCGGCGATGAACGCCACCTCCGCCGCTATTAGCGGTGTGTTTTTCCCCGCGGCTTCTCCCGAGTCTGCCGCGACAACCGCGGTTGTTTTCATCCCCGCTACATTCACCCATATTTGCGGTGTTATGAGCCCCCCTGCCACCTCGACCACGTCGCCTGCTTGACGTTCGCAGAATGCTTCTACCCCGGCCACGCTGAGGTGAAGCATCCGCTATACCATGTGCTGATTGTGGACTATGGCGCGCGGACTCGCCGTCACTACTAATGTCAGTTTCTGCTTCACTGGACAACTGCATGTCTTCCTCCTCGGAATCGGAGTCAGCCAGTACCTGACAAAGTACTTCGTCGATGGTAAACCGACCTCTCGGCATCATGAGTAAATGAAAAAACACTCTTTCGTTCTCGCTACGCTCTGCACTACTACTTCTGCTTCGCCGCCGCGTCTCTGCGCCGGAGGGTGTTTTACAAACTCTTTTTACTGTAAAACTTTGAATAGAACCACGCCCACAAATGTTGCTCAGATTACAGGCACACATGTCCGCCATGTCCTGGTGAAAAGTAATAACAAGATTCAGCACCGCATTTATAGATACAGCCTGTTTTATTCAGCAATGTTGCTTGTCGCAATTTTGCGACTTTGGCGCTTAAAGGGTTAACATTGGATTTTGAAGAAAAAAAAGGTATGTACAAAGAATATATATAAGAAAATATATACAAAAATATAAATAGGTTCACATTTCTTTGGTTGGTTGTATTTTGGTGTTTTGTATTGTTCAGGTTGGTTTGTTGTTATTTAGGGCAATGACAGCTCTGGGGTAGAAGCTGTTCTTTAGTCTGTTGGTGCTAGACTTTATTGCCCTGAAACGTCTGCCTGAGGGAAGGAGTTGGAAGAGGTAGTGTCCGGGGTATGAGGAGTCCCTGATGATGCTGCGGGCTCTCCTGAGGCAGCGGGTGCTGTAGATGTCCTCCAGAGATGGAAGAGGGGAGCCAGTCAGTCTCTGGGCAGTGTTTATGACCCTCTGGAGCTGCTTCCTCTCTGCCGCAGTGCAGCTGGAGAACCACAGCGAGATGCCGTGACTCAGCACCGACTCCACCAAGCAGCGGTAGAAGGACACCAAGAGCTCAGATCTTAGGTTGTTCTTCCGGAGAATCCTCTCACCATAAGTGTAACGCATATAGGCTAGGCAGGTGGTGACTATGGCTACAATAGCTGCAACAGAAGACTGTTCTTTCAAAGGAGCCTGGGATGTAAATGAATAGGTCGAACAGCAGTGCAATTTAAGTGTGTGTATTAGTGAAAATATTTACATGGAAAAGGAACAATCAATACAAACAATGCTCCATTCAAGGATGGGTTACAAAAAAAATAAATAAATCAATACTCAATTACAATTAATTGCAAAGTGCAATAGTTTTCAAATGTTCACAAATAAGTTCTCAAAAAAAAGGAGGAAAATTCAGTTCATGTCCTTGGAAACCAAAAACATGTAATCCTGAGAGGTTCCTTCACGAACCAGTTTGAGTCAGTTTTTTCCTACCAGTTCTAGTTCGCCAAGTTGAGTTGAGATGTGGTGTTCATTCCTTGAGACGAGGTCCAGTAGTTGATCCAAAAAAAAAACCTGACCTTTGAAAACGAGTGATTATTTTCCTAGCGTCCATGTGCGGTCCGACAGGCAATCAATGGAGTTTTTCAGGTGGAGTATTGAACGGTACAATCGTGACTCCGTGAACGACGGTTTAACACGCAAAATTCCAAAAGTTTGAGACGCCGACCTTACCCCGCAACAGCCACAGTGGAGACAAAAAAGGAAGTGACTCTGTGACCCGTGACTTTACGGAGGTCAAGGGGTTAGAGGTCACAGGGCAAATAAAAATAAAATTAAATAAAAAAATAAAATTAACCAAATGCGGGTTACTGGGGTTCCCCCCTTTACTCATGTACGGCCTCGCACGTGCAGGTGGCTGGCAGCGTACTGGACGTTCACAGGAAGCAGTGGTCAGAGGGGCCTCCTCAAATTGTAATGCAGAGGTAAACGCAGTGCTGAGTCCTTGGAAGAGGGACTGGATGCTGTGCAGAAACGGATGCCCAAGCTTTGAATACTGTAACCGATTAGGAGGTTGGCGTATTCTAGTGGGACGCCGGACTGGCGGTTCCGATTCTGGGCTGGAGGGTACAGGTGCTGGCTCTGGAGGCACTTCAAGTTCTGGCTGAGAGGAAGTGCTTCCCTCTGGTGAGTCTGAGCCAACAGCAAGATCTGATTCAGTTTCAACTGGAGTTTCTACATCCTCATCCAGCTCCAACAATTCTAATTCAGGTTTGAGATCAGCAGTAGTTTCTGGTCCAGACTCCATTTCCCTTCCCACTTCAACAGGTTCCTCTTCAGTAAAGCTCTGTGGACGCTGGCCAGGCGGAACCACATAAACTGGAACAACTGTAGGCGCTGGAATCGGTAAGTCAACAACTGTTGTGAATTGGGTAGGACTGGAGCTATCAGGTAAATCAGGTAAGAAGAGTTCTTGAAGATCATGCTCTTCAGGGTCTGGAAGGTCTGAGCTTTCTGGAGTCACTGGAGTCAATGACGTTACTGATGTTTGTTTTGGTTTGTCTGGGTTGCTGGCTGGTGACAAATAACCACAAGGCAGCAGCAGATCACGGTGAAGGGTTCTGATGGGACGGTCTTTGTTCTCTGGTTTGACTGTGTATACTGGAAGAGCCCCGGCTTTCTTCTGGATGATATACACATCTGACTCCCATCGGTCTGCAAGCTTACGCTTGCCTCGTAGTTTGACGCTTCTGGCCAGAACTCTGTCCCCAACAGAGAGATCTGAGGCAGTGACTCGCTTGTCAAATCTGAGCTTGTTTCGCCCCATGACCTTCGCGGCGCTCTCAGTTGCAATCTTGTAACTTTCTTCAAGATGTGACTTTAGCTTTTCAACATACTGTGAATGAGACGTCGACGTTTTCTCAGACATAGGCAGTCCAAAAGCAAGATCTACAGGAAGGTGCGGTTGTCGACCAAACATCAGTTCGTATGGGGAGTAACCAGTGACATCATTTTGAGTACAGTTGTAAGCATGTACTAGTGGCTTGATGAAATCTTTCCAGTGAGTTTTGTCTTGTTATTGTAGAGTGCCCAACATGTTTAGAAGTGTTCGATTGAATCGTTGGACAGGATTGCCACATGGATGGTAAGGTGTGGTCCTGATTTTGTGGATTCCAGCCATCTGACAGAGCTCTTTGATGGTATGCGATTCGAAATCAGGCCCTTGATCACTGTGGAGCATGGGTTCCCATAGTGGACTAGGTAGTTGTCGCATAGGGCTTTTGCCACTGTCTTGGCTTTTTGATTCGGGGTCGGCACTGCTACAGCGTATTTTGTGAAGTGATCCGTTATGACAAGAACATCCTTTGTGTTACTCCGATCCGGTTCTATTGATAAGAAGTCCATGCAAATGAGTTCGAGTGGTCTTGAAGTTTTGATGTTTACAAGGGGTGCAGCTTTTTCAGGTTGTGCTTTCCTTCAGATGCATCTCTCACATGTCTTGATTTTATGGCAGACATCAGCTGACATTCGTGGCCAGAAGAAACGTGATCTGACAAGGTCCAGTGTTCTCTTTGTGCCCAAATGGCCCATTTGATCATCAGCTGAAAGAGAACCTCAGGCCGACATTCCTCTGGAAGGACAAGTTGGTAATTTGGCTCACCTCCGATGTTCCTCCTCCTAACGAGAACATTATCATGGAGCTCCAGACGTGTAAGTTCTCGTAGGAATAATGGCAGATTGGGGAGCTGTTCCCTCAGAGATGGTGGTGGAGTTTCTCCTCTCTCGAGGTGGGCAATAACATGCTGGATGACTGGATCGGCTTGTTGTTTGGTAGCAATCTCAGCATCAGAGAGGGATGGCACAACAGGTGAAGAGAACTGCAGATCATTTACGAAACTGTCTGGCAGGCTGTCAGCGTTGATGGAGAGCGTTTGCACGAATGTAGCGACTTGATCACAGTCAGGTGAGCTGTACACCAGTTGTCTGTCACATACTGCTTGGACTGAGTGCTGGTCAATAGAAACACAGGTTGGGTCTTCAAGATGTTGTTCTGTAAACCTCAATATTCTCTCTCGTTCCTTCTGAGACTTGGCGTCCTCTATTTGTTCAGTATGAGGTCGCCGAGAGAGTCCGTTGGCATCAGTGTTTAACTTCCCAGCTCGGTAGATGATCTTAAAGGTAAAGGTTGAAAGGGCAGAAAGCCACCTGTAGCTTGTAGCATCAAATTTTGCAGAAGTGAGCAAATACGTCAATGGATTGCTATCTGTGACCACAGTGAAATTGGATCCGTACAAATAGTCATTGAACTTTTCTGTTACCGCCCATTTGAGTGCCAAAAACTCAAGTTTATAGGCGGAGTATCGACTTTCACTGCGTGACAGGCCTCTGCTAGCGTATGCAACTACTCTGTTTCGTCCATCATGTTCTTGGTACAAGACTGCACCAAGACCAGTGGAGCTAGCGTCCGTGTGCAAGACATAGGGCTTTCTTGGGTCTGCAAAGGCAAGGACCGGGGCTGTTGTGAGCTTCTGGATGATTTCTTCGAAGGCTTGCTGGCAAGCAGAAGTCCAACGACCAGCGAAAGGTTCTTTTGGGTTCAGGTAATGTTGAGATGTTCTCGCATTTTTCGACCTTTCCTGGCTGGATGGATATCCAGAAGTTAACTCATTCAGCGGTCAACAGTTGAAGAGTACCCCTGCACAAACCGCCGGTAATACCCTGCGAAACCCAGGAATGACCTGAGCTCTTTGAGATTTTGAGGGACTGGCCAAGATGTTAATGTAGCAATCTTGTCTGGGTCTGTCTCCACACCATTACTTGAAACCACATGTCCAAGGTAGCAAACAGACGTTTGAAAGAAGACACATTTCTCCACTGATAACTTCAATCCAAACTCTTTCAAGCGTTGAAGGACTTTCATCAACCGCTGTTCATGTTCTTCCAAAGTTGGTGCAAACACTATCAGGTCGTCGATGAACACGAGTGCTTCTTTCAAGTTCATGTCTCCCATGCACCGCTCCATCAAACGCTGAAAGGTGCTGGGAGCATTAGTTACCCCTTGAGGCATGCGGTTAAATTCATAGAATCCATGAGGACATACAAACGCTGTTTTGCACTTGTCGCTTTCCTCCATCTCTATCTGGTAATACCCAGATTTTAAGTCCAACGTTGAAAACCATGTGGAGCCAGAGAGTGCTGAAAAGGTGTCTTCTAGCTTTGGCAAAGCATAAGCATCCTTGATGGTCTGTGCGTTCAACCTCCTGTAATCGATACAGAGCCTCACTGTACCATTTTTCTTCCGCACTACAACTATGGGGGAAGTGAAAGGCGAATTGGATTCCCATTTAACACCAGACTGCAACAGTTCTTGAATGTGTTTGCGAACAGCATCCACATCTTGAGGGTGTATTGGTCTTGGTCGTTGCTTGAAAGCAGTTGGATCGGACAGTTTGATCTCATGCTTGACCTTGTCCGTGTGACCGAAATCAAGATCATGCTTTGCAAACACCTCTGGTATACTGTTGAGCATGGCAGTTACACGTTGCTTCCATTCAGTTGAAAGCGGCAAATCTCCAAAGTTATAGATCAACTTGGTCTGGTTCGGCTCTGTAGAGGTGGAAGGTTGAGGCACCCTTTGCTCCTCATGGAGGATGGTCTGGATAGTACTTAATTCTGCGATGGCTGCTCTGGCAGGAATTACAATGTCATGGTCAGATTCGTTGGCGATTACCACTGGCAGATGGCCAGGTTGGAGAGAAGGTAAGGTGACAAGAGCAGATTTTATCATTAAGCCACCAGGCAGGGAGAAGGATCACTTCTTTCTCACCTTGCAGGGATGGACAGATGGCAAGCGCGTCCAACACAACAGTCTTCCGAGCAGGAATAGTCTGTGGGATAGTGGACTGCATCTTGATAATGCCATGGTGGTCATCGATTGTTAACTTGCGTCTTATCTCCAAAATCTTGTGCACCGTTTTGTATCCAAAAGGCACAGGATTGAACTTAGACTGTGACTGACAGTGCTGGGCATAGACAACATCCAGTGTGTTCGTGCCAATCAAAACAGAGGGCTGTGAAGATCGCAGGTCAGGAACAACCAAGGCAAGCGTGTCAATGTCCATTTCTTCTCCTATGAACTCCGATGGAAAAGTCAAACTGAGTTCCACATATCCGATGTATGGCACGCTTTGTCCATTTGCGCCCTCTACCTCCAGAAGATCATTTAATGGCTTTATTTCATAGTCTGACAGGTAGGTGTTATAAAAAGAATGTGAGACTGTGGTGACTTATGAACCTGTGTCAAAAAGGCAGTGAAAATTGATTCCTTTAATCTTTACTTCACCAGTGCTTCTTGTACCCACTAATCCCTTTGGCAATGGGAGTCATGGTGATGGGTGCTCGGTGTGGGGACAGTGGATTGCAGCTCCCACTTGTCCCTGTGTAGAAGCTGCTTCTAGTTTAATGGCTTTCTAGTTGCCCAGGTTTGCTGCTTGTGCCTTAGCTGGCGGCGTTTTTCTTCGACCAGGCTAGGGTTCGGCTGACTTGAACAGGTGGGGGAGATGTGGCCATCTTGTCCACATTTGAAACAAAACCAGGGCTTTGGCTGGCTGGTTGTTGCTTGGCCAGGTTTTGGTTTTTGTTTATTCTGCTGATGTTCCGGTTTAGTAGAGGTGCAGGTCTTTGACAGCAAGGTGGACATCTTGCTCTGAAGTTTCAACATTTGCTTCCTCAGGTCTTCAATAGCGTTTTTATCTGAGGAATGGCCACATGAGCATGCACTGGTGCTGTGAGTTTGAAGGCTAGCACGGTGCTTACCTGTTGGGATGTGCTTCTTCATTAATGTTTCTTTTGCCAACTGCCTGTCTTCTTCTGTTCTCAGCATGAATAACAGTTCTGAGAATGGTGGTGGTTGGTCTTTCTTTTGTTCTAGTTGTAGTTTGTTTATAACCACATTGTCCCAGCAACCTCTGCAAAATTGCTTTAGCAGGTATTTGTTCGTTTCGCTTTCTGGAACCCCACCATGCTTCACCACTGTGCTGAGAGTAAGCTGGAGTCTCTGCAGATATGAAGATGGTCTTTCCCCGGGGCTTGAACAGTGTTCAAGAATTTGGCAAACAACTCTTCCCCATCTTCAACAGTGGCGTAAGCAGAATCAAGAACATGCAGAAAGGTAGCCAGCAATGCATTAGGTCCCAAACTCTTCACCAAGTCAGCAGCTGGGGGAAGTAAACTTTCCAGGGTGCGTCTTGTAATGTGTAATGGTGCAAGGCATGGATCTGCATTCAAAAGGTCAATGTGAGACCTCCAGGATTCATAATCTGCTTCGTGTTGTGGTTTTGGAAGCATGATCAAATCTATTGAAAAACAAGTTCAGGTCGTTTGCCCACTTCTTGTCTCCCTCAGGCTGGGACTTGAGCTCCTTGTAGCCCGAGATGGATTTAAGTCCCTTCCAGACACCGCTGCTGCAGCTGCTCCTCCATCCTCCTCCTGTAGCAGATCTTGACCTCTCTCATCCTCCTCCTCAACTCTCGCTGCACAGTCTTCTCCTCCTTGTTTCCAGACACAAAAGCTCTCCTCTTCTCCTTCAGCAGAGCCTTTATGTCTGGAGTAATCCAGGGCTTGTTATTGGAGAAACACCTTACACTCTTGGTGGGTACAGTGTTCTCCACACAGAAGTTAATATAATCCGTAATGCAGCCGGTGAGACTGTCGACGTCATCCCCATGAGTGTCACTGAATACGTCACATAAAGTTGTGTCAAAACAGTCCTTTAAAGCCTCCTCGGCTTCGTCAGGCCATTTCTTCATTGTGCGGGTGACAGCAGGCTGCCTGTGCACAAGAGGTTTATACACAGGCAGTAGGTTTTAGGTATTTTAGGTATTGAAGCCAATTCAGGAGGATCAATTGGAGAAAAACAATCCAAATGCATGTCAGGCCCAGTTTGAGGTTGAATTAGAGCCTGTTGAGGGCAGAAGGTGATGAGTCATGTCAGCCTCACCTTCCCTCTGACTGGCTTTACACAGTATGTCAACTGTCCCACAAGGGAAAACAGGACATTTGATTTGCTTTATGCAAATGCCAAGGAGGCATACGCCGCTTCAGCCCTTCCACCACTTGGCAGATCAGATCACAGCATGGTCTTTTTGAAGTCTTACAACAAACTGAGGCAGCTGCAACCATCCGCACATTCAGGAAGTGGACACCAGAGGCCAGATAATCTCTTAGAACCTGCTTTGAGTGCACAGATTGAGATGTAATGCTGGATTCACACTGACAGTGCCAGAATGGTTGACAGCACTACCGACTATACATTAACCTCTGTAGAGACACGGTTATACCAGCAAGGACCGGACACTGTTTTGCCAGTACTGAACCCAGGATCACCAGTGACATTATGACACTCCTCCACCAGGAAAAGGAGACCTTTATGGATGGAAGCAATGAGAAGCGCAAGCAAGTGCAACAAGAGCTAAAGAGGAGTCTAATGCAGGCAAAGGAGGTTTAGAGAAAGAAAGTAGAGAGAAAGCTGCAGCACAGCAACACTCAGACAACAGTTGGTGATGAGTTTAACCAGTTCTACAATAGGTTTGGCACTGCAGCTGGTATCTGCTCTGTCCATGCTTCCTCAAACATCCCCTCTGCCACCTTTTCAGTGGTAGCTTCCTCCCCTCCACTATCTACTCCACTTTGCAGCACCAACACTACAGCTGCATCTCCTCTCTCGCCTTGATCCTCCCTGAGCTCTAGAGGCTGCGTCCAGGAAAAGCAGCTGGTGCTGATGAGCCTGCAGACAGGGAGGGTTACAGTTCTGTGGAAAACCTTGCCTTGTTCCATTACCCAAAGTGGAGCCCCTGGCTGAGCGAAACGACAACAGACTGGTGGCCCTCACATCACACATCATGAAGACACTGGTGCAGCTGCTTCTCCGCACAGACACCACAGTGTGAATATGCACTTGGCCCCCTACAGTTCAGGTACCAGAAAAATATGGGGGTGGAAGATGCTCTCCCCTACATGCTACACCAGGCTGACTCTCCTAAGATGAGCCCGGTGGTTATGTGAGGATTATGCTCTTTGACTTTTCGAGTGCTTTTGACACCATCCACCCTTCCACGCTCAGAGCCAAGCTTGAAAAGATGGGGGTGGATCCCTCCTTCACTTCCTGGATTACCTGACAGGACGACCATAGTACATCAGAATGGGGAAATGTGTCTCTGGGACGGTGGTGAGCACAGGGGACTGTCCAGTGGTGACAAGTGTACAGTTTTATACTGCAGTCTGCTGGGGAGGCATCATGATAGCTGAGAACACCAGGCGGCTGGACAAGGTGGTTGAAAAGGCCGGCTGAGTGCTGGGTAGGAGCCTGGATTCACTGGGGATGGTGGTGGGGGACACACAGTAAGCTGCAGGCCATCATGGACAATGTCAGCCCACCCTTCAGCACACCCTGGTAGGACAGAGGAGCAGCCACAGTGGACAGTTCGTTTCGCTGCGGCTGAGAACTAAGTGTGGCCGGGTGTTCCCCCTTTTTGCCGCTGCTGGGCACTGTGACGGCTGGGCGCTGTGCCAGCGGCGCAGGTATTGATGGCGGGGCGGTGCCAGGTGCGGCGCAGGTATTGATTGCGGGGTGGTGCCAGGTGCGGCGCAGGTATTGATTGCAGGGCGGTGCCAGGGGAACTTTTAAGTTCAGGGCTGCGGCGGCAGTACAGGTCTCTTCCGCGCTTTGCTGACTCCCGTGGTGACTGGTGCGGCGTGGCAGCGCTGTGTGGCGTGGCAGCCCCTTTGTTTGGTGCGTGCACCGTGTGTTGGTGTTTCCCATTCGGGCACCCTGAGTTTCCTCCCAGGTGAGTACCCTGCCGTCTTTCTTCCTTTCGGTTGCACGTTAGCGTGTGTGGGAATTACAAGATCTCCGCTCCTTTCAGTGCGGCTGACGGCCGGGGCAGGAGAGAGAGAGAGCGAGAGATTCACTGGCGCACCACTGTGTACGGTCACTTGCTCGCTCCGGTACGTAAATTCCACGTTGTCTGCCTGCCCTTTTGTCTGCCGTTTACTTTGCTAACACAGAGCGTAACTTTTAGGCTGTGCGGTTGGGCCAACCATCGAGGCCCATATCCTCCGGGGGCTTGGGGATTTGCTGCGCTGCTTGGAGCAACTGCTTGCCCGCTGCTATCATCACTCCCTGGACTACACTGCTGTTTTGGTTCTTGTTATTTTTGTATTCTTCTGGTTTCTCTTTGTTTTGTTTTTGGTTCCGTTGCGGCGTGGGGTCAGCACAGAGAGGACTCTGCTTTGGTTCAGCGGCTGACCGTCCCGTTTTGTAAGATAAGGCTAATGGTGTCACGCACCGTCTGGAAATGCGTGGCTGTCCACACCTCGTGACACGGGCCTTATGAAGAAGACCTTCACAAATTAAGTTGTTCTTTTTTCGTTTGATTGTCTAATGATAGATTTAGTAATTTGTTTGGTATTTTGGTTTCATTTGTATTGTGTTAATCTGATTTGTTGGTATATTTACATAACTTTATTTTGCTTCATTTATTGTTTTTTTTAGTTATTAAATTATTGTTTCTTTGGGATTTCTTTGTTTAGTCCACACCAGTTTTTGTTATGTTTATGGGCACGTTGTATTAATCTGTGTTTTTCTGCTGCTTTCAGGTGCTGTGGGCTGACTGCGGCAGTTACTCCCTGGTGGTGGTGCATTCTTCACGGTCCCCTCCCTCCTTTTTTTGATTTTGTGTGCGTGTGTATTTGCAGTGTCACGGGTGATTCATTTGAGGGACTCCTTCTTCCTTCTTGGTTATCCTGCCGCATGGTAAGCCCCCAGCCCTGTGGTTTTATATTTTTCTGCCCATTTTATTGCGTGTTTGATCTGGTGTGTGATTTTGGTTTATTTTCTTATGATTAAGTTTATTAATAAAATTGATTTTTGAAAACACGTCCTGCCCAGTGGTATCTGACCTGTGTGGCTAAGTTCATGGTGACTTTAGATTAAGGTTGCCTGAGCTCCTCATGCCACATAAGCATCAGAGGATCCTTTGTTCCCAGAGCCATCAGAACACACAAGACCCCTCTGGACGATGTGCAATAGTGCCTTTTTATTCATACTCTACTTAATTTTCCCTAGGGGATGAATAAATCTATCTATCTAGATTGCAGCCGATTACCTTCTCAGCAGAGCAAATGATACACTGGCAGTGGCAGCAATGTACCAAATGCAGGATGGACTCAATGATGGAGGTGTAGCAGTGCACCATCATCATCTTTGGCAGGTTGAACTTCAGCTGCTCAGCTTTTTCCTGAGGAGGATGAAGTGCAGGGCCATGTTGACGGCATCTGTTGGTTTTGCAGATGAATTGCAGGGGGTCAAGCAGAGTCAGTGATGGATTTAAGGTGGGACAAGACACAAGACTCTGCCAGAGAATGGTGGATTGCCCCCCAGTGGAGTTTATTCTGGACCAAAAAAAGTAGGACATTTTAATATATCCCATTATTGCAGTATTTATAGCAGTTACTTGGTTGTACTGTAATGTTAAATAGCCACAGAACTCAGGGAAGTAATACAGAGCAGCTTTAGAAGCAGCAGTATCACTCTGGACGAGACGGGGTGTACTTCAAAGAAAACACTTTTCTGTCAGCTGATGAGTTGAAAATTATTTCAACATTAACATTGATGATTTTTAACTTAGAAATCTGGGCACATCGTGAAAGAAGAATAAATTGTGTAGTGCGTACCAGACACTCATCATGCACGACCATGTACATGTTGCACATCAAATTAAACAGGACAAACTCGGCTACAAGCTCATGTGAACAACTGCACCACATACAACTCATAGCGCCACATATCGAAACATTTTCACCGCTACCGGTATGTAGCTTCATGCTAGACACGCAAACGAGGTGTCGTATGAAAGCGGAGACTCCAACAGCTGCTCCATGTCGCTATACGACCAACACTCCGCAAACTAACAGCCAGAGAACAGCAAAAACTCAACTCAGTTTTATGACGCCATAACCATAAATGATGTCTTTATCATGATACCTTAATTATATAAATAGACCTTGTGGTTGTAGAGATATGTCATATTAACTTTGGCCATGTCATTTTCCAGCAGAGGCCCAAAATAGAAGCTAGGACCTTGTAGAATTAGTTGTGGCACTTGTTCACAATGACAAGACAATTGCCTGCCTTGATGTCAAACTGTCTGACCACAGAGAGAGACTACTTGATCTTAACCCAGACAAAAAGCTTTTACCTAGACACCACTATCTTGAGCATAACCCACACTTGATTCGGTGCTTTGATCTTTTTTTAGGTTTATTTATGAGAAGATTTGAAGCTAAACATAGCCCTTTCAAAAAATTTGCCCAACATGCAAATACTATCAAGAATATTGCACTCTCACACCAGCAATTGATCAGTTATCACGTATGTTCAACCAGTCTCAGTCCAATACCTTTCTCCATAGTCCAAGTTGATGTCCTAAATAAGGAAGTTGTGTTGGCTCTCAGACAGAAGTATCCAGCTATCAGTCAAGTGCATCTTACAAAAAATGTCACCACTAGAGGAACTAGTTAAGGAAATGGTATGCTAGTTGACTCACATTGGGTTTATTAGTTTGTATAAATTTAATTCCCAACTTGTTTCATTTATGTTTGTTTGTCAATGGTTAAACAAATGGATGGAAATTTTATGTGCAGAGATTTGTTTGAGTGCATGTCACATCAGTAGCTCTACCGTCACATGTTATTCTTAATGATAATAGTTGGTATCACTTGCACTCAATGAGACAAACAAAGGCATATGCAGCAACCCACACACTTATTATGAAGCTGACTTTTCCCCCATTTTTTTCTAAATTTTTTCCTTAATCTCCCATGATAAATATTTTGCATAGTTAATGCTCTCCATACTGTCACAACATTTCCCTTATAGTAATGATTCTAGGTCACGTTTTCCTTTTGCATGTGTCATATGCAGATGGTGCCTCGGGGAAGCCTCAGATTCAATATAGTGACATTGAACCTACTGATTGAAATCATCGTCTGTGCTTGTATTTCACAGAGAGAACGAGAGATGAAGACTCCTTGATTAGCATTTTAATGCTAATGTCATACATGCATATTAAGTATTCACAGGAGTATTTTTAACCATGTTTAATCCTCTATGTTTGCTAGTGTTTACAGGATCATTGGAGCTGTGCGTGATTGTTCATAGCTGGAAGAGAATGAGAAGGCCCTCGTGGTCCTGCAGAGACAAACAGGCTCCTGTAAACTTAACATGCCTCATTTTCCTGGATAATGTTCTGTTATTGACTCTGTGTAACATGTTGTCAATAGCAGAACTAATCCGCCGGATTAACACGCTTGTTGAGATTGTCAATATCGGGAAAACAAATACTGCAATTAGTGCATCTTGTTCCATGTGTTCTGTAAAGGATACCAAGTCTGAACTGTTTATTTGTTATAAAGTGAGTACTCGTCAATGAAATCCCATTTGAGATTTTCTGTGTAATACAACATGACTTTGGTTGTGGACCCACTTGTGCAGCAGATGGTTTGTATACAGTATATATTATATGCTTGTCTTTTTGTTTAACTGTCATAACCCATTGTAACACAGTACTGGGCTGCTGTCAAAACAAAAACTAAACCTTTATTTTTCTGTCATACTGTGAAAATGAGTGTGTTGTATCAAGACATAAACAGCCTGTAGCTGGAAGTCAGTGCTTCAGCAACAAAAAGCAAACTGCACTTCACAAATGGGTTAGTGTAAAAGAGGTCGTTGTTTATTGATTTAACCCTCACCAAACCAACGCTATACCTCAACTTGTTTTAGATGGCTTCTATGTCCACTGGCACGAAAATCTTCATGAACCCTGCAGTGTGGGACAGATCACAGAGCCCCGCCCAGTGTGTCGGGGGGCGTGCCAAACATGCTTAGTGTTTCTCGCCCGGCACACTTGGATATAGGGTGGGATCAGAAAGAATACATTATCAGATATTATAGGTGGATGCATTCGTTTGTTTGTTACTTTCATCCCACGGGTCTCCCTGTCACAGTGCAGTCTGGGAATCCTGTAGAATTTTCCTCAGAGGAAACTTGAGCAGAGCAGATGTAATTCATCATTTTTTGATGTAATTCATGTTTTAGAACATGTTAAGGAACTAATGGGAACTAGTGGGTCATCCATCAAATTTCAAGATCGACAGTTCGATCCCCTGCTCCTCTAAGTCAGCATGTCGAAGTGTCCTTGAACTCCAACCTGCTCCTGAAGCAGCTTCAGTGTGTGAAAGAACAGTCTCCTCCAGCTTAGATTCCTCCTGAATGAATGATGTGTGAATATGTGAATGAGGATGTGATGGAAAAGTGCTCTGAGTAGTTGAAATGACTAGAAAGGCGCTGATCATTTACCATTCAATAACAGTGAAAGAGAGTCACCAGAGAAAAGGGAAGGCCTTCACTTCAATAAGCACAACACCACACCAGTGCTGGTGTCCTTTTACGTAGGCAGCAGGAGGCCTGGAGCCGAGCTGCTGCCAAATGTTAACACAGTGCAGAGAGAAGCAAGAACAATTCAAACCAAAAGGATGCTTGGGATTATTTCACTTATGTAATACTTGGCTAACTATTACTTGGCTAGTGCTAACCATGTCACTATATTTTAAGTCAAAGCAGAGGGGCAGCATGAATGCTATTTCCCTGACACTGAGCTTTGGGGCAAGTAAACAGGTGACTCATGCAACGTCAGAGCATATTGAGCGCCACTGTTCTAAACTGCATAGATACATTTGATGGAAGCTTCCCCCAAATGTCCTCAAATAGCACTGAAGAGAAGTCAAACCAACTGAAGCAGACCAAACACAACATTGAGTCCAAAGAGAGTTTTTGACAAATCGTGTAACAAGCAACCAGCCTTTTCTGTTCCTTCAAAATAACTGAAAAGAAGACATTGATAAGAATGAGATTAGTAAATCCACTGCTCTAACTTTACAGACAGATGGCAGTTTTAGAGGGAAATCTTTTCAACAGATCAATGTGTGGTGTATGAGGACAACTCTTTGTTTTAAACAAACTTCTTGATGAGTCTTGATGCATCTGTACAAGCGGTTGTTTCGTTTAGCATGTTCAATATAGCAGGAATGCATCATCCTAATGCTGGAGTGTTAAATGGCAGAGCAAAATAATTCCGCTGAACTGTTGCATCTATTAAATCCACAAGATGATTTTGAACTGTTAAGTCATTAACAATATACATATACTGCATCACTTGGTAACCATGGTAACATATAGGCGGAGTTCAGGAAATTTTTTGTGATATATTAGGGCCTATTAATTGGAAAGGAGTTATAAAAGCGGTACACTGTGCTAGTTTGTATTATTTTTCTCGTACCATACGTGACCCTTCGGTATGTTTTCACACACATTTACTGAAATATGGAGCCGGAGAAACAGAGAAAGCACCAGGAACATACTGTATATTTATCTTGAGAAGAAAATTATAAAGTGCGTTTTGCAGAAAATGTGACCTGATCAAACTGCATCTATTGCTTCTATCATTCACCAAAATCTTAGTACATCTCACCACAACTGTCTGTGGACATGTTACCCATCAGTTCACAGCTTTTTTACCCTAGTCCACACCAAATGATCCAAACTACAGTTTCAAAAGAACCTATTAGCAGCTTAGAAGAAGCTGGTGAGCACAGTTTGGGTTTGATAGTTACAGTGTTTGATTCCACAGCTTTCAGCCATTCCAGAAGTCATCCATTGAAGGACAGTATGATGAAAAGTTCCTTCTGAGGTCTGCTTTACTGACCAGACTACACCTACAGGGGACATTTGTCTTCACAATATCACTCCATGGTGGCTTTTGTATGATTGTCAGTGCTCTTGCGTTCATACTAGTGTGTGGAAATGTCTATTGAAGGTCACACCATTAAGTTCTTGCTGTCCATCCCTGACGGACCTCAGTCTCTGTAAAATGATTCAAAGCCAGTGTGTTTATGTGTTAGAACTGTTCTTCTAATCTTGTGGCAGACTCAGTAAGAGGTGCCTTTGCTTTTTTCAGCCAAGATTTAAATAGAATTTGGCCTGTGAGCTGGCTGGTGTTTTTTGGAATTCTTCCTTCTGCAGCACTATTTGACTTTGCTCTGATTGCAGTTTTCTTGTGCACACTGGTGTTTTGCTGACTCCTCACAGTGTTTGTTACTTTCCAACCAGTCCTCTACCATTGCAAGTCCAATATCACACCTCTTCTCTGCTAAACAATTAAAGTCAGGTTAAGTCAACATGTTCATTTATCAAAATACACGGCATGAATAAAACAGCAGAATTTCACCTTCACATTTGTGTGAAAAGTGGTCATTTATTCAGTGGCACTGTGTGACACTGAGTGACAGAGGTGGTGCTTTATGCCTGTGTCAGTTTTTAAAAGCCTGATGAATACATGGGCATGGCCAATACAGTCAACCAGCTTACACATATACAGTACTGTTATCATTGCAAAGTGTACGTCAGCCATAAGGTGAGCAGCAGTGCAGCAATGCTGTACCCAAGAACTTCTGTTCACCTGTTTGCTTCTCACTAACTAAATCTAGCTGCTGATTTGTACAGTGGGTTTTAAGAAACAGCCAAAAATCTTGTACATCTAACAAGCGAATAAATTGAAATAGTGAAGATGTGGGAAGCAAAACTATAGGAAAGACCTAAAACGTTCTGTAACACAGAGGAAAGCTGCAGTCATGTGATAATTCTCTCTGAGTGCATCCCCACAAATGAACCCCTGTCACATTCCACATTATTGATTAGTGTTCTCTGAACCTTGAAGTGCAGCGTGACTGACGCACAGACAGAGGAGGACCGTTGTGAGGTAAGGGTTGTGAAGATGATCTGCAGCTCAGCATCAGAACATGTCCTTACTGTTGACTTCATTCAGTAAATGGACTCAGACAGGTCATTTGGTAGAGAAAATAGAGCGGCTGTGGTCGGAGCACGGCTCTGTCCTTTCTGTTTAGGTCTCTCAGCTGTAGGATATTTTCAAAATGGAGAGTCTATTTTCTGTACAAGAGAATGCAATTAAAAAAAATGTGATGGCACACACCTTCAGCTGCTTACAGATGTCGACGGAGGGCAAAGCGTCCTTGCCTCCTTATTTTCTCCTCCTCCCATTTCCCCGATCATTCATATCTCCTCCTTATTCCCTCACTCCCTTCTCCTTCTGCCCTCTTATCTCTTTTGATCTCCCGCTATCATTACTGTTCTCTCTTATTTCTCACCATTGCTCTCGCTGTCTTTCTTTACTTCTCTCTCTAAGGAACCAGATGTGTTCCTTGTATGATTTATTCAGATGCAGAGATTGGGGCTGAGAGAGTCTGCTGCAGGCAGAAAGCACTCTGCTTGACTTCAGATGGTTGAGTATACTTCCTACAGTCATTCCTTATGCAAATGAGTTTTCTTCATTTATATGATTCATGCTTTTTAGTTGTTTTTTTTGTTGACTGAAGCAATTGCATCATCAGTGTGGACATGACATAACGATTTCACATTTGCTGGCATACACTTAAAAAAGGTAAAAATAGCAATAACCAAGGCACCAGTGAAATAGAGAAAATGCCTTTTACAAGTGAAAATTAGTTTAAATGATAAGGACAAAATAATGCTCAGTGTTTTTCTACAGTATCACATTCAGGGTAGAGCTGCCATTATTTCCTACAGCTGAAAGACCCTGATGTTGCTAATGGTCCCGGACTTAAATATTTTACAAGTAATGGCCAATCTGCAGGCATTTGAAGTCTCAGAGATGTCACACGTGTACTTTACAGACTAATTAGCTTGTAATGCACAGATTTTTTAAGTGCTTCAGGTTACCCACACAATTATGCAGTCTTAGCAGCATAGAATGGTATGGGAAAAGGAAATATGACCATAAATGTTATATCTCAGCTTAAAAAACCTTCATGTAGCATAGAAACATGAGATCACCAACACTGTCATGAAAAAAGGTAGGGCTGTCACCTTGTAAGACCTTCATCACATCATCGTTTCCAAGCAGGTGACTGGCTAAAGCTGCCAGTGCACATGTGATATTTTTTCGACATTCTGGACATCCCAGCATATATCGCTCTTGTCACGGCGGTGAGCCTACACTGGAACAGAAGAAAGCACCAGAGGAGACGGCTCTTTCTCAAGGAGATGGGCAAGGCATTGTTGAGACCTCAAATCTAGAGAAGACAACATCTTCCAAGAACCTCTGCTTCTGCAGCCATCATCAGGAGGAATCAGGAGATCAGGAGGTCAGGAGGAGATGCTGATGCCCCATCCGCCTGACCCACAAAACCATCTGCAGAGCCCAACGTAAGTGTGTGATGCTGTTATATGTGTATAGTACATGTCTGACTCTGTGTGAGTGTGTGTAAGAGCTGTGAGTGATGTATTTCATCTATTCTAGGCTACGGCCTGTGGCAACACAAAGAAACAGTGCCATGTGTGTGGACCCAAAATGGACAGGATGACACAGTGTACATAAAAACATAAGCAACACACACAGTGAAACCCTCATGTAGACTGATGTCTACAAAACACTGACTACTGACTATAGGCTTTATCACAAAGGAAGGTTTTTAGTCTACTCTTAAATGTAGAGAGGGTGTCTGCCCCCCGAACCCAAATTGAAAGGAGATTCCACAGGAGAGGAGCCTGATAGCTGAAAGCTCTGGCTCCATCACTACTTTAGAGGACTTTAGGAACCATCAGTAGGCCTGCATTCTGGGAGCACAGTGCTCTAGTGGGGTAGTACGGTACTATGAGTTCTTTAAGGTATGATGGAGGCTGACCATTAAGAACGTTGTAGGTGAGGAGAAGGATTGTAAACTCTATTCTAGATTTTACTGGAAGCCAGTGAAGAGAAGCCAGTACAGGAGAAATATGGTCTCTTCTCTTAGTTCTTGTCAGAACACGAGCAGCAGCGTTCTGGACCAGCTGGAGAGTCTTTAAGGACTTATTGGGGTAGCCTGATAATAAGGAGATACAATAGTCCAACCTAGAAGTGACAAATGCATGGACTAATTTGTGTGCATCATCTATGGATATGATGTTATGTCTCGTCGTGTTTGTTAATTTGTCTAAGTTCACTCGTGTCTAGTCTTGTCTCTCACTTCCTGTTTTATTCGTTTCAGGCTGACTTCCTGCCCTTCTGTGTTTCCCGCCTTTGTGATTGTCTGCGCTGCCCTGATTGTTTCCACCTGTTCCCCATTACCTCATGTATTAATAGTCTGCATCTCCCTTTGTCTTGTGCCAGATCATCTTGTCATGTCAAGCGTCAAGGTCTCTCTTGTTATCAAGTCAAGCCATTGTATCCCACGCTAAGTGTATTGTAAGTATTTTGTCTTTGTTGGTATTAAAGAGTTGTATCACCTGTCAAAGAGTGTCTTGCATCGTGCATTTGGGTCCCTCCTGTCTCTGAGCCCCAGTGCTTAATACAAAATGGGCCTGATTTTAGCAATATTACATACATGGAAAAAGGCAGTTCTAGAAATCTGTTTAATGTGGAAGTTAAAGGACAAATCTTGGTCAAATAAGACTCCCAGATTCCTCACAGTGGAGCTGGAGGCCAGAGTGATGCCATCCAGAGTAGTTATGTTGTTAGAAAAGGTGTCTCTAAGGTGTTTGGGGCCGAGCAGAATAACTCTAAGTCAAATAACTACTTGACTATAATAATAGATAATGGTGATATACTAATGTGCTGGCACAGCATCATTTATATGATCTTAAGATTGACAAAGGCAGAGTGTGTCTGCATTTTTCAGAACTACCCCAGTGATTTTTTTTTGGATGATATGATCTTAGTCTTAAATGCTGAAAATAAACTGTTGTATGTTACATAATCTGGTTCATAAAATATAATACAATATGTTTTTATTGAAAGTATTTGTCTCCCAGGGAAAAAAAACGGAGCCTCTTTATCTTCTCTAAAACTGAAAACAAGTTTTGAGGGAGGACATTTCTCTCATGTAACAGTTGCAGCAGCTGTACAATAATTGTGGTGGTGTTATCAGAACGACCCAGCCTTTCCTCTCTGTGATGGAGCAACAGAGTGGGGGCAGCAAAGCAAAGCGTGTCAGCAGTGGAACTTGTACGATGACATTAGGTGCAAAAAATCAGATTTGTCCCGGTGCAAATCTGAGCATGCTTCATATTTTTCTTTTTCTAGCTGCTGTTATCAGACAAGGCTGACCCTATTTTAGGCTTCAGAGCACCCGTGTCGCTTCCCACAGGCTGTTGGGCAACATATGGCACTACAGAAACACTGCTCAGGGCAGATTATCAATTCATGGCTTTGTTGCAGCAGCTTCCCTTCTGGACACATGGCTTCCTCTCTTCCCTGTTCAGGTGTATATTCAAAAGAGGAAATCAGTCATGGAGGCAATGTTAATAATTCACTGCTCTGTTAAACTGTCTCCTTCAGGACTGCATGGCCACACTTTAACAATCAGACAGAGTCACAAGTATTCAGTTAATGGGTGACTGTCAAGTACTCGGCAGGGAGCCTGCAGACTCCTTTGACAATCAGCTGAGCCACTGAGTGACAGACAGACACGGTTGCTGAACGGTTAACAGCAGGTGTGCTGGTGGGTTTATCAACTTGGTGCTTTCCACTGTGAGGGGAACACACGAGAGGCTCAATTGTAAAATCATTGAACCTCTGGGAAGCTTCTCACAATGTGACTCATCCTCTGCATGCAGAGGAGCTGGCTCGACAACATCACTGGAGGGAAGAGCTGATAGTCTAGGGCTGAGATTGTTTAAGCTGCATTAGGTACACTAAATTGCACACTGGTGGCTCCAAAATGGCAGTAAAACAACTATTTCCCCCATGTTATCCAAATATCTTCCATCCTATTGTTGATTATAGCTGTGATGTATAAATTATGTTCTCGTGCAGGATGAAGAGGGTTTTTGTTTTCAAGGGGGTGATCTGGAAGATCAGGAGGAATCCTGGTGGGGCTCTGCTGTTTCAGCTGAAGCAGAATGAGCTGATAGTGGTGATCACTGTCAACCACACAGTCCATACACCAAGTGGACAGAAGAGAAATCAGCTGGCAGGCCCTGGCTGCTCGGTTAGAAAATACAGGAAAAAAATGTGATGCTCAAACACATATATTTAAAAAATCTAGTTGTTTTAATTATAAAACATATATTATTATATATTCTATATATTTTTCTTGGTTTTGGCTTTTTAGGGGTCCAATATGACATTTTGTTTCACTCATAAGAGTCCTATCTTGTCAACAGAGGTGACACTGAGGCTCCACTGCAATGTCACAGGTAATTCAGTTAAGATAAGTGTGACTGTCAGATGTTATAACACAGGCAGCTCTTTAATGACAGAAAATGGTGGAAGTGATGTGAAAATGTACCAGTGAATTCACTTGGAGAAGTGAAATGATCACTAGGGCTACAAAAAGACAGAGGAAGATGGACAGATACTACGTCCATTGTTATTAACCCTTTAGGCGCCGGAGTTTTTTCAAGAAAATATACAATTTTGATATCAAGATTTCAAAAGGCTATAACTTGAAAGTAGTTTGAGATAAAGGTATACTGTCAATGAGAAAATTGTTCAGTATGACTCAAAGTCTGTGGTGGGAGTGAAATTATTAATCTAATTTGCATATTATGACGTCACAAGGTGGCGGACATATTGGAAAATGTTCAATTTTGATATCAAGGTTTCAAAAGGCTATAACTTTAAAGTGGTTTGAGATAAAGGCATACTGTAAATGTGAAATATCTTTAGTATGAAACGAAATTTGGGATAGGCTCCAGAATTCATCATTCAGAAAAAGAGATGAAATCAATGGGCTCAGAATTTGTCAGATCGTCTCCACAATAACCAACAGGCTCATCAAAATTTCGGATCCACTTTTGATACTCTTCCTCTTCTCTCAAGAACTGCCAGCCATCATCATCATTATCATCACCGCCGTGATTTACGGTGCGGCGATGAACGCCACCTCCGCCGCTATTAGCGGTGTGTTTTTCCCCGCGGCGTCTCTCGCGTCTGCCACGACAACCGCGGTTGTTTTCATCCCCGCTACATTCACCCATATTTGCGGTGTTATGAGCCCCCCTGCCACCTCGACCACGTCCCCTGCTTGACGATCGCAGAATGCTTCACCCCGGCCACGCTGAGGTGAAGCATCCTCTATACCATGTGCTGATTGTGGACTATGGCGCGCGGACTCGCCGTCACTACTAATGTCAGTTTCTGCTTCACTGGACAACTGCATGTCTTCCTCCACGGAATCGGAGTCAGCCAGTACCTGACAAAGTACTTCGTCGATGGTAAACCGACCTCTCGGCATCATGAGTAAATGAAAAAACACTCTTTCGCTCTCGCTACGCTCTGCACTACTACTTCTGCTTCGCCGCCGCGTCTCTGCGCCGGAGGGTGTTTTACAAGCTCTTTTTACTGTAAAACTTTGAATAGAACCATGCCCACAAATGTTGCTCAGATTACAGGCACACATGTCCGCCATGTCCTGGTGAAAAGTAATAACAAGATTCGGCACCACATTTATAGATACAGCCTGTTTTATTCAGCAATGTTGCTTGTCGCAATTTTGCAACTTTGGCGCTTAGAGGGTTAAGTACAGACTACAACAATGAATGCAAAAAATATTTAGAAGACACAGGATAGCTTTTGACAGAGACGTGGGTGAAATGAGCTTCAGGTTGTAGGCTGGTGATAGACAGTCATACAACTGGGTAGTTAACGCAGCTCCAGTGGCCCTATGGATGACACACTGGCCTCCTGAACCAAGGTTTGGAAACCTATCTGGGATGTTCACGTTACACCAGGGTCTGGGTGAAAACACTACTCTGACTGGCTGCTGGGTGTCCATTAAAAAGTGATGTAGGACACCTACTAAGTAGTTTCGCTCCAACTGTGTGGTCACCGTTCTAAATTAATGTGCTGGCTACGTAAAATGAGTAACCATAGCAACAGGAATGCAGTCAGAGCCTCTGTTTATAATTCAATGCAACATATTAACAAGCAAATTAATTTCCAGAAGTGAATGTCTCCCTTCAGGTCCTCATCCTGTGACCACCAGAGGATGGAGACTGTAACACACAGGCTGACATTTGAGTTCTGCATATCTGGTTGCATTGGTATTTTCTTTTGGCACCTTTGTATTTGTTCTTGTTATGGGTGACACATCTTACAGCTTGACACCTGTAATACTGAGCTGTTGTGTTAAGGCCGTCAGTCAGAAGGGATTCTGAGCATCCATAGGGCTCTTGCCAAGACGTCAAACATTACCATTCTTCATGTCTCCATTGCATAAGAACCTTATGGGGTGGTAATGAATGTTCCGCATTATCAGGGAAAATATAAATCAATGGGCTTATTTGTTTCTTAGGAAAGTATCCCTGGTATAAGAGGGATTGTAGCATATTAAAGCCATCACCTAATGAGGTAATTTAGCATATAGATAGCTGCAGATGTCACTTTCAGGTTAATTTGATATGACAATGACATATAAATGACTGACCTATGTGGAGGAGCATTAGTGATGTAACATACTCCAGGATAGGATGTAAAACTGTAAAACTGCCCCTACGAGGGACATGGATTTTGACAGGCGGTTGACAGCAAGTATTCCTGTATTCATACAATAACAGTCCATCTAGAATAGTGTTCAGTGTGGCTAAGACACCCAGATCGGCTGTTAGGTCATCATCAGAGCAGGCAGCGCCACAGTGACAGCATCCTTCACACATGAACTGTTTCTTTCTTCTGCAGTGGGAATGCACTAGCAGGTGTAAAGTGGGCAATAATCACACATGATTGTGTAGTTAACTTAAAACCCTCAGACAGATGTTAAAGGAAATAAGGTTAAGAGCAGGTGCATCTCTGGCATAATCAAGCAGGCAGCTCCCCGCAGCCGCAGAACCAGGCGCAAGATTATAAAATCCCTGCTTCCATCCCCTCTCCTCTGGGGCACTCTCCACTCTTTCAAAGCTATGAGTCGGGCACAGAGAAACAGAAAAAAGCAGTGTGCTGAGGGACAGATAGATGGTACGCAGGGTGAGGTTATTAATTCAGAGCTTTGTTGAAGCTGGCTCCCTCAGGACCACCTGGCTGCTTTTCAAAACGCCTCGACTGAGGTACAGTCAGATGTATTAACTTGTTGAAGGGCTAATGCAAAACAGCTCTGAGGATAGGGCCTCACTAGTGTGCTTATTCACGAGCCTGTTCAGGATTAAAGGGTCAGGTGCAGTCTACCGTCCAGGGTTATCAAATGGACAACCTCCATTATCCAGATAGCATCAGAAATCACTGATTCATCACGGTGTTGGGAAGGTTTCCCATTGGTCCACATGTTTTCCTCTTACAAGATAGTATTCAGCTACAACACAGTGATAGACGGGGCAGAATCTCCCACAGGAACTATTGGTTGTATCTCAAAAACCAAGAGCCAGAGAAACACAGAGCAAACTGCTGCCGTCCAGCCTTAGGTGTTTGCCTACAGTACGAATGCAAAGGAATCAGAGATAATTCATTTACATGCATCTGACAGAGCATCTGGTATATCAGAGCTCACACAAAGAGCTGCTGTCTGCTCTGGGATGTGTTACTCACGGAGCCACTCACGCTGCTGAATCGAGCTACACAGTAGCATTTCATGAGTGGAATATTACTTGCTAAATCTACCTGTCGTTGAGGTATTCAGTGGTCACACTGCTCAGAAGGGGGACAGGGAGAGTCTATAGGTTCCAGTGACCGTGTACCATGTACATGCTGATTCTCACACAGGCCACAGCAGCGACACAGCATCATTTACAGCCGTATTCTGTCACCTTGAGGGAGTTTACAGCCAGTAGACTTTGAATCCCAGAGGTCTAATGGGGGGACTGAAACTCATGTGTTGAGACTGAAACTGAGGTATGTTGATGTAACTTTTGGGAACAAAGTCTCTTTACCAATGGCGTTGTGTTTCTTTATGAAAAATATGTTCCAAAATGTTCTAAATGTCACCTAATCCTCGTCCTTACCAAAGCCCCTGTCCTTAAATGAGTGATTTCTTCCTTCTCCCTACATTTCTCACATGCAGGTTTTGCTCTTGAGGACAGAGCTTCAATCTTAGTAGTACTGAGAACACATCAAAAACAACAGGTGTAAATGTGGAGACCAGATCATGTATTATCAGATAATATGGCTGAATAAGGATCACATTTTAGAGACTTTTTGTCTGTTAAAGCTGCTGCTTGCTGCTACGGCTAAAAACAAGCGGTGGGAGGGAATCAGAACAGTAAAGTCGTAGGCTGGACAGCTTAACAACCAGTCGAACCTCTATGAAGGTCTGCTCATGCCTCTGTCATTTGATTCAGTGATCATAGCGGCTTTGACAGAACACTGGTGTTGGGGGTACCGGATGGCCTGGATGTGTATCACTCCTGCAACCCCCCTTCTGCATAGATAAAGGCAAAAATAAAGAAAATGTGTGATGTCTGTTGAAAATACCATTAAGGTCCATGGGAAGGTGGGGTGGGGGGGTGGGACTCATTGCTTGAAACTGCAAGCAAACAATAAGAGCTTTGGCGGAGGAAGTGATGCAAGTGTTCTTTGAACCTTGAGACTGAATGTCAAATGTTTGATGTTTGAAGGGTACACACTGAAAGACGGGCCTTTCTCACAGTGTCTCCTTGTCTGTGCTTGTGTAATCGTGGACCAGAGAAGTCTGGTCCTATTCAAAGTCCAGATTTAGCCTAGATTCCCCACATGTCCTTGTTCTTTAGTGAGGATGCTTTGAGGACCAACCAGTGGTGATGGTCGAGGATGGTTACAGCTTCTTTCAATCAATCTCGTGAGGTAGTCTGATGAGTCAAAATTTTTGGTAACCCCCCATGTCTTTGTGAGATGCAGAAAAGCGAATTTTGAGCTTAGTGGGACCATCATTAGTTTTCCAACAGGACAATGAGCCCAAACACTGTTTGACCAAGAAGTGATGGAGTGCTGCATCAGGTGACCGGCCCCCACAATCACCTGACCTAAACCCAGATGAGATAATTTGGGAGGAGTTAGATCACAGAGTGAGGGAAATGCAGCCAACAAGTGCTCAGTACCTCTGGGAATTCTGGGAATTAAGAACTCATGAAGCTGACTGAGAAAATAACAGGAGTGTGTAAAGCTTTCATTCTGGTATGTTCAACACAACGTATCCAGGCTTTTGACAGGACTATTCAAGATGTTTATTTGTCATGTGCACAGTAAAAAACACGGTGGTAACACTGAGCAATGAAAATCTTACTTTGCTTGTTTCCCTCCACATAGACAAAAACAATTATAAATATAAAAAAAGGCAATGTATAGAAGAATAATTTCAGAAGAAAAAGAAACAAACAGTGTATTAGAGTTTGATTGCAGTTCACCAGTGCAAAAAAAAAAAAAAATATTCAAGTATTTACGGGTTACAGAGGTAATGTACAGTGTAGTGATCAATTCAATTCAATTCAATTCAATTTTATTTGTATAGCCCAATATCACAACAGAGTGTCTCATAGTGCTTTACAAAGTTCACTGAAATAAACAAGTGTAAGCAAACAAGCAATCTAATAAAGAGTCCAGCAGTCGATGAGGCCAGTGGATCAGTCCGATGGATCAGTCCGAGGCATCACCTGCCCTTTATGACCCTCCTTCTTCGGGAAGGAAAAACTCAAAAAACCCAGTGGGAAAAGAGAAACCTCCGGGAGCACCACAGTGAAGGAGAGATCCAGCTCCCAAGGACGGACAGGCTGTAGCCTTGGACAGACGCACATCCATTGGCTGGTGGAGAACCACATCAGCGGGGCCAGGACCAGGATCCATACGAACCAGGGAACCACATCAGCAGAACCAGGACCAGGATCCACAGGAACCAGAGAACCACATCAGCGGGACCGGGACCAGGACCCGCAGGAACCAGAGAACCACATCAGCAGGACCAGGACCAGGATCCACAGGATCCACAGGAACCTGAGAGATGAGAAAGCACAGAAACGCTCCGGGGAAGATAGCAAGTTAGAGGCAGACATTTGACTGACATGAGACATAACGATGGAGAGGAAGAGGAGGAGAGAGAATAGAGGAGCTCAGTGCACCATAGGAGTCCCCCGGCAGTCTGAGCCTATAGCAGCATAACTAGGGGCTGGTCTAAGGCCTGATCCAGCCCTTAAATATATGCTTTGTCAAAAAGGAAGGTTTTTAGTCTACTCTTAAATGTAGAGAGGGTGTCTGCCCCCCGAACCCAAACTGGAAGGAGATTCCACAGGAGAGGAGCCTGATAGCTGAAAGCTCTGGCTCCTGAACTACTTTTGGAGACTTTAGGAACCACCAGTAGACCTGCATTCTGGGAGCGCAGTGCTCTAGTGGGGTAGTACGGTACTATAAGATCTTTAAGATATGATGGGGCCTGACCCTTAAGAGCCTTGTAGGTAAGGAGAAGGATTTTAAACTCTATTCTAGATTTTACTGGAAGCCAATGAAGAGAAGCCAGTACAGGAGAAATGTGGTCTCTTCTTTTAGTTCTCGTCAGAACACGAGCAGCAGCGTTCTGGACCAACTGGAGAGTCTTTAACGACTTATTGGGGCAGCCTGATAGTAAGGAGTTACAATAGTCCAACCTAGAAGTGACAAATGCATGGACCAATTTTTCTGCATCATCAGTGGATATGATGGGCCTGATTTTGGCAATATTACGTAGATGGAAAAAGGCAGTTCTAGAAATCTGTTTAATGTGGGAGTTAAAGGACAAATCCTGATCAAATAAGACTCCCAGATTCCTCACAGTGGAGCTGGAGGCCAGATTAATGCCGTCCAGGGCAGTTAAGGTAGTGGGAAAGCTGTCTCTGAGGTGTCTGGGGCCGAGCAAAATAACTTCAGTTTTATCTGAATTTAGCAGCAGAAAGTTGCTGCTCATCCAGGACTTTATGTCCTTAAGGCAGATTTGAAGTTTAACCAACTGATTGTGTTCATCTGGCTTTATTGATAAATATAATTGTGTATCATCTGCATAACAGTGGAAATGAATGGAGTGCTTCCTGATAATATTACCAAGAGGAAGCATATATAAGATAAAGAGTATTGGTCCAAGCACTGAGCCTTGTGGAACTCCATGTCTAACCTTAGTGTGGACAGAGGATTCGTTATTAATATGTACAAACTGAAATCGATCTAATAAATAGGACTTAAACCAGCTTAATGCAGTTCCTTTTATACCAATGAACTGTTCCAGCCTCTGTAACAGGATGTGATGGTCGATGGTGTCGAAAGCAGCACTCAGGTCTAACAAGACCAGGACAGAGAGAAGTCCTCTGTCTGATGCCATAAGGAGGTCGTTTGTAACCTTCACCAGTGCTGTCTCTGTGCTGTGGTTCGCTCTAAAACCTGACTGAAAATCCTCAAATAGACTATTAGAGTTTAGAAAATTACACAGCTGATTAGCTACAACTTTCTCCAGGATCTTGGAGAGAAAGGGAAGGTTGGATATAGGTCTATAGTTAGCTAACACACCTGAATCAAGAGTAGGCTTTTTCAGGAGAGGTTTAATTACTGCTACTTTAAAGGACTGCGGTACATAGCCTGTTAGTAGAGACTGATTTGTCATATCCAGTAAGGACGTGTTAATTAGGGGCAGGACCTCTTTAAGGAGTCCAGTAGGAATGGGGTCTAGGAGACATGTTGACGATCTAGATGAGGAGATTATTGAGGTCAATTCAGCAAGATCAATTGGAGAAAAACAGTCCAAGTACACATCAGGTCTAACAGCTGTTTCTATGGTTCCTAGGTTTGAGGTTGGACCAGACCCTGTTAAGGGCAGGAGGTAATGTACAGTGTGGTTCACAGCTTATAGCAGGTTATATGTACTTATTTAAGAGCCTGATGGCCTGTGGATAGAAGCTGTTTTTCAGTCTTGTTGTTCTGGCAGTGGCGCTCCTGTAGCGTCTGCCAGATGGAGTGTGAAGAGTGTGTGTTGTGGGTGTGTGCTGTCTCTGATAATGTTCTGTGCCCTCTTTGTAGCACGGCTGTCATATATGTGATGGAGTGGTGTGAAGGCTTCTCCGCAGATGTACTGTGCAGTTTTAATGACACGCTGGAGAGCCTTCCTGTCCTGTATAGTACAGTTCCCATACCATACTGTGATGGAGATGGTCAGGATGCTCTCCACTGTACATCTGTAGAAGTTGCTGAGAAGTTTGGTGGGTAGTCCGAATTTTCTCAGCTTCCTTAACAAGTACAGTCTCTGTTGAGCCTTCCTGATGACGTGCTGTGTATTGTGAGTCTATATATATGAGGTCTTCACTGATGTACCAAGGAGTTTGAACGTTTTCACCCTCTCCACCTCAGTCCCACTGATGATGAGTGGTGCAAGCTGCTCTTTTCTCCGCCTTGGATCAATAATCATCTCTTTGGTTTTTTCAGCATTTAAAGAGAGATTATTTTCATGGCACCAGAATACCAGCTGAGCCACCTCTTCCCTGTAGCCTGCCTCTTCTCCACCGGTGATCAGGCCAATGACTGTCGTGTCATCAGCAAACTTCTCCTGAGATGACCATACACACTCACAAAGGATATGAGCCTCAGGGAGTCTTATATTTGTTGTTGCTGCATTGCTTAGGCTGAAAGTAACCCTTGGATTTATGTATTTATTCGGTGACCAGTGTACAATAACACAGCCTCTGCGTCTTTCTAAATAGAACTACTTTAATAAAGATTAATAGGGCTGCAACTACCAAGTATTTTCATTATTGATTAAACTGCACATTATTTTCAAGTTTAATTGATTCTTTCATTGCTCTATTGTCCTGACACAGGAAGCACTGGTCAAAGGATTTCTTTCTGCGACCACTCCATCACACTCCATGTGTTTGGAAAATGGAGACTGATGATCTCTCCCTCAACAGTTTAGATTAAAAACACAAAACAGTGATTGGTTGGATACAGGAGTTGTAAAACCATAACTTCAGAATGCACCATGGTTTAACAGTGGTGGTGCTAAATGCCTCTGGATTAAAGACTTAAAAGGAGGAGTGTTAGACACACACACACACACATTGCTGCACCGACAGAAGCAGAAGTAATTAGAATGATTTCAAAGTTGGCCCTGGTTGATTTTGAAACTTTGAAACTTTCTACTAGATGAATGCACATGTGAAGATTTTGCTTTATCTTCGTGGTATTCCAGTGTGGATATAAATAAAGCTTTTTCCATTCCCCAGCAAGGAAGGGCTCCACTTCCTCCTCTTACATAAGAGCGGCTGTTGGGTCTGTCTGCTTGACCATGAATGGGCCTTTGTGTCCACCAGTCAGTCTGTGGCACTGATTTAACACACGGCTGTGGCTGGAATAGCGACTAAAAACGAATCAATTATATTTTCTTAAATGGGATTTATTGAATGGATTAGCTGGCAGCCACAGCATACGCCAATGCTGCAATCACAATTTCCCTTTATGACTATTTCTTTTCACAACAAAAGGCTTTTTTCGTCTTGCTTGTTTTGCTGCCGAGCCAAGGGCACTTGGTTTTCATTTAGCATGTTTATTTTGTGTAACACAGCAGAATGAGGCGAAAGAAAAGAGTCCCTGCTTTTGTCATGCAGCAGAAAGTCCCAAACCCCTTCCCATCTGGCTGTCACAGTAACTGAAGCATTTTCAGCTTGACCCCAAGCTTGTTAAGCGCTCATCAGATAACCTTCAGGAGGAAGCCCAGTACAAGGGCTCAGCAGATAAGGCTTTTTGGGTTGCTGATATGATGTGACATTTCTCCCACTGCGACTGCTGATATTTTCTGTTGATAATTTTCCAAACTGAGCGTGTGCATACTGAAAAACACAATAATCAAGTGTTCGTTTTTGTTTGTTTGTTTCATTGAAACTCTGCACTGATGCTGAGTCAAATGTATACACAGCTCTGGAGCCACCTATGATTCCACCAGCATTGTGGAATCTCATTAAAAGAACTCTAAAACTCATATTGAACATCAGTGTCCAGAATGAATGTGGAGGTCCATTACACTCACTGAATAGTATGTAAAAGAGTTCCACCCTACAGCCGGGCTGGTTTACAGTTTGAGCCTGGGGTCTTTCATGTTCTCCCTGTGCTTGTGTGGGTTTTCTCCAGGTACTCCAGCTTCCTCCCACAGTCCAAAGACATGCAGGTTAAATGGTGACTCTAAATTGCCGGTAGGTGTGAGTGTGAGTGCTTGTCTGTCTCTATGTGTCAACCCTGTGATTATCTGGTGACCAGTCCAAGGTGACCCCACCTCGCACCTTCTGTCAGCTGGGATTGGCTCCAGCTCCCCTGCGGCCTGTAAGAATAAGCGATACAGACATGGATGGATGGATGGATGGATGTTTTAGACCAGGGGGGCCCCACACTTTTTCGGCTTGTGAGATACTCTTTTTTTTTTTCCCAACTTTATTTATAGAACATTTTGAACATCTTACACAGACAGTGTGATGCACAGCACAAGAAACAAAAATACAGAATAAATGTGGATTGGCATATCTGACTGTCACCACTCTTCCACCCACCCCCCACCCACTGCCAGGCCAGACACTTCGAACACAAAGAAAAAAAAAACAAAAAAAACATTCTATACTATACTACTATACTACTAAAATAATTATTAAATGAAATTAAATAAATAAATAGGATAAATACATAAATAAAAGTTAAGGAAAGAAAAATAATGAAATAAATAAATGAAGATTTACATGTTTCAATCTTCCAGCTCAGGCGAAAAGTCTAGCGAATGTATATAGTTCAAAAAAGGATCCCAAGTAACATGAAATGATTTCACAGAACCTCTTAGTGCAAACCTGAGTCTTTCAAGCTTCAAATTATAAAGCACCTCATGAACCCATCGTGAATGTGAAGGGGGACCATGCTAATAGGGTGGAGAACACCAAGGCCTGTTTAAAATTTTTAGCAGCACTTGTGGAGGGTGGCTTGTGAGCTACTTTTAAAATGACCAGGTCAAAATGATCTACCTACATTAAAAATGCTAAACATATATTTATTTCTATATATACTGAGTATACTTTATATATACAATATATGTTGGTGTACACTGGATAACTGCAGCTAATGTAACCCTTGGTATTACACATAAAAGCTGTAATGCACATAGTTGACAAGAGTAACTGGAACATTCAATACATTCATGGTCACTACCTTACTCTGATGACTTGCACTGAATGGAGTCGAATATCCCTTCCTATCTAATTCCCTATCCCAGAGTATCCCTTCTTTAGTAGATATAGATTGGAAGGTTGAAGCTGGAGTTTTGCAGTAGCTAGCGCGTTTGACCGCTCATGTCCCTACCGGGGACCCGTAGCAGAGAAGAGATCTCAGACTGGCCGCCCTGAACGTCAATCAAGTCGCAAACGCGTTACATTACATACGTTCCTTCAATCATTTTCTAAACCGCTTAGTCCTAATTAGGGATGACAGGTGATGGACTAAAATCAATTTTTTTTAATGTCACGCAATCTACTGGCTCGTATTGGGCACCCCTGGTATAGAGTCTATACCATCTATACTATAGACAATAAATGGATGGATGGATGGACATTCTTTATCCTTGTGAAAGCCTGCTGCCTACATTACCCAGAGTACAGCTGGACCACCAACAGGTTAGATATGCAGGTGTGAGACAAGGAGCACCAACACCATCCTTTTTCATTTTCCTGGGAGAATTTCTTGTGCTCCTCTCATTTGGGCTCCTGGTCCCATAGAAGAATGATGTTTCTATCTGTGCCTGCATGCAGCGCAGGATGGAAAACCTGTCACTGTTGCCTGACTTTATTAGGTGAATACGTAAATGGAGCCTGTGCGTTGGCTGTCTCATTAAAGAGCCTGTGCATGCTTTGTGGATTTGACATCAAGGCATGAAAAGGAGGGAACGAACTATCCGTTAAATTTAAAAATGGAAATATGTAACAGGAAACAATAATGAGACTGATCTGGAGGCTAAAACAAGGTCGGAAATTAATAAATACTGTCTTTTCGAGTGAAATGAGTGTATGCCATTAAAAGCACACTGTCGGATAGCTTGATTAATGTGTGTGTGAGAGAGAGAGAGAGAGAAAGAGAGAGAGAGAGCCTCTGCATATGCATGTGTTAGGGTGTGTATTGTACAGAATGCTATGCAGAGATCCATGTATAACCAGTTGGTCTGTTCTGTACTTAAGACATCTATTGGATGTTGGTCTGTGCGCTACCAGACTGTTGTGGTGAAGAGGGAGCCGAGCTCAGCAATCACTCATCCATCTACGTTCCATCCCTCACCTGGGCATGAGCTTTGGAAAGAACAAGATTGCGGCTGAAATGAGCTTCTTCCTCAGGCTGAGGAGCTCGGACATCTGCAGGGAGCTTGGACTGGGATCCCCAGGACAAGCTGGAGAGTCCTGCTCAGTCCTGCCACGGCAACCACGGATAAGCAGAACATGGCTGGATGGAGGAATGGATGAATGTATGATGAATGGATAGATGGCTGAATGGATGGATAGATGATGGATGGAGGAATTGATGGATGAAGGATGGACGAATGATGGATGTATGGATAACTAGATGATAGATGGAGGAGTGGATAGATGATGGATGCATGGATTCAAGATTCAAGATGTTTATTATCATGTGCACAGAAAACGAGACAGTTAAACAGTACAATACAAACTAAGCAAGTTATAACAATCTAAAATTTAAATCCATCAGTCCATCCATCCATTGTCTATACTGCTTATCCGTCAGTGTCGCGGGGGAGCTGGAGCCAATCCCAGCCAATCCCAACTGGACTGGTCACCAGCCAACCACAGGGCTGAAATTTAAATAAAGGGTTTAAATAGATATGAGTAAGCATAGCTGAACCAACAGCAGCAGCAGTCATAAAGTGCACTGTGCATCACGTAGAATAAGGTATTTACAGCCATGGATGATGGATGAATGAATGGATGATGGCTGAATGAATGGATGATGGCTGAATGGATGGGTGATGGACGGATGGATGAATGGATGATGGACAGAGTTAATCTACTGTCAAAGTAAACGTAGTGGAGGCCACATCACTATGTTGTCATTAATTTTGCGTTTGTGATGATCTAGCAGAAATCCCTCCTGGCAGAATGCGTCTGGAGGTCAGTCCCAGGCAAAGACCCCCGCTGACTGCATAATGAGCTGCTGTCTTAGTAACTGAGTGGCTAAATACATGCAGATTGCTGCAACAAACTCAATGAACCACAGGTCACATTTGCATTGTGCCATTGCCCCGTGTGTCTGGCCCTACATCCCATGATCCTCTGCTTCCGTGTAGAGATCAAAGTTCAGGGCTTCTCTGTACACACTAGTGTTTTTGACAGACTTTGAGAACACCCAGAGGTGTAACTGATGCTGTAGTCTAGTCTACAGCTCACAGCAGGAGGACACCCTCCGCCTGGTGCAGGCCAGTGAACTACAAAACCTCCAGGTTAAGCATGAAGCTCACACTGTAATCAGGAAAAGGATCTCCTCCTACCCCCCCTGTGCTATTACACTGTATACGAATGTTTGATTTGAGAGGTGATGGATGATGAATTATTTATGAATTATTTTTCACATTTCCAAGGAGAAGTGAAACACGTGGCCCCAGACTGGTGACCTCCGCCCTGCTAGTCCTTTGTAAGCCCAGAGACGACCTGTCACACCACACAGGGCTTCAGAGTAAATATACCAGCTCCTGCTGTGCCTCCTTGTTCCATTCATCATGTTACATGTAAGCTGAGAAATGAATCTCCACGTCGGAAACATCACTGAGGCTGACAGAACGATGCTTTTCTCCTCCTGAGAGAGAGGGACGGATTCTGCAGATGAAGACAGCAGTCCAAACTGTGTCTTTTGGCTTCATTCATCCACACGTGTGCTCTTCCACATGAGCTGAGCATCAGATCTGCACCAATCCTGAGAGCCAGTGCTGTGAATTGTTTTTCCCTTTTACCTAGCAGATGAGGCAGGCAGATTCAGAGGCAGAGGCAGAGGGAGGGGCAGAGCAAAGCTTGCTTGCAGCACATTAAACCCTGGTAGAGCTCTTGTACTTCACTGAACAACACATGCTGTGTGCAGCCACAGGAGCTTAGAAATAGCCTGCTGCTCCATGCCCTCAGGATACCCACAGGATGCTCGTACACTTTCCCTCCTTTTTACTCTTGTACAGTATTGAATGAAAAAAAGAAAAGGAAGTGTGCTGGCTGTACATGCTGCGCAGATATGACTACTATCATTGTTTTAACCACTGTAGGAGTAGCCTACCTGCCTCAGCTCATTCCTTTCTCCATCATTCATTATTCATTGTCCTTGCACATGAGCTACTGAAGAAATCGGTCATCTGGAGCTCAAGGCTCTTGCCATTGTTGCAGTCAGCAGTTTTACATTTCGCACTGTGAATTTCTGGTAATGTGAAGCATTTTTCTTTGAGTTTATGTTGATGAAGTTTGACTTTCTGCATGTGACAGTGACAGTGTGACTTCGTCTGATCAGCCAAGGTGGTCTTACAGTGATATCTTCTCGAAAAAATGTACCAAACAGCAGCAGTAAAGTAACTCAGGACTTTGTATGGTAACTGTGATGGGCAGCAGCAACAGACACAGTTACATATTGCATATTAATTGCATATTATTACCCAAATTGCACCAGAGCTTTAAGCCATGAAGGCCCAAGATTTGAGTCTTGAGATCATCAGGAAATCATCAGTGAAAAGAAAACACTCCCCTTCTCTATTGACGGACTATTGATGTGCTCCATCAGCTCACACCAACAGTGACTTTGCATGAATCAAAAGCACAGTTAATCTGTATCAGTTCATTAACAGGAACATTTTCTCATTTTTCTAAGTCTGACAACTTCCTTTGATGTCATATGAGCCCACTGACAGGTGACACCATTTTTAGCCCCGACCTAACCCACCTCTAAACTGCCTGAATCCTACTCTCACCCAAGCAGACACTCCCAGGCCTCATCTCTACACTGCATCTAGCCATATGCTGTTCAGGACATATCTTGACTTCAGGCTTTGGTGGTATCTTCTGCTCATTTTAACAACATAAGAACCTTTCCTGTTATAACAAGATGTGCTGTTCTTATAAAGAGAAATGTTTCTTGTTATAACATGGTGGTGTCTTGTTCTGATGAGTAAATTATTGCAGAAGTACTCTCACCGATGTGTCACTCATAATTTCCTGAGGTACAGACGGTGCATTCAGGACCTCCTTTATGACTCACATGGTGACATTCGTAGCTCACAAGTAGTTCAAATAAAGTTCACGCCTTTTGGGCATATAAAATGTGTCATTCCCTCTGCCTTTGTTTCTGTCCCTTTCTACTGCTCATTATGTGAGAGGCACAACAACCAGCTCTGTAATGAACACAGTTCTTCCATATGAAGACATACTGAAAGTGAAGACCAATAGTTTTAGGTGCAGGAATGCTGTGCACATCTTCACACCAAACTGGTGGAATGACTAGGGACCAGTAACAATGCAATCATAAACTATCCTCCAATATATTCATTCAGCTATAATTAACTTATAGCAATGCTTTACTTTAGAGGTCAGTCATTTTCCAATAATTCCATAGAGGGTTTTCTGGTGAGAAATTCCTAATTTGGTAATAATAATGTTAAACTACATGAAACAGGATTCATCTGGTACACTTCAAACTGATTCATTTCAATTAGCGGATCTATCTATCTAAAAATTACAGAAAATGATGTGCTATTAATAATCAAGAAATATCACATATACTGGGCTGATAATTCATTACCAGTCACTGACTCTCACAAAGAAAGTGGTTCATTGATTTCATTTTGAAAAAAATCCTGTCAGTAGGACTTCTGTAGGACCTGGGAGCTATTTCTCATTTTCTATTCATTTTTTAACTCTAAATGCTGCATTATTCAACATTTAACCATCAAATAGTCAGACACGCCCACAACACGGTGTACGTTTTTATATTTACTACTGAATGTATTAACTCTATCTAGTGCAGCTGAATTAGTAATAACATTGTATCTAGATGATCCATGATTAAAGTCAGTAATGTAAACAATATAATAGTATCATAGTAATAATAAAAGATTTGAAACGTAGTGCAAAGCGGTCCATTAGGCTAACTGATTATGACGCCACTTCCACGATGAAAAACAGATAAAAAACTTGATTGTTTTTAGAATGTAGGAGGAAATAATTCAGACTGATGGCCTTAACGATACTCTGCTCTATTGTTGAGCTGTTAATGACACTGTTTAAGTTGAGAAATGTTTGTCAGGAGGTGGTGACAGTGAGGAAAAGCGGACTGTCTTTGTCTCCATAGAAACAGTCGAGCTGCTCCTGCTATTAAAAACTGACAACAAACACAATTATTCCAGATGGAAGGAGAAATAAATTAAAATGGATGGTCTTAGCATTAACCACTCGTATTGTTGACTCATCAAAAACACGTTTTTGACTGGCATCCCACGTCAAAAACAGTTTTTGACCCTCTGGACCGCCGCAGACTGATATGGACTGATAAAATAAAGAGAGGAAAACAAGGAGGAAAGTAGCAGTTAGAGTTTAAAAAATGAATCTAAAATGAGAAATAACAGCAGATCTTCAGATCTTCAGACAGCAGGTCCTACAGAAGTCCTACTGACAGGAAAAAAGACGTGATAGAGACACGAAAAGATGATCCCATAGAAATACATTAGTCTGAAAAGTTGGACACGAATCATTCGATTACATTTTGTGACTGTCTTATTTCAATGGTTGCACCACCACAGAATACAGTCTTAAGTGGTCGTGGTCATTCTGTGAGATCAGGCCAGTGCACTCTTCCTGGTTTTTATCACTCAGAACTGCTGAAGTAGTTAATAACATGTTTTTCTGTGGTGGGACAAAGTCAGAACACATTCATTGTCGGTTTACACAGACGTTAATGAGAAAAAACTGGAGCCAGTCCCAGCTGACACTGGGCAGGAGGTCACCAACCAATCACAGGGCCAACACAGAGACCGACACTCACAGCCACACCAACGTGCTATTTAGAGTCTTCAATTAACCTGCATGTCGTTGGACTGTGGGAGGAAGCCGGAGTACCCACGCAAGCATGGGGGGGACATGAAACCCCCCCACAGAAAGGCTCCAGGCTCAAACTGAAAACCTCTTGCTGTGAGACAACAGTGCTGACCACTGCTCGGTCGTGCTGCCCCCTGTAACACCAATCACATGGAATTAATTAGTGAGAGAAAGCTGTATTTGTGCTGAGAAGAGAAGCTCGGCTGTATGATGTGACTCTGTTGTTAGCAGAATTCGAGCTGAATGGATTTAGAGTGCAGGGGCTTCCACTGCTCCTCACCAGTTTTACCCTGGCCTTCATTTGTGTCTGCTCGTATGGTAACCTTTTGTTACTGGAATATTAGCTTGTTTATGAGAATGTCAGAAACAGACCTTAATTCCTAATTTTCCCTATTTTTAAAGGAATATTTCAGCACAGTGAGAGACAGGCAGAGTGCTGAGTTTAGCACGTTTCTGTCATACTGATGGAATTACATGGTAAACGAACTGCACTTGCCTGTCTAGTGTGTTTTTGACCACTGGAGCCCACAGACTGTAAAACAGTAGTGGATGTAGCCACCTTGTAGTCACCCATTGGTCTGTAGACTGCTGTTTGAAGCCTCCAGTTTGGGCTTTTGGCTGTTGCTACAGGCTTTGGAATAGCCACACATCATTTAACCATACCATGGCAACCTGCTCTTCAGGGGGACGCGAACCGTTCACACATTCCCACCAGGGTCAGTGTCTTTCTACTTCGGACAGGAGAAGATCAAACCACCCATCCTCCGGTTTACCACTGAGCCCCCTCCCGATGTACGTGGTTTTTAAGGGTGATTAATTGTTCTAACACAATTTTTGAGTCTTTCACTTGAGTTTAGCCTCCAACATAGCTATGATTGAAGTGTGCTGGCAATACCAAAGCAGCACTGTGGGTGCTCATGAGTCACCCTGATACTCCACTCTGTTAATCCATCCTGAACGAGGCCTGTCCTGCCTCTTTTCACATCCGACTTTTGTCCCAGCTCACTTCTGTTCCCCTCCATTTCTCTCCTATCTTCATGCTCCCTTTCATCTCTCTCACCTCTCATGCTCTGCTGTCCTTCTCTCTATTAAGATCAATGTGTTTCAGCTGAGAGGGAACGTCCGCCGGGTTGCAAGCTCCTCCGCTTAACCTCCTGTAGTGGCTCTGTGCACTCTGCTCAATCTCTCACACACACACACACACACACACACACACACACACACACACACACACACACACACACACACACACACACTGATCATTGCACAGAGAGCCAGACACACTTGAACAAACCAGCAGGCACGTCCAGATGGAGATACACGGCGTAGAATCACGTGTTCACATGACAGTCTAACAGTGTGTGTGCTCAAAGATTTAATCACACACACACACACACACACACACACACACACACTGAATCACAGAGGCAGGCAGAAAGGTTACATTGATCTTAGTCATGGGTGAGATTGCAAAAGCCTTCATCCCTCATCTCTATCTCTCCACCTCATTCTCTCTCTCTCTCTCTCCCTCTGTGTCCATAGCTCGCTTGCCCATGCTTTCTTTTCTTTACTCCCGCCACCCCCCCCTCCAGTCCCCCACAGCACACTCTGTCAGTCTCTCCCATCCTCCATCACCTAAACCTCGTCCTCTGTCTCTGTTTCTCTTTTATTTTCTTCTCCTTCTCTGCCTCCCTCCTTCATCCTCGTCCTCCTCCTGTCTGAGTGCTGGTAATATTCGCTATAAATCACAACCACTCTGACACACACGAAAATACACACTGCGGCAGCTTGCTTACACTGTTAACCATACATTAACTATGCATTGGCTCCTTTCATGATGTCCCTGTGTGTGTGTGTGTGTGTGTGTGTGTGTGAGTGAGTCAGTCAGTGAAGATCCACATGATTTAGCTTTGCAGTCAAATAGCTGCATTAGTCATCAACGTTGATGCACACACACACACACACACACAGTGAGATAATCATCACATCTTGTGAGACAACATTGAAGTTCCTCTTCTAATAACTTGCCACCATTCAACCAGGCCATTGAGTTGGAAGCAGACAGATCTTTGTGATGAGATTCTCAGCTGCAGGACGTGAGCAGAGTTCAGATTTCTGTCCTGCCTTCTTTAGAAAGTGTCATTTCAGGCATGGCAAACGTGTTCATAGTGATGTCATTAGGAGTAAAGATGAGGTTCAAATTGTGATTCACTGGATGAAGCAATCATTTTGATCTAAATAATTTCACCAATTTGCCGTCTTGTTCCGTGATCTTCTTGTCATACAACACGACCTCATTGTGCAAAACAATTCCTAGAAATATAGTGAAGGAAGAAGGATTCAGGTCTGTAACTTACTGCTGCTATTAAAGTAGACAAACAGGCAAGTCCTGCATTTCAATGATTAGCCTAGTAATAACTGAATTATTATGACGTGTGTCTCATGTTCATAGGTCTGACTATCATATCGCTTTTGATAACATTGCCGCCACCAGTTGCTGAGATGTGAAAACAAAACAAAACTAGACAACTGTGCAGAAAGATGATCTAAACCACTTTAATCCGATAAATAAAACCAAAAGTGGGCACACCTATAATGTCAGAGATAATCCCAGGACAAACTGTGTGTACAGTTGGTCACAGAGAGAAACTGTGATGGACTCGTTGGATTTTATCCTTCAGCCTTTACAAGCGTTCTGATTCTTGACTCTCGTGTTTTTTCTCAGATCTGCAGATAATTTAGTGATTATGATGTTGTCACAACAGATAAATACTAAAATAAGGGCAGTACACGCTGGCAGCACACAACAACACATGACACAACACCTACCCCCATTATTTTCTATAAAATCCCACATGCACCAGTGCCTCAGGAAACACTTGGTCCTCGTCTTGTTTCCCAGCCTCAACATGCATCGGCTCTCCAGAAAAGAAGAGCTGCCCACCATGCACACAGCTCTGACTTACATAAATTGACCATTTGCATGTCTGCACAAGTAAAGACGGAGTGTGTTTGACTTGTCAGTACAACAGGCTGGAGGATGATGTGGACACTGTGACTGCCTGCTGAAGAGATGTTTATTTCAGATGGCACAGGGCTGTCTGCGTAAGCAGCCAAGCCAACCTGATCCTTTGTTTTCTTTGATCCGTTTGCCAGGAGAAGAATGTGCTATATCTTCTTTCAAAAGTTGCATCTTCTAACTTAAAGTGACAGCACAGAGGCACGAGCAGCACTGGAGGGTCAAGAGTGAGACTACTCATGATGTTGTGGTGTCGAGTAATCTGTAACAACGAGGAGAATTTCATGAGAAGATTTTTACTGTATGTTTTAACCTGGACAGTCGAGTAGTCAGATGAATGGAGTGGAGTTAAAACTACAACATTTCTCTCTGAAACAGGGTGGGAGGAAGTACACTTAGAATGAAAATATTCAAGTACAGCACAATTACCTCAAAACTGTACTGTGCTGTAGTGAATATTCCTTTACTAGTAACAACATCACCTGTCTCTTCTCAGCTACAATGGCCGCCGAAATAAGGAAGCATGACTGGGTCAATATCACTGTGAAGTACCTTTTGGTGTCCTCATCAGAATCACTAAGTTATCTTTAACATGTTACTAAATAATGAAAAGTTTAGGTGTTAATACAAATGTCCATACATTGACACAAATCAGTACAAGGACGTTTCTTAAAATGTCTTTCTCTAATGTCATACCATTTTCTTTGGTTGGGTGTTTCTGCTTTTGCTCTGTCCCCCACGACATAGACAAGACATTAAATAAGAAACAAAATTAAAATACTTTTTAAATGTTCTTATTATTCTTACCAAGTACTTGGGTAAAACAAGTACTTCTGATTTTTTTTCTTCTCTTTTTATAATTCTATTTAACATTTTGTACACGTCCCTCATCATGGGGTAATTGCCCCTTTGAGAAACCAACTGATGTAATCAGTGACATCACCCAATTTGTGTTTCTTGAAACAACTGCTGCAAGTACAGCGAGTATCTACACTTATATTTCCTCGTTTTCACCTTATTATATTCGTAGTTAGATGTTGTCAAGCAGAACATGTGAGTAAAAGATGATTCATAGAAACACTTTTCGGAAATTGAAAATATATGTGAAGAACAGCACGTAGTCCACTTCAACAATCAGTCACTTTGTAGCTGATGGTCCACCATGTGCTTCTTAGATGCTAGCCAAAAATGTCCACCCTGTCACCCTGTCACCCTGTCACCATCCACCCTGTCACTGTCCACCCTGTCACCCTGTCACCGTCCACCCTGTCACTGTCCACCCTGTCATCGTCTACCCTGTTATCGTCCACCCTTTCACCGTCCACCCTGTCACCCTGTCACTGCCCTCCCTGTCATCGTCCACCCTGTCACCCTGTCAGCCTGTCACCATCCACCCTGTCACTGTCCACCCTGTCACCCTGTCACCGTCCACCCTGTCACTGTCCACCCTGTCATCGTCTACCCTGTTATCGTCCACCCTTTCACCGTCCACCCTGTCACGCTGTCACTGCCCTCCCTGTCATCGTCCACCCTGTCACTGTCCACCCTGTCCACCCTGTCACCATCCACCCTGTCACTGTCCACCCTGTCACTGTCTACCCTGTTACCGTCCACCCTGTCACGATCCACCCTGTCACCCTGTCACTGCCCACCCTGACACCGTCCACCCTGTCACTGTCTACCCTGTCCACCCTGTCACTGTCCACCCTGTCACCAAGCCCTACATGACAGGGTGGATATTTGTATAGTATAGTTGTTGTTTTTTTTTACATATTCTGATAAGATGGTGATAATTTAACAATTCTTCATGAACTTTTTTCTCAAACAAAGTCCATACTGCCAAAAAGGGTGAGTCAGAGGCCTGTTTTGAATTGTCTCTTTAGAGTAATGAGTCCAGGTGGAGCGGAGACAGCAAGGCGATATCGAGAACGCCGTGGTGCTGACCCAGACAGAAGACAACAGTACCTTGAAAAAGAGAGGGAGAGATGGCATAAAGACAGAGACACGGGAAAGAAGAAGGGTATTAATGAGTTCGGTGAGAGAGAGAAGAGGGCAAAACGAAAGAATTGGAGGGAGGCAAAAAGGCAAGCCAGGGCCAGGGCCAGAGCTTTTCTACTGTCAGAGACCCCCCCCAACTCTCCTGCACTTGAAGAAACTCCTGAAAATCAGCCACGGTCCTCCAGGTTGGAATGTGGAGGTTTGTTAGAAAATGAAAGGATAGTCTACTGTTTTACATTAACAATTATTTAGTGTTTCAGGCAACGCTCTCAAGGGGAGGAAACTGAAATAATTGAATAATTAATTTAATAATAATTTTGTTTTGTAATGTTCACCTTTGTTCAGATAGCTGCTAAATAAATCTACTAATGTCAACAGTTAACACACTTTTGTCCACCCTGTGATGTCATTGTCCCTCCTGTGATGTCATTGTCCACCCTGTGATGTCATTGTCCACCCTGTCATTTTTCTGTTTTATGAAAATAAACAAGTTCTTCACAAGTTAGTAAAACCTTTTCACATTTTCCTTATAAACCAAATATTACTGTTTGATAGACAGATCAGATCAGGTCGCTGTTTTTAGAGATTTTATTTAGAAAAGAAAATAGATTCTTTGAATTTGCAGTTATTTCATTATTTTCAAAAGACTTTTTATCAACTAAAATGCAAAAAAAGCAAGGGACAAAATAGCTTTCTGAAAATGTACATTTTATAATCACTATGTTATAAAAATGTATTTATTCTCTTTTGACTTTGTCCTCGACGGGGTGGACATATTTTATGATTTGCTCATACTATATCTGCTTGCAGTAAATTCATAAAAAGTGTGGGAGCTCGACCAACATGCATTTACAACAGCCTAAGGTCAACTTGATACGAGGGATATGAGTGGAAAACTGTAACTTTTTAGGGGAGAAATCATGATGTCTCTGTGGAGGGGTGGCCGGTTTTGAGCTCAGCTGCAACGGAGAGAGGTGCAGGGCTGGCCCAGGAGCTGGCGCGGGAGAGAGGTAATTAGCACCAGCGCACCTGGGAACAGGGGCAGTAAATTGCCTCTCTCCCTATTTATGCGGTAACATGCCGGGACCTGAGGAGGGGAAACATACAACCAGGAGACACAAGTCCCGGACATTCAGCCGTGCCCGTGCTAACGAACTTCACCGCGTTAAGTGAACTGTGTGAGAAAAACAAAAATAAACAGACCACCACCAAACCATCCGACTCACAATTCTGTGAGTGCTGGAGAATCCACGGAGAACGAGATCTCATGTTACAGTCTCAAAGGCACTTTTTGGTGATATAGACCCACGGCAGATGTCCAGGTATGTTTCCAAAACTAGAAAAATGAAGTTGTGCTGTATGTGAGTCAGCCCACACCATTGACTGGTTTTAAAGTTTGCTCAGCAGTGCAGCTTGTTCATGAATCAGAGCCCCTCCAAACTTTAAGGGGTTCTTCCTCAGCTTCACCCTCCCATCAAGCTTCTTGAACTTCTGGCCAACTGTTTCTTTTTTTTTGCTGTAACCCTGCTGACAAACAGACAAACAAATTCCACTGAAAACAGCGATCATCACCTTCTAGGTGATGATGATCAGAACTTTATGTATCTATGTAAGAGCCACTGAAAAGTGAACTGACCCTACGTCTGTCCACTTAGATGATGTTTCCCAGTAGAGCAACAGTAGCTTATGTAAAAGCAATAATTCAGAAAAATGGCTGCAGTGTTGGATAATTAAATGATGTCAGATGCTCCAGCAGCAAGAGTTCGAGGTGCTTGGCCATACCATACATTAAAGGGAATTATATGGACACACTGCAGTCAATTAGAACCCAGTCATATCCGTGGCCATCACCCCAGAAACGACCTGAATATCTATATGAAGTATTTTGTCATTCATGGTTTCTCCTTACAGCGTGACCTTAATGTCTGGTTCAATCGCATCACGTTACTACAGCGCTCACAGTCGCCAGAATGCATCCAGCTGTGCATCAAAACATGACATGATGCCTGCAGTCAAGGGATGAAATCCTTCGCAGGTCTCTCACTCACTCACTCACTCACTCACTCACATTCCTGTACTTACTATGAAGTGAGGACTGGGTTAAAAGCCCAGCAGAGCAAGGACCACCACTTCTACTATACTTAAACTAAAGATTAGTGATTCTGGACACTGGATGCCACCCATACCCTGTACACTGCCTTACATTTCATGAAATACCAAATAATTAAAAAAAAAGTTTTTGGCCAACTGACAGACGACCAAGCACTCAGTTTCTGTTTTTATTGACTCGCACTGTTTCAACAGTAATATTAAATAAATTAGACAGAGGTTAAGTTCAGCATAACATCTTATTTATGAAAAAAAAAAATTAAATGAAAAATGAAATGAATTAAGATTGCTACTGAACTGCCATGTCTCATCCCTATCTAGTTTGGTCCCTGGATTGTCCACGACACTCTCTGTAACATATGTTACACTGCTTTCCTGCCTCAGTGTGTCTGCATTTGGGTCCCATTCTTACTGCCTGCCACCTTTGACATCAGCTACCATGACTGGCTGCAGTAATACTACTTCTTTGACTACTACAAACATGTAGTATACCATAGCAACCACCTAACAGATCACCCTCCTTGAAACAACTTTGTAAACACACAGAATTCCCTACGAATCACGTAGTAACACTTCAGTAATGACAGAAGCATCACTTAAAATGTCTTCAGAAATTGTCCCTGTTTTACAGACATTTTAGTAGAGTACTTCAGTTGAGTACTAAACTCTGCATCTGATGACAACAGGACAATGAATGTCATCACTCTCTTCATCATCACTGTCACCGTCACTATCAGGTGGTCTTCTGGCAGTCTGCTTTTGCTTCTCTCCATCTGTAGTGTTCATGGTTCGCTCCATTCCATCTGACAAAGGACATATCAGTCAGTTGAAATAGTAATGAAGTCTCAGATTCAAAGCATAACATCATCATCAAGTCCTGTTTTGCCTCTAAAAATGGGAACTTTTGGTGGATTTGTGGGGTTGCTTTGCAACTGCTCAAAAGGGCAACTGTAAATTTTATTGGTGTTGATTTTGTGGATGTGTCAATCTTTTCCATCATTGGAACACTTTCTCAGATTCACTGTGTAGATTTTGGACATATCTGACAACATGAGCCAGTCAGGTTTCAAGAGTCTGGTATCCTAAAATAATTTATGGAATAGTGTTAGAGAAAGTAAAGCATACAGCGTACAACAAGTCACAAATGCCCATTTACCTGTTCATTATTCCAGTGAACTGCAAATCAGCTTCTGGTTTCCCACAGTTCAGAATTACAGCATGTATGGTTGGTCAAAGTTGAACCATGAAAGTATTTTGGAGTTAAAAAAAAAAAAAAGGATTATGAAATTATATTTTTGGTAAATCTTTTTACCTTTAGGTTCCAAATATGTAGTTGTACGATACTGAACTCAAACATGGTACAATATATGAAATGGATGGTAAAATGTTACAGCTGACAGAAATAATGGCCAAAGCTGTGAAAAAGAGACAGGTTGTAAAAACCTGGAATTTTCCCTTGAAGGGACCATACTGGTATGTTTTTGACTTGACTCCATTACTGGTCATTTTCCCCATCTTTAACAAACTTTGTGTGCATAGGTGTAAAAAGTATGTGCTTTGGTAGTTCTTACCTAAGCTAGCCCCCACCTGTCAACACAAGTTTACAGCCATTTATATTAAGAAGATGTCAATACACTCAGTGAGATTTGAACATAGAGAAGCAGAGGGAACTGGCCCATCTTAAAGACATTCAGACTTATGTTAGCCTAAATCTCTGTGCTACAGACCTTTAAAATTCTCTTCCTTATAGAAGAAATGTGGCCCTATGTTGTTGCTATCCTGCATAACATATCCAATCAGAGCCAGCCAGAGACATTTGGAGTAAAAAGGATGCAGTCAAGAAAAAGTGCACAGTGTTGGGCTTCACCCGAAAATGGTGAGGACTACATGTTTCTGTCTTTTGAACAAAGGGCTCCCTCTCTGAACTCAGTTTCCCACAGTCTTTAAGTTTTCACACATAGGTGCTAAATACCCCCCGGACCCAGCATTACAGCCACAATTGGCCAATGATGGACACATGACCCTAAAACTTCAGGCCACAAAACCAGATCTTCCCCACTGATCTTCCTCTCTCTGACCCCGGCTCTGGACCTCTGAGGGCCAACTGAGCTAAGCTCAGTGCTCTCTCTCAAACTCTTAGGGCGCTTTCTCATGAGAGCTGTTTGGTCCACTTTAAGACCAGAGTTTGTTTCCTCGGATAGTCCACTTCGTTTGGGCAGGTGTGAAAGCTCATCTGAACTCTGGTGCGGACCAAACAAGCGAACTCTGGTCCGCCTGAAAACCTGGGTCTCGTTTCGCTTGCAAGTAACTGCGTGATGTTGTCCAGGTGGTTTTGGCCACTTTCAAAAGTGCAGTGTGAAAGTGAACCAAACCAAATGAAGGTGTGAAATTTTTTGGCATTCCCCGCCCAATCGAACTGAGTTCCTGGACTATCCTGGTGTGGATCTCATGTTCACTGGATGATGAGCAACTGTGGCCTTCCTCTGATTCGCTGTGGATGGATGACTCAGACTCCTCTGAAAGCACCTCATCTTCATTGGAAGGGGTGGTAGTCTTTGTCAGATCCACGGAAGAGCCCATCATGCCGACCTAAGTTGAGGGGATGGTCTTTGTTGGATCCGCCGTGGTTGTGTAATTCTCTCTCATGTCAACCTGATGAGCGGTGGTGGTTGTGATTAGATCCACTGTGGTCAGATAACTCTGCCTCCTTACTGTGTCGATGAGGGGCAGAGGTCCTGGTTGGATCCACTGCGTTTGGATAATTCTGTCTCCGGTCTGGGGTTCGATCCCCAGCTCCTATGGGTCAACATGTCAAAGTGTCCTTGGACAAGACACTGAACCCCAACTTGCTCCTGAAGCAGTTTCAGTGTGTGAATGAGTGTATAATAGTCTCCTCCAAATTACATTCCTCCTGTATGAATGATGTGTGAATGGGTGAATGAGGATGTGATGTAAAAGCGCTTTGAATAGTTGAAATAACTAGAAAGGAGCTGTACAAATACAGACCATTTATCATTTACCATTGTGTTGACCTGATGGGGGCAGAGATCCTGATTGGATCCACAGCGTTTGGATAATTCTGTCTCCTTATCGTGCTGACATGATATGGGGTGGCGGTCGTGGTTGAATAACCCTGTTTCTTCATCATGTCCACCTGATGAGGGGCGGTGGGCTTGGTTGGATCCACTGGGGGCCTGAATTGATATCTCTGTCCCAGTACACAAATCTGACTTTGACGGCTCTGCTTTCTGATGCAGGACCCCATTTCTGGTGGATGATGACTGTTGGTCTTTGTTGGATCCACTGTGGCTGCATAAGTCTGTCACACAAGACTGACCTGCCTTGGAGGATTTTGAACAGCAGTGGAGAAAAAAGGGGAAAATCTACTATTAATCACTCATGATATCATGAATTATTGTGAAAACTTTAGACCACACCAATAAAAAGGTATAAATCATCTGCTCCACTAGCTATAGCAGCTAAACTAGAGATGGAAAAGCACTACACCTCAACAGCAGTGACTGGTCTGTTGAATCATCACAAGCATTTGTATTTCATTTTTAAAGAATGTAAAAAAATTAATGGTGTGGAATCTAGATCCTGCAGTGAGAAAGTGATGATGCCAGACCAGCCATATCATTTGGCCTGTTAGCGAATATTGTTTGCGTGTCTAAGCTGGAGTTCCCTTCTAAAAACTTTTACACTAACTTAGGACTCTGAATGTTTGTGAAGAGGCTATGTGGTTTATTTAGACGTTGACACAACAATTCCTGCAATGACTGTTGATGGTCATAGTCCAGGTTTAATTAGTCTAACTGCAAGGGATTTTGATCTAGATGTCACATTACAAGACATTTCTACATGACATGATCAGGGCTCCTGACTTTTTTCACTTCTGTCCTGGAACCGTCCTGAAAAACAATTTTTCTAATTAATCTGGTTGGTTGTAACAGCAGTTGGTTGTAACATGATCACATGCATGTGAACCAGTACATTAGAGAGCTGTCTCATAGGTAAAATGTGAGGCATTTCATCTATACCTCACCTATCAAACCACCATGCTGCTACAGTCAGCTAAGCAATGGCTGACAGAGGAGGGGACGGTTGAAACACCTTTTCAAACTGACCCTGTAATGATAATTACACATATTTTCTGTAGTGAAAACTGCTGTACGATGCTACAGGAAACCACAGAACTAGGAATCTAACAGTAAAGCAGCACCACTGCCAAGGACACATTCTAACACAATACAGTTATTTAGTGCATATTGTGTATATTTAGGCATATTGTTAAAGTTTTACAAGTATCAGCAACAGTTCATTATTGTGCTTTACAATAATTCTTACAGGTGTAAAAAAGTCATCAAAAAGTCTCATCACATCCACCTCTAGTCTCCCCTCTTTATCAAGCTCCATTCAAACGAAAAGGTGTGTTATCATCAGTTGTACTTTAGAGGTGTACTTCAGTACATGTAAATGGTGTGTGGTGTCTAACTCCAGACACAAACTAGTTCAGCCTACAGACTGCAGCTGAAAACCTCACTGTGTTTATCTACTGTTAACTGTTGTGTTGATCTGTTAAAAGATCTGTTAAAGGCTTCATGGCGCTGCTGTCAGCAGGTAACGGTGCGTCGCTGCATCATCAGCACTCGGTTCGGTTTCAAGTAATGCCTATTTGAAAATTAGTCATTCGGGCTAGATAAATATCTTGGGATGGTATCATAGAGAGGGAAGATGATCAGTACACAGAGGGTTGAACTACCAGAAAGCAGCACTGATGTTCAGGACAGCTACAGATACCATGGGACCCCGCAGGCCAATGGGAACCATGGCCAAATACCTACACAGAGTAAGGCAGGACCTGAAAAGTCAGCTGAATGGGAAGAACAAAGTCAGAGCTAACACCACATATGCCCTGCCAGTCATCAGATACCCCGCTGGTATAATAAGCAGGCTAAAGGAGGAGATAGAAGTCACATCAAAAAAGGAAGCTCCTCACAATGCATGGAGGGTTTCATTCGAAGTCCAGCATCCCTGAGACTGAACACTAAGCAGAGCGAGGGAGGCTGAGGACTGGTGAGCGCCACTGTCCAGGATGAAACAACCAAGATCCAGAAATACATCAGGAAGATGGCCCCCAGAGATGAGCTGCTAATGAAAACCTCAAACAGCAAAAACCTGATGATGAAGAAGAGGAGGATGAACCGTCCTGGAGGGACAACACAGCATGTACCACTGACTGATAGAAGAGGTGGCTATACCAGTCGCTGGAAAAGGCTGGGTCAGACAGCAGAGAAGCACTGATCATGGCAGCACAAGAACAGTTTCTTTAGCCAGTAAATGTGGATTATGTCTGGTAAGCATCACTAGGATCACTGTTGCTTGCGGTGTTTCTCAACTGAATGGTCTCAGTCATAGTCTTAGTGTGAATAGTTAGTATCGCTACATTCACATCCTCTTGCAGACTTTCTTGCCGTGTCCAACGTAGTCATGATATTCAATCTCAGATCAGTCGCCCTTGTGTTAATGGAGACTCTGTCGTAAGGGCTTTTTGGGGTTTGGCACCCCATCTTGGAGTGTGGGGATGATCAGAATCAGAATCAGAATCAGAATTACTTTAATAATCCCCAGGGGGAAGTTGCTTTTTGTTACACACAGCTCCAAAAGAATAAGAATAAGAATACACTTCAAACACAAAGTAAAATATAAATATATAAAAGTATGAATAAAAAAAAAAGATGTATTAAAAATTATTATTACAAATTATTACACAGAGGTAAATTGCTGCACCAGGTGAGTCCAGAGTCTTATAATAATAATAACAATAATACCACTAATAATAATACTACTAATAAAAATATATAACAACATGCACAATCATAGTAAGGCGCTGTACTATATAATACCAATAATACTACTACCACTACTACTACTACCAACAATAATATATAACATTATGATGAATATGATGATGATGAACATTATGATGAACGGATGATGATGATATCTCCTTCAGCTTACTGTCGCATGTTTGTTGTATCTCTTCAATCTCTAGTTGTGATAGCAGTTACCATTTACATATGTTGGAATATTCATCCTAATGCCCTTTTTACTGTGCTTTTGTATTTCTAATGTTCTACTATTACTGATAGATAGCATAGTAGGTCACTAGTAATATATAAGTAGAAATAGTGGTGATATTGGAACTTATATATCTGGTCTTGTTAGATTGTTCACACACTGGTACAACAGCTCACCTGTGCCTTCAAGAGCAGGGCATCTGGGCACATTACTGGATCCTGACACTGCCAATACAATAAATAAAAAATAGAATAAACTGTATAATCTTAAAAACAAAAGTGTTCTGATCATATGTAACACTGAGCAATACTACCGGCCCAGCCTGGAATTATGGGTTCATGCTCATCATGGCGGGTGCTTGGTACTGCCTCTATACCGCCAGCAGGCTGCTGCTGTGTATAGACTGCAATTAATAACAAAGTGTCTCACATATCAAAACATATCATTTTGCAGCGTATTAATATTATATACAACACATATGCCATAATGTCGCACAATTTTTTCACACTAAAGTTGGATTGTGCTTTGTAGGAAATGTTGTACTTGTATTTTGTTTAGCATTCCTCAAATCTTGGCACCGTAGCCTAAGCTAGCATCCTCTTCTCATCACTATCCCAGTCGTACTAATGAGCCCCTTTTCCACCGCAGGAAGTTTTCTCATTTACCGGGACTTTTGAAAAACCTTGGCGGGTTTCCACCGAAATTACCTGGGGAAAAAGCTTTCCCTCAACCCCAAACTTTCCCCCGAAAAGGTCCTAGTAGTGAGTAGGTACTTTTCAGATTACCCGGAATTCTTGAGGGGCGGGGCTGTGTGCTGAAGAACGCTGATTGGTGGAACACACTTGCAGCATTCAGCACTTCCGTGTTTAAGCCAGTGTGGCCGCAAACTTGTTTATTTCATTTCTACAAGCTTTACTTCGTTTGTGTTTTGATCATTTGGGAAATGGAGCAAAAGAAGAGAAGCTACGAGAAGTGGACGGACGACGAGATCCAGGCTTCGTGAAAAGTTGAAGAAACACAACAGTCGCAGTGGGTCTGATCGCCATACTATACGTCCCCCATCAGCCTGATTTGAATAAATGTTCCGGAACTTTGAGGTGCATTGGTAACGCAAACCACACAAATTACCGGGAATTCTTTTACCCAGGTAAATAAATTCCTGGTAATAGAAGTTCCTGGAAATGTTGGTGGAAAAGGGGCTATGGTCACATTCCTCGAGATTCTGGACGAGGAGGTGGAGTTGCAGCCATCTTTAACTCTAGTTTAATAGTCCAACCTAGATAAACTTAACTATAATTAATTTGAAAGCCTCGTTCTTTAGCTTCACTCTTCCAACCTGAAAAACACTAAAACCAGTGTTGGTTGTTACAGTGTACCGCCCTCCTGGCCCATACTCTGAATTCTTAACTGAGTTCTCAGAGTTTTTCTCAGATTTAGTCCTTAGTGTAGATAAAGTAATTATAGAAGGTGACTTTAATATTCATGTGGACGATGATAATGATGGTCTCAGCACTGCTTTCATCTCACTATTGGACTCAGTTGGCTTCTTCCAGAATGTAAATGAACCTACTCACTGTTTTAACCACTCACTGTTTTAAGCACACTCTCGACCTTGTTCTGGCTTATGGTGTTGAAATTCAACAGTTAACAGTCTTCCTACAAAACTTTATTCTATCGGACCATTACCTGATAACTTTTATTTTCCTTTTACTGGACTTTGCATCATATGACAAAAATGTCCTCACTAGATGCCTATCTGATAGTGCTGTTGCCAAATTTAAGGAAGTGATTCCTTCAGTATTTCAGCCAGTGTGTCCCTGTGCTATGGAAGACCGCTATGCTAATCTTATCCCCTACCAAATGTATTATCTGGTCAATAGTGCTGCAGGCTCACTGTGAATGACACTAGACTCTATCGCCCCTCTAAAAAAGAAGATAATTAAAGAAAAAAGACAAGCTCCCTGGTATAATTCCCAGACACGCAAGCTTAAGCAATATTCGCGAAAACTTGAAAGGATATGGCGTGCCACCAAATTGGAAGACTCCCGCTTAATCTGGCAAGACAGTCTGAGAACCTATAGAAAGGCCCTCTATAATGCCAGAGCCGCCTATTACTCCTCACTGATGGAAGAAAATAAAAACAGCCCTAGATTTCTGTTCAGCACGTTGGCCAGGCTGACAAAGAGCCAGAACTCCACTGATCCTTGTGTTCCTTTAGAGCTCAGTAGCAACGACTTCATGAGCTTCTTTAATGATAAAATTCTAACTACTAGAGACTAAATTCATCACCTTCTGTCCTCAACAGGGTCTGATCCAACCTCAAACTCAGGAATCATGAAAACAGCTGTTGGGCTTAATGTGCATTTGGACTGCTTTTCTCCAATTGATCTTCCTGAATTGTCTTCAATAGTCTCCTCATCCAGACCGTCAGCTGGTCTCCTACCCCATTCCTACTGGACTACTTAAGTCCTGCCCTTAATTAACACGTCCTTACTGGATATGATCAATCAGTCTTTACTAACAGGCTACGTACCACAGTCCTATAAAGTAGCAGTAAACCTCTCCTGAAAAAGCCCACTCTTGATTCAAGTGTATTAGCCAACTATAGACCTTTATCCAAACTTCCCTTTCCCTCAGAGATCCTCGAAAAAGTAGTAGCCTATACGCTGTGTAGTTTTCTAAATTCCAACAGTCTATAGAGGATTTTCAGTCAGGTTTTAGAGCGAACCATAGCACAGAGACAGCACTGGTGAAGGTTAGAAACGACCTCCTTATGGCATCAGACAGAAGACTTCTCTGAGTGCTGCTTTTGATACCATTGACCATCACATCCTGTTACAGAGACTGGAACAGTTCATTGGCATAAAAGGAACTGCATTAAGCTGGTTTAAGTCCTATTTATTAGATCGACTTCAGTTTGTACATGTTAACAATGAGTCCTCTGTCCATACGAAGGTTCAGTGCTTGGACCGATACTATTTACCTTATATATGCTTCCTCTGGGTAATCTTATCAGGAAGCACTCAATTAATTTCCACTGTTATGCAGATGACACACAATTATACTTATCAATAAAGCCTGATGAATCCAATCAGTTCACTGGCTTCTAGTAAAATTTAGAATTGAGTTTAAAATCCTTCTCCTTTACTTCAAGGCTCTTAAGGGTCAGGCTCCATCATATCTTAAAGAACTCATAGTACCGTACTACCCCACTAGAGCACTGCGCTCCCAGAATGCAGGCCTACTGGTGGTCCCTAAAGTCGTAGTGATGGAGCCAGAGCTTTCAACTATCAGGCTCCTGTCCTGTGGAATCTCCTTCCAATTTGGGTTCGGGGGGCAGACATGATGGGGACCCCCATGATGCACTGGGCTCCTCTCTCCTCCTCTTCCTCTCCACCATTATGCCTCATGTCCACTTAATGTCTACTACTACCTTGGTATCTTGCTTTTCTCATCCCTCAGGTTCCTGTGGATCCTGGTCCTGGTTCTCCTGCTGTGGTTCTCTGGTTCCTGTGGATCCTGGTCCTGGTTCTCCTGCTGTGGTTTTCTGGTTCCTGTGGATCCTGGTCCTGGTTCTCCTGCTGCGGTTCTCTGGTTCCTGTGGATCCTGGTCCTGATTCTCCTGCTGTGGTTCTCTGGCTTCATGAATCACTGCTGAGGATCGTCAGCCACTCATCATGTTTTTCAATATTACCATATTGCCAATTTATTAGTCACACTCCTATTGTCAGTGCTATAGTCGCTGTTAATTTTTTCAATTCAATTCAATTCAATTTTATTTGTATAGCCTAATATCACAACAGAGCCCCTCATGTTAGCCTGTATTCTGGCTGTTGCTTAGATGGAGTGATATTTGTTGCGCATACATGGTTACCTTTGGCATAAAACAGAGTGATTCTTCATGTCACTTGTTTATGATCATGTGCGATATCACTCTTTCTTACTTGCCTTCACCTGCAGCCTGTTGATTCTTGGTCCAGCTGTGGAACCAGGTGGGGTGCCAGAGGTCTTGGCCTCCTCATTTCTCTGAGGAACCAAAGGATTACTAATGGTGGAAAATCACTCAGAGCCACAGTAACAGGCCGTGATTGGAGCATTATATACGCCCAGCTTGGAGAGGTGGCGAGGCCCTTATCAGTGAATTCCCATAGGAAAGCCAAATCCTCTTAACAGAAGTGCTCAATGGATAAATAACTTTCACAGAGCACCAGTTAACATCTGTACTGCACAATTTGACCTGGCAGTAGAGAGACTGTACACATTTGAGTAGATGCCAGAAAAGCTGAAGGGAGACCAGTGTTAGTAAGCCTGTCCCTTTCAGCTTCCAGACCAGAACCCCCTATCAGCGCCATGTGCAAGTCAGGCAGAGACCACAGTGCCATAACCCATAGCTTGACCAGGTCTAGGAACCAACATGGATGACAGTTTTCAGGTGCACAGAAAATGAGAAACAGCAGCTGCGTCCTGCTGCAAATAACAGCCTTGTTGGTGGAAACATGTTAGGAAGACTCAGGGGTCATTCCTGATGGTGCGACTCTTGGGTAACACTTGACAATACTGTACATCAAATCCTAAGTAGTTACCTATGAATGAGTCAAGAGCAAACCAGGATCAAACGGTTACCTAATGAACAGGTAATAAGTGGTTCCTGAATAACTCTGATATAAGTGCTATATGTAGATAATGATAAGTTACCAAAGAACAGACTAATATGCTATGTTAGTGAACCAGTAGGATAAATAGTTTATATTTGTGAGTCTGCTTAATGAGTCTGCTTCATTAACTGTTCCACTTTAATTCTGAACCTGGCATAAATGTTAAATACTAAATAACTAATCATTACTTCCTTATTGCTTCCATACTAGTGGTTTTGTGTCCCCTCAAGTAAGGCTTCATACAAGAGTTCTTTTGTATCATTGCTTCATGATTGGCTCATGATTACTTACTATTTTTGTGTCTTAAGTAAGGTAGTGCATCATCCTACCTATCCAATATATAGAGTATAGGGTGATACATAGAGTTACCAGTAATGCATCATTAATTCATGATTACCTTACCAAAACTATGTTTTGCATCACTTCAAGTAAAGTAATGCATCAACGTACCCAAAAGATAAACAACCACCAGCAACCAGCAAAAGTGTGCAATTACACAGGGGTAAAAAAGTCATTATTGACCCAAAATGAGAAAAACAGAGGATAGCATCTATACAGCCTTAGGAGGTGATTTCAGCTGAAACAAAGTGAGGACCGGCCAAAATGTCCTCACTTCCCAAAAATGACCTGACTTTGTTGGTTAAAAACTTTCTCTGCTCCTCACAATGTAGCAAGTACAAGTGTATAAGTGTTACAGTGCAGACAGGCAGGGTTGTAACCAGGGTTGTAGATTTTAGATATAGTGAAGTCATGAATTCAAATTGTGGCGTTGCTATCAAACCCTCCTAAGAAATGTTTCTTAGTTCTGTTCTGAATGGTGCTTCATATGTGGACATACACTCAGCATTGATGGTAAATGTAGCTGAGGCGATAAATACCTCAGTGGGTGCCGTCTGTTGTTCTTCTGGCATCAGGACTATCATGTGACGCAGTCAGTGACCTGGAAGAACTCCAAGTTATTTCAGATGGATTTCCAGTCTGTGTGGCTGGGGAGCACTCTGTGGAGTGAAGAGAATAACATTTTGTCCAAATAAAACTTCCTTGTTCTCCCTTGTATTGCAAACTAGCTACACTTCCTACGGATTCCAGCATCCCAAAATACGCAGGGGGTGTTATGGATGAAGATACATTTTACGTGTTTTGGCTGACTCAGATATCAGCTGTATTTGATTATTATTATGAAGTGTTTGCTAACTGTTATCTGTGTAGATGCCTACGTCTAGCTCAGCTCTCCATCACTGATCAGTCTGTTCTGCTGCAATGAATTATAGTGTGTGCAGTTCTTGTTCTATACTGTCCCTGATGCCATGAGAGAGCAGAGCGGACAGGGTTTGGGGATTGAGCATTGGACATCCACATCATACAGAGTGAAATTTCCCTTTTAAAAGCCAACTATGTGGGTGCATGTTGTTTAATTGTGTTAAAAGTCCATGGCGGGCTTTGACTGCCTTGTCAAGGTGTTCAGATCTCTACATTCCTATCCAAGACCTCTGCACTGTCCTCGTAGAGTAGAGAGGGATGGAAAACAGTCAAGAACATTAAAAATACACACAGGCACACACACACAAACATCTCGTTAACCTCCATACATCACCACAGTCTGACAAAATCTCTCGCTTATTACGCCTCCTGTTTACACTTCCTGTCTTTGGCTGCGGGGGATTGTGGGTGTTGTATTGAAATATTGACTTGAAATTCTCCCACAGGTCCAGCCTGCACAGACTCATTGTCAAAAAGTATTAAATGTCACACACTTCAGCAGCCCACACATGCGCACACACACACACACACACACACACACACACAGTGTCACGTTGTCAAAGAGCTTCATTGTTAACCGCAGTCAGACAGGAATAGAACTGCATACAGGTGTGCTCATTCAGCTGAACAGCCAGACTAATGCCTGCACACACACACTGATACACACTCATTACTGCAGAAAACACACACACACACTATAACAAACAGCATGACCTGCTGGAGCCTTTCAGGGATCTTTGCTACATTTCAGAATCACTAAACTGTACCCAGCCTGTGTGTGTGTGTGTGTGTGTGTGTATGTGAATAAACATGAATTTTGCTGTGAGCATTTTTTCCAAGAGGCCTTAACTCTCCTCCACCCTCCATGGAGGGAGAGGCCCTTAACCAGCCCTGTCTGATAACTGGCTATTGATTTAGCCTCTCACAAACACACACACACACACACACACACACACACACTCCGAGCGCTGGCATGTCAACAGACTGCAGCAGCGAGCCTGGGCGGCAGACAGCACATTCTCCCAGAATGAAAGGCAGCTAATTAGGAAGGAAATTAAATGGAGAGCTTCAGTGATAGAATCCAAATAGAGTTCAGCTGAGCGGCACAGAAAGGAAAATAGAAATAGTGAAAGAGTGTGTGTGAGGCATCTCTCAGTCCTCCTCCTGGAGTTAATGCCAGCCGAATAATTTTGTACACTTGAAAATACATGATGGACCCTAAAGAGAGCTCAGTTGAGATGCTCATAGAAGGAATGCACTGAGGCATTTGTTCCCCCTCCCGAACCCTCCTTCCTCTCCACTGTGCTCTTCACATTTCACCCTCCCTTCCCTCCTCATAATAATCACCCTTCCTCTCCCCCAAATTACAATATTCATCAGAGACGTCCTCGATTTCTTGTATCAATGTGCAATCTGGGTGACTGGATTGTTTTCACACAGAGCAAAAACATCCAATCTGAGTGTAAATGGGCTGAAAATGAATTCAAGACCTGCATGTAAATTATGTCTGCGGATGAATTCGCAGCAGTGTGAATGCACTGTGGGCCGGGGCCCTGTTACAGAGCTGTGGAAATGGAAATAAAGCAAACAGCGCACTGTCAGTGTGGTGGAGGAAATGGTGAGAGGGAGACGTGGTGTCGGGTTGTTAGCTGAATTAGAAGGAAATGACAGGAAGTGGAGTGTGAGAGGATTCTGCAAGATAGCAAGGCAAAGGGAAAATTGGATTTGAATGTTTATATTGGGGTGTAAATGTCAGGTGTATATGTAATGTTCAAAAGACTGAGAGGAATATGTGTGGGTCATGGGGTAGAAAGGAATATTTGTGTGAGCACAGACTAAGTAAGAACATGGAATAATAAAACGTTTTAATGGATCGTTTGTTTGTGCAGATACATGCAAACTACTCCTGTAAGTCATTGGCTAGCTTGAGGAATACGTAAAGAGGAATATTTAAGTGGGTAACAGCTGTGGCTTTCTTTAAAGTCGATTAAGTGTCTCATACTAAGTATCCTGTTAGAGCTTCACAGTTTAATGTTCACCTCGGAAACTGCAGTTAAGGAGAATATCTCACCATACGGTCCATTTAGTGGCTGTTCTCTTGATCATATGATACAATCTTCATCAGCAGATAGACACCCCCAGTGATTGTTCCATGAAAACCATGTAACTCTAAATTTGATGTTTTCAGATAATCTGAAGGACGGAGTGTACTTTTCATGGATTTAAAAAATTATGCTACTTCATGAACTGAATAAATCATGACACTCCATTGATTTGAAAACACGGATGTTTTTCCTTAGCTCGTGAAGTGTGTAGAGATAAATAGTTTTCAAGGGGTAGTGACAGTATGCTCAAAAGCTCCAGAACAGCTGCTAAATGTACTTCAAGGTGAGATTGACTTCTCAACTGCTGTTTCCAAAATCAAGAATTAATTCTCACACTCCAGTAGATCACCTCAGCCAGCAACCACCAAACGGGCTGCAATGGCTGCAATGTGATCCTCTGGGACAACTGCACCTTATCACAGTAGGTCCACTAAAAGTGCTTGTTTGATCCACTGACAGGCTCAGAGTGTTATTCTAAGTGTGTGACAGCATTATGGAAAGGATCCCTACAGAGAGAGACCTGGAAGCCATTATATCGCTCTCTGCACACACACCAGACTACATTCACTAAAACAGGGATCTTAGCTCACAGCACACAGGAGCTGCTGCTCTGCTGCTGCCTCCATCAGTCAGTGTGCTTGTGTTATTGTGTGATTTTGGTGTTATTAAAAGTTACAATTAAAAGCTGAGTTTTTCTTGCCGTTGTCTCCTGGTTCTTCCTCATGTGGGGAATCTTGAATTCGTCGATCCTGAATTTTGAATTCTTGATTTGTTGGGTCTCTCTCCATTTAAGAGTTTGGACCTGCTCTTTATGTGTGTCTCTTTGTATGTGTCATGAGATATCATTTGTTGTGAATTGGCACTAAATAAATAAAGATTGGCTGTTGGTTGGTAGATCCAACACAATATTTGTGTAAGAGGCAATGTTATTTTCAAGGCGGAGCTACAGAGGAGTGAATTTACATTTGTTCAATGGACATAAATATGATATGAAATACATGCTGATGCTGCTCCATGTCTGCTGGATGTGTAAATAGGCAACTATTCGCTATTCGTGTCAGTGTTCTGTTTACAGTGAGTTTACCTTCCAGACATCTTGCTCAAAGTTTTGCTGTGTTGTTAATTAAACATGTGTGCACACACAATTATCAATATGTGTGGTTTATTAATCACAGTGTATCAATTGCTGGCTTTCCACATTATTTTTTTCTCTACAGTGTGACCCCCCCGAGGGATTCCATCGCTTGGAAACAATAAGCAAGAAAAGACAAGAAATGTCGTTGGGCAAATGTACACAGAAAAATTTCACATTGAATCGAAAGAGTTGATGTGAAACAAGGCAGAAAAGAAGACATGAGTGAGGGGGGGGGGTGAGTGGCAGCAGGTCAGTGCCTACCAGAAGGCCTGTGTGAGAGTTAGACAGCACAGGAAGAGTTTCTCCACAGTGTGCTGAGCCATGTGGAGAGCATCCTCATCACTGTCTCTGCAGCTTTCAACAATAAGATAGCTAGTGATTGCTGTGGACTTCTTAACAGCAGCAGTGTTAATGCTGCAGTAGTATGTAGAGGGAACGGCTTTGGTGCTCTATAGTGCTTAAAGGGTTTTTATTGCTTATTGTGATCTTATGGTCGTGCAGCTGTGTTCCTTTCTCCTTTCCTTCATTCATCCTTTCTTCTAGTTTTCAACTGTTTCATTCCCTTAACTTAAAGGCCCTTTGCTTGGCATGTCATATTCAGTTATTCTCAGCCAATACCAGGGCTCAGGAGCGGTCTGATACTGGTGCTCTCTGTTTCCCAAATGGAAAATCCCATCATCCTATAGTCAATCAATCAATCAATCAATCTTTATTTATATAGTGCCAATTCAAAACAGCGTTATCTCAAGACTCTTTCCTTAAAGAGCAGCCCAGACCTTACTACCGACGGGAGCGCCCCTTAGCAGATCTATTTGTCAGTGCCGGTAGAATTCCAACCAAATAAGAGAAGAGCAATAATTCTTTTTGCATATAAAACCCGAGGAGTTACACTTTCATATCACGCATTCAACGCACTTTGTTTACACATGTAAAGATCTGCTCTGGCTTGTTCTATGGTGGCTATTAAAGGGTTTTAAGAGAGAGACCCAACAATTCAGGAATTCAACATTACAACATGAGCAGCATCAGATATTATATTAGGAAACAGTGGCAGGAAGAACTCCCCTTTAACAGGAAGAAACCTGGAACAGAACCAGGCTCACGGGGGGGGGGGGGCTTCCTGTCGGTGTCCGTGTTGGGTGGAGGTTGGACAGAGAGTGCATCCATAGCTTTAAGGTTCATTATTTACTGAAGGTCGTAACAGTAGTGTAGCAAAAAATATCACTTACTGTAATTTTCCAGAGCTTTTAGCCACATCTTGCGACCTTCATCACTCCATCAATACATCCATCCAACAAACTCCATTCGCTGATGAGGGCCAAGAGATGTGGCTAGAAGCCAAACTTTCCAGCAAATGGACCTGTTTGGCCCTTTCATGAGAACATACATCTGTCCCTTCCTGTTTGCTCACCCCTGATTAGCTATTTCTATCTTTAGTTTTTTACTAAACAAAAGCTACAGTTATAAGGAGTTTCTTTTGATATTTGAATACAGATGTGTGGATGCTTTTCCACAGTGCTTACAGAAGAAAAGAGCGGCAGTAATTCCAGCAATATGTATAGAACGCACTGTACAAGGATTACCAACTGGGCCAAATGGGATAATGTCCCCTGGAGCTCCCAGGTTTACTGTGTAGTAAGTAGTTAATGGAAAGTTATCTAATTACTTCTGGGAATTAAAGGGCCTTTAGGCAGGCCATGCATTTTTTATTCATATTTGACACCTTGATTGATAGAGGGGGCTTCTGCCTAAATCTTTGCTTTGATATTCATAAATATTCTTACAGATTTCACAATGAACACTACAAAATAAATGTATGTTTCATCAAATGACCAAAAATGAAGTGACACACAACAAACCTGCAGTGACGTGCCTGGGACATTCTGTCAGTCTGGTTTTAAGGGTTAACTTCGCTTCGTCTGCAGGTCTTTTAAAGGAAGGTCAGACATATTAGTTTACATTCAGACTTTTTGACTTGTGTGTAAACACTGTTCCAGTCAGCCCCCCCCCCCCCCCCCCATAACAAGACTTAGTGCAGATCTGCATCGATTCTGCTGTGATTTAAAGTGGAGCAGCTCCATTAGGGGAAATGAATTCTGAATGACTGAATAGGCCTCAGGGTAGGTTCTCTTCATTTTTATTCCCTTTTCTCTCTCTGTCTCTCATTTTCATTGTGTCTTTACCTTGCTTGCCCACCAAGCCCAATCTCTCTTTCTTTCTCATTGTCTCCCCCCTTGGCTGCAGAGAAGTCTCATGCTATTATTTTCCATTACCCATAACATTGTGGAAAATCCCTTTGACCAGCAGTGACCTGATCAAGAAACCCAGAGCTGTACAGCACTGGAACACACACACACGTAAATGCAAATACAAACACGGTTAATGCTAATACACCAATTCCAACACACACACAAGAGGAGGGTTCCTTCCTTCCTTCCACATTCAATGAGCCTACTGACCCAAGTCCATTGATCCCCTCCTACATCTCCTCTCTCCCTTGTCCTGGCTTCCACCACACTGCTGTATTTTTATCCTCCTCCCCCGCCTCTGTAATTGATTCTCCTCTCTATGTCCTGCTGTCACAGAGCGTTCCTCCTGGTCAAGCTCCTTTGGCCTCAATACAATCGCAGGATTGGAGATAGAGAGAACTCTGATCCCACCAGCAGGTGAGCTCCTCAGTGCAGCTGGAAAACTGCTGTACATCTGGACGTCTCACACTTACTGATCTAGGTGAGCAGCTAAAGGAGCACTCTATCCAGATGTGGCAAACCATGCACAACTAGGAGCCTTAGCCTTAGGATCTCTCCACCACCAACAGCTTCATATGAGCAGGCAGCATGATTTTCATATTTCTGAGCAAAGTCAGCTAAGGGTTAATGTCGGGGCATGTTTGATACAGCTTCGGTTAAAGTCCTTTGAGTTTTAGTCCTTTGACCACGAAAAAAGTCTTAACTTCTGCTGACACATAGCAGCACTAAGCAAACAGTCCACTGAGGAAGTCCATGAGATACAGCTGAAAGTAGAAAGTGTAAAATTAGTTTTTTGCTCCAAACACAGCTTTGGTTACGACTGAAAGATAACTCCACTTTAATAAGAACTGGGTCTTGTTGTCCCAGGAACACAGTTACATCAGGCAATAAACACAACAACCAGAAGAACATAGAGGCTTTAAACAAACCCCCTGGTTAGACAAACTTATGAAGAGGAGAAGCTGAGATCATTTTGCTGTAAACAGCTGTCACAGTGTGCAGAGCCACCTCCTGGTTTAACTGGACCTCCTGCTCTCAGTGGGCTGCCTGCCCGCCAGTCAGCCTTGCTTGTGTGTTTTCCCCATTGGTCCTCTTTTGCCTTGTTGCCATTTCTGCAGAAACAAGAGATGTGACCAAACGAAACAGAAATGATGGCCAGAAGTACACAATTTGACCCAGCTAGTGTAAACCTGAACCCTGGTTTTCCATTTGAAGGTTTTAGGCTCATCTCATTAATTATGCATATTCACCACTAAATATACTTGACATCAAAGCTAGCCATTTGCAAACTATGCTGTTGATATTGAGATGACTTTTAAAAACGAATGGCTTTCACTTACAGGACTACGCCAGTGGGTATGCAAGTTTTAGTTGTTTTTCAACTGCTCATCTACATTCATGTTTACTTTTCAGCTGACAGTTTTCAGATGCAGGGTACACCCTTTTAGAATACTCAACATGTTTATTCTCTCATTGCTGCCATCCATTGATTTCCATTTATTTATTTATGGTACGAAAATCAAAAATTCAGGTTGTTCTCATGTTCATTGAATCACACAGCTCAAGTATGCTTCAAATGTCTTCATGGTGATTTCATGATCAACATAGTAGGGAAATATATTTCAAAAAATCTATCTCTAAAAACTACACTGTTGCCCATAAAGTTGGAATAAAATGTTTTTTACCTCTTTTCATGAAATGATTGTGACAATGTGATTTATTCTTGATAAATAAAGTTTATATCTTCTCAACTTTATTGATCAAACTCTTCCAAACATATCACAGTGAAACTTAAACCACAGTGAACCTTTGCAAACTGTGTTTTCAGGCTTTAACTAAATTCAGGGTATTGAACAATTATTCCAACTTTATGGGCAACAGTGTATTTAGACTGCATTTGAAAACTCTCCACAAAAAGTGAAGTTATGATGATTTGTATCTTAAAAACTTAAACCAAGCAAACACCAGTATGATATTTAAGGGTCAGAAAAGTAGAGCTAAGTGTTAACATTATTCTTATTGATCTTAAAAGACAACAATTTCACAATCTTATTTCCATGTTTATGCTATTATAGTGTGTTATAGTTTTATGTTTATGTTTTAGGACCATAACCTCTGAAAGTCCAGACAGTTTACACTTAACACTGTAGTCAGACACAGCTTGCAAGACAACCTCTTACACCCAATACCAAAGCACTTTGGATTAAAGTGATATTAGTCTGTTGGACTGAATCCAGCACTGAAACAGAATCCAACCAGGTTCAGCTTCTCCGGCATCCAATACTGTAGACTGATAGGGGAAAGTACAAGAACCTTGATCGCCGTAAAGCAGCATGTAAGAGCTAGAATGACTCGAAACCAAATGAGTCTGTCTCCTGCTGAAACCTTTTAATCTCCAAAAGGGCAGCTGAGTTATTGAATCATTGGCATTTGATCGTAGATGTCTATTTTTAACAATTTATGTTGTATATGTTGCCGTACTCTTTAGGCTGTCCGACACAGAACATTCGAGTCAAGTTGCAAATGCAGTTTTTCTGCTGGATCCTGTCAGGATACAATCAGTTAACACACGTCAGGCCCACAGAGATCTGAGACTGTGCTGCAACAGAATCTGCCTGACTGCTTCAAACACCCCTGACATTCAACCCTTTACACAGACAAGCTAAACCTTTCTTATCACTCTGGAAATCAACCGCTCCAGTCTGTGTCATATACACACCATCACTGTCTGAAGATACCGGGAACAAAGAGCAGCTGATAGATCGCACTGTCTAATGCCACTCTGACATCCTGTAGGTGGGTGAGTGTCTCACTGTGCTGCAGCAGGGATCAGTGCCAACAATATGGTCGAATACAAAGATGCAACACATTTAATGCAGACAGGATCAGGCTACTGCATTAGTTGAAATGTCAATATGCCGACAAAAGGCACAGAAGAAGAAGACTGCTTGCTAGCAAACATGGATGGAAACGATACAGCTATCAACCTCAGGAACACACATAAGAGGTTTAGTCCAGAAACACTGACTGTGAACATGTTTTTCATCTTCCTTTTGCTAATTTGTTGGAGTAACCGTCCCAAACCTTTACACTCTTTGGGCATTCTTTACTTTATACTGCGTTTCACTGCATTTTCCTTTATGATTGGTGGTGGTGTGGGGGTTAGCACAGTTGGTTCACAGCTAGAGGGATCCGGGTCGAATCCGACAGTTTTGCAGTCTGAGCCTGGGGAGCTCAAACCGTGCAGTGTGTGTGCAATTTGCATGTTCTGCCTGTGCTTGCATGATTTTCTCCAGGTACCTCAGCTTCCTCCCACAGACCAAAGGCACGCAGGGTCATTGGTGACTCTAAATTGTGCCTGTCTCTATGAGTCAGCCCTGTGATTGACTGGAGACCAGTCCAGGGTGTGCGGCCATATCTATACCACTTATCCTTAAGGATAAGTATCCTTAAGGATAAGTAAGTAAGGCAGTAGATGGATGATGATTAGCAGTGACTCATGATATAAAAGGGATTACAAGCCAACAAGAACAGTCTCCTCCATCTTATATTCCTCCTGAATGAATGATGGGTGAATGAGGTGAATGAGGCTTTGAGTAGTTGAAATGACTAGAAAGGCGCTGTACAAATACAGACCATGTACCATTCATTCACTCTATTTGCATTTTAGTTTTGGTCTCCACCAACTCCGTAGGGAAATATGTGCCTCTGTGATCCACTATGTTCACCAGATCGCTACCTTTGTCTGTTTGCCATTTACTGCTGAGGGAGCAGCATTCAGTGGCTTTATCAGAGCTTTCTTTCTGGAAGCAGCTGCCTTCTTCAACTGGACACAAAACTGATGAGATATGGTAGAGCTGAGGGAAACTGCAGGCGGCTGATCATTTTCTGTGAGTGTGTTGCTACAAGCAACATTTTTACATGTTAATATGTAAAATAAGGATTAGTGCAGCTTTGATTCATCATTGTAACATTTTAAAAATCTGCTAGTGACCATAAAAAAGAGTAAACAAGATAGCAGCTGCCACTGAAAGAAGAGCTGTACATCAATAATCCAATCCAGCAGAATCACAGTAACATGAATATTTAAGCAGGCTCAACAATTACATGCAAAGGAGTTAATTCCAATTTAATTACATGTGCCCACCTCACAGTGCAGTCCAGAGCAGCCACGTCTCTGTGCCTGGCTGCTGTGGAGCAGCAGGAAGCTCTCAGTCTCTACATTCCAGATGCAGACTTGTGTTTTACTATTATTGCACGTGTGAGTGTCGAGGACACTTAGACCGAGAGGTGTTTCTGCCATCATTTCCCTTTCAAACAGTAAATCTCCCACAGACATGCCACATTTCTCGCCAAGAGAATTTTCTTCTGATAGCTCTGAATAAATGGCTGATCATATCAAGTGTGTTGCTGCATTTCATACAACAGATGGCAGAGTTTTAAGAGGGCTGCCTTGGTCCTTCCACTGTTCAGATCAGATGAATCTAGACGGACTGCAGAGTTATAGAGGGTCACGTCATCTGGAATCGTAGCTATTCACTGATCACACTGATTACATGTTAACATGGTGAGTGACGAGGAAAGAACCAAAGGCAGTGCCAAAACAACATATGAGGGCTCTGTTGAACACCCCATCCACCACCTCCTGTGCATCATGTACTGTATGCCCCCTGCTGCCTCCAGGCTCCCATCAAGTCCAGTGCTACAGTTTGGTAGTATTAGCTGTGTCCCTGCTACTGAACACACAAGGACATAGACAGCTGGTGAGCAATACCATAATAAACAGCATTTAGAAAAGATCGACCCAGAGCTGAAGCCTGAAGCTTCACACAGCAAAGACAAACCCAAACCAAACCAGGACTTGTTGGTGTAGCAGGCTGCACTGGGATCACTTGATGTATGAAGGTGAACCTTGTGAGCAGCAGTTAAACCCACCATGACAGGGAAACAATGAAGTGCAATGAAATAGCACAAATAAAATATTGAAACATGAAAAAGCAGTTGATGCTTAGTGACCCTGAGGTTTGTAGGACCCTTCGGCTCATTGAATTGTACATGAATCAAAAAGGTCCTCAGAACAGGATGACCAACCGGTCCTGAGGGCTCTGAACCTCAAGGGCCCCTGAATGGAGAGGCCAGCTCTTATGGTCTTGGTGATCCTGCAGTCCTTCCAGGTAGAGGGGCCTGATGTCACAATGTAGTCTGAGCTTTGATGTTCTAGTTGATATTGTGACACTCAGCACTAGGACTGTCTGTCAGGAGCTCACTTTGACTGTTACCAAGCATCAGTGTTTACATTTGATTATTTTAGTTTGGGTATTCGATAATTATTATCATTAATAGTTATTATTAGAATTATTATTTGTTAATTATTAAAGGCCCTGCCCACCATTCTCTAAATATGACACCTGGCTAATATTCAGCTTCAGGTGACTTTACGTTAACACACACCTCAGAATCACCACTGACAGCTGGGAACGACAGACATAAGTGAAAAAGAGTTACAGAGAACGTCTCCATTCACTGATGGTGTAACACACACACACACACACAGACACACACGCATACACACACACACACACACATATACACACACGTATACACACACACACATACACATACACACACATACACACACATACACATACACACACATACACACACACACAGACGTACACACACACACAATACACATACACACAGACACACACACACACACACACACGTATACATACACACGTACACACATATGTACACACACACAAGTGTATACACACACACACACACACGCACACACAGCAGTGAGCGGTGGAAAATTGAGTGCAGCAATCTAAGGGCAAAATGATTAAACGTGTGAAAAGCTGCCGTCACACACTACATGATGCACAAAAGTCAGAAAATGCCAACATTCACACAAACTCTCACACACACACACACATACACACACACAGAAAAGGACCTGGAAATGCCTGTTATAAATCAAGTCAAAGCAACGGCCCTTATGCTTCAAAGTCATCTCTGAATCGCTTATCCACACAGTGAGCCACACTATAGGAATACCAATGTACAGTCCTCTATCATATCAGTCAGAGAGGGGGAGACGGAGTGAGGGAGGGGGCAAGAGAGGGAGACAGGGAGTGAAAGAGAGGGAGTGCATTGACCACAAAAGAACCATTAATACGTTTGAATCTTATCTGAGAAGAAAAATGAGAATAGTTCTGCAGATACTGACAACACATACAGTGTAGGAATATATGAAAGCACTCACTCACTCACTCACTCACTCACTCACTCTCTCACTACTCACTTACTCACTCAAACACACACACTCTCTCACTCTCACTCACTCACTCACTCTCTCACTCACTCAAACACACACTCACTCACTCACTCACTCACTCTCACTCACTCACTCAAACACACACTCACTCTCTCACTCACTCACTCACTCACTCACTCTCTCACTCACTCACTACTCACTCACTCACTCACTCAAACACACACACATTCACTCACTCACTCACTCATTCACTCACTCATTCACTCACTCAAACACACACACACTCACTCACTCACATGCACAGAGACATAAGAGTCCCAAGGCTGCAAGATAAGAGAGGAGAGTGTTTTGGGGAGAAAGCTTCCTCATTGGTGTGCAAGGCTGCACATGTTCCATCCCTCCCTTATATCCCCTGTGTGTGTGTGTGTGTGTGTGTGTGTGTGTGTGTGTGTGTGTGTGTGCGCGAGCACTCCCTCTCTTTCCTTCACTGCCACTAAAAAGACACAGAGGACCTATTGTGCCCAAGGAAGGAAAATCACTCCATTTTCAGAAAAGGAGAGGAATGAACAGCTCTCTCTCTTTCTCTCTCTCCTTCCGTTCATCTCTCCCTCCTTCTCTCTCTCACACTGTCTTTCTTCCCATTCACACAGCAGCTGAAATGGCACAGCTTGTTAAAAAGGAAGCCCACATGACAGCATTCACAGCTTTGCTTACCGCAGCATCTCCCTGCTCGCTGTGTGCCTTTGCACCAGAAAACCACGGATGAAAGCAGCTCAATACGGCGTCTAAAAAAAGTTACGGCACTAAGGGGCCACAAGTAAATGCACAAAGGGAAAAAGAAAAAAGGGAGCAGGTAGAGAAAATATCAGGGTTTGGAGTAAATGAGGTGTTTCATGCAGCAGTAACAGCAAAACAACATTAAAGGAGAGTGTTTTTCATGTGTTCACCAAGACAGCTTGTTCACTCTGGAACACAATTTAGCTGCAAACAATATTATCCAAAACTGTGCTTACTGAGTGAAACTGAGGTTCCTGCCCGGTAATACCAGTTTATTGAAGCAATCTATCATGGAAGAAGTGTGAAGCGGTGAGACTCCGCTGATTTCAGGGGCCCAGTTGTGCCTAAAGTGGTGGAGATGGATGCAGCTCTGCAGAGTGTGGGACAGCTGATGTGATGATAGAGAAAAGCTTTCATTAGCAGGGATTCAAGATTTAAGGGCAACTGCTGTTCTGGTTTTTGTCGTTCTGGCCGTCATTCATGTCCCAGAGACATCATAGATAATCTGGTTTAACTGCTGGCTGGTTTTTTGCTCTGTCTGACTTGCTACAGTGTGAAATCAGCGATCAAATCGGTGAATCAAAAGATGTCATAACCATCAGAAATAATGGCTGAGATTGTGAAAATAAGGCTGAAGTAGCAGGACAGCAGAATCATTCTTCAAGTGATTAATAAAATCTTTACGCCTCATAAGGAGCAACATTTTGCTTCCATGGAACACAACAAAGCGACTTTCATATAAACCATATAAATGCAAATATATCCTGACTCAAGGTTCCCTCACCAGCCATCCCCAGAGCTGTAAACTGCATTCCACAGTCCTCAGGAGGCCATCTTTAAAGGGGGAAGCGGCTGTGAGAAGTGGTTGAAAGCTTCAGAAAAAGCTAGTAAGTGGACCCTGAATGAAGATACTGTTTCCAGTCTCCTACATTCCATCAGTGCAAAGAAACCAAGTGGTGATCAACACAAAGACTAAAACCAGCAAATACCAGCAGCTTCGTGCACTGAGCAGGGAGCCCACACCCCCCCGAGCTTCCCCAGCAAACTCTTCAGGATGTCAGACTGCCACACCACTTTGCAACCTAACGGGAACAAATGTGTGAAAACTTGCTGGTGTCCTCAGCGCAGGACTCAGCAGGTCCCAGCCGGCAGATTGGAACACGGTCCTGTTGCCGGCAACATTTCAGCACCTTGGACAGCTGCACAATAGCCAGCAGAGATGCAGCGGGGGGAAAACACGAGGACAAAAGACAGAGGAAGAGGCGCAGGAGGGCGGTGGGCCGGGGACATATAAAAGCGAAAAGGGGGAAAAGAAGAATTTGGCCGCTGGGAGGCCATTCACAGAGGATACAAAGAGCCAATGTCAACTGGAGTTGAGGGACAGACAACAGAATTAGCATTAGAGCGGGTAGCACAGTTCATCCATGTCACACGGCTGCCGTGGAGAGCAGGACAGAAATGCTCAGTGAAGATAACAAGGAAATGTAGGGGGAGGGGGCAGAGTGACATGCTGCAGACTACATGTACCTTACTGCTCATCAGGTCAAGCTGTCAGTTCTCACATTAATTGCACTTTTTCTCTCCTGTGTGAAGGAAAGTGCATCTGTTAAAAACAAGGCACATAACTGGTGTGATCGCTGAGCGACAGCAGCATTCTAAAGGAATGCAGCATTTTGTGAGAAGTGTTTTAGTAGAGTCGGGATTCCTGCCTACCCTCCATTTTCAGCACAGGCACATTTTCTTTTACTGCTTATCCACAAGGGGTAATTCACTACTGTTAATCGCTCTACTAATGACAATTCTTCTCTCCTGTTAGATTACAATGCCTGAGAAGCAGCTCTTTCCTCAGGCCCAGCAGCACATGCCTGCTGCTGCTGAAGGAAGTACCGACCATCTACATCACACAGCGGCGTCGCCTGTGCACCGTCGGATGGATGGAGGGCAGAGGGAGGAGGGGGGATGGAAGAAAACCTTGAAATGCTTTGTTAGGTCGAAGAAAGAAGGATGCAATGGCTATCGGTCAACTCAGACGGAGCCAAGAGAAATCCACCTAATCGGGGGGGGTTAGAGAGGGAGAAGGAGGAGCTGCAGGCCAGCTCTATTTTCATTTTGTCTGGTCGCCGCCACCACACACACACACACACACACACACACAGCAGTCCACAGCACACCGCAGCATCCAAAAGTAATTATGCACGGTCTAAACAAAATTTACCTCGAGCTCAGGATCTTGACAAAGTGCTTCAGTGAAAGTTTAATGGCGCAATTTGGCCGCGCTGTATTGCTCCCCTATAGCATACAATATTCTCTAGAAGTTGTACATCTCCAAAGACACTTTATATTGAAAGCAAAAGAACACGATTCTCCCTGTCAAGAACTCATACATCATTTCACACCCAGTCTCAAGTTCTTTTTTTTTTTTTTCTTTTTTTCCATTTTAAACAGACAAATACGTCCTCTATTTTACATAAAGATTTGATTCTTTAAAATACAGCACTTGGAAAAAAGGAACATTTCCATTTTGCAGAGAGCATTGTTGATAAAATAGTTGAGTGCAAAGGCACTTTCTGGAGTAAGTAGAGTAAGATTTTGCCGCTTGTTGGATTTTGGAAAGATTTCCATTCGTGGTTTAACACTCACCATTTCTGTGTGTATGCTAAGTATGTACAGGAATGTCAATCTGTAGCATTTCCTCTTCTACAAACAATAGTTATTTCATACTTTTTCTGTAAATCACAGGGAAAATAAAATACAGTTTCATGAGAAGCACAAAGCCATATTTGTACACAGTCCTGCCCATTATATACCTGCCGTCATCAAAGTCTTTTGGAATTTCATTACTCAAAAAAAGGGAATAATTTATATTTTCCAGGAGCAAAAATAGAACTGCATAATAATATACTTCTTATATTCCTTTTGTACATCTTGAAAAGAAAATAGAGAAGAAATGAGGAGAAAAAGGTCATGAAAGAATTCGGTACGTTTCCAGTCAGTGGTGTCGGACTGAACACAGATGGGTAAGATAGATATATAGAGGGGGCTATTATTACAGTAACTGTGTGATTATTGTGATGCTGCACACAACCTGGGTGGGTGTGTGGGGGGGTCATTGTTGTTATCTTACAGTTGGCTCATCGCAGTCTGTTTCTCCAGAACCTCCAAGTAGTCTGGTTCTGTTTTTAGCTTCCCTGGGAGGAGAAGCGGGTGCTCGTTGTTTTTGGAAAGGTGTTCGGCCCCGTGGTATTTCCTGGGGGTCCCATACAGCACAGTTTTGTTCAGCCTGTCCTGGTTGGGGACATGTCGCCGGGCTGTAGCAGCCTCGTAGGGGGGCACGATGCAAGGTCTCTTAGGTAAAGTGCAAAAGTTGTAATGGAAAGGTGGGACACCTGCAGCTGTGGGAAGCTCTTTGTTGGGTCTCTCCCCTAAGTTTTGATACAGCATCTCAGGAGGCTCCGGGGTGGTCAAACCGCACGATGTTGGAGATTTATCCATAAAATCCACTGTGCTGATGGTGTAGGCCCCTGGGCTGCGGGAGAGGATGTCGTCCTTCTTTGCGTCCAGGGGCCCAAAGCTGAGCTCCTTCAAGTTGCGGTAATACGCCACCTGTTCGCCGTCCTTCTGCATGTAAATAGGGTTTTGGCACATGGAGCCCATGGGTGGGGGGATGTAGTTATACACGTGGCTTTCAGAGGTCTTATCTTGGGTCGGCTCAGGAGTGTAGGAGCCGTACTGCACTTGGAAAGAGTTGAGATCTAAGTTGTTGGCGCCTGTGGGGACGTGTTCCACTCCTTTGCGCCGCTTTAGAACAAAAACAAAGAGGCCTGCACCGAAGCAGACCGACAGGATGAAAACAACAAGGAGCCCCAGAATCAGGACTGAAAGTGGGACTTCAGGGTGTAGCTCGGGGGTGTGGATACGGGATTCAGTGGGGCTGACTGAGCTAAGAGAGGAAGAAGAAGAAGAGGAGGAGGGGGAGGAGGAGGAGGGGATGGTAGCCTCAGTGCCAGGGCTTATTAATGTAGGGGCTTTTGAAGGGGGGGCATGCTGCGGAGGGGGCACCTCGCTGGGCTCTGGGCAGATGGCTTCATTGCGAAGTGAACGCAGCAGGCGGCCTGCGTGTTTAGAGGGCGAATCACACGTGATTTCATTCACCACCACGCTGGTACTGGACAGCTCCATCCAGTTCTTCAGTGCCACGATGTCACAGGTGCAGTCCCAGGGGTTCTCCTGCAGGTCTATCTGGATGAACGCAGAAAGCTGGTCGAGGACCCCTCGGACTGGAAGGTAGGAGAAATGATTATTCCGCAGGTTGAGTCTCGTTAGCATTGTGCCACCAAACACATTGTCATGAAGCGATCTTAACAGGTTGTTGTTCAAGAAAAGCAGCTGTAGGTTATGTAAAGAGTTAAATGTCTGTGGTGAGATGTCTTTGATGATGTTATATTCCAAATAGAGATACTGAAGCGACTGCAGGCCAGCGAAGAGTGACTGAGACAGCGATTCAATGTAATTCCCATTCAGATAGAGCCGCCTGAGGTTTGTCAGATTCTCAAACGCACCTTCCTGGATCACTGCTATCCTGTTGTTTCCTAAATGCAGCAGCTCCAGGGAGCTGTACTCAGTCAGGTCTGTCCTGTAAATCACTTGTAAGTAGTTACCGGTCAGGTGGAGCTTCTTTGGGTAGGAGGGTTTGGGGTTCAGCTCACTGATGTTGTGCAACTTCCGCTCCTGGCAGTTGATGTTCAGTCCGCTGTCGGGGTTTTGTGACGTGCACACGCACACACTGGGACACAACATGGGCACGGGGGAGCGCGTCTGGTAAACCATTATAGGCCCAAAGACGTGTTTGTCCTTTGTGATGCGAGGGGTGGGCCTGTAGCGCATTTTGGGCGGACGGGAGGCTTTCGGGGCACGGGTGGGGGTGATCCCGCCAGGATGGTAGGTGGGGGGCAGGGCCCCTTGAAAGTGAGAATCAGAGGGGGGATGAACGCGCTCACCAGCGTTCCTGCGCGGGCACAGATCCTGCTTTATGAGCTGGGTGATATCTTTCCCGTGCAGCCTGAACGGCGTCTCGCACACTATGTCCCCCACAAAGACAGAGATCGTGTCCAACCAGGATTTGAGGGGAATCAGATCACAGGTGCAGTTCCAGGGGTTCTCCTCCAGCTGGATCTCCATGATGCCGCCAATGTGCTCTAACACCCCAGCAAAGGGCAGCATCTTGAGCCGGTTGCCGCGTAAATCCAAGTGGGTGAGGAGCACAAAACGGAAAATGTTAGGGGGCAAGGACAACAGCAGGTTGTCGTTTAGGATCAACACTTTGAGCTTATTAAGCTTGCTGAAAGCACCAGGCTCTATAGCGCTGATGTAATTGTAGTCTGCCTGTAAATACTCCAGACCCTCCAGTCCTGCAAAGGTGTCCTCTTTAATCACCTCCAGATTGTTGTTGTTCAAGTGGAGCCGCTTCAGGAAGCGCAGCCCGGTAAAGGCGCCGGTTCGGATCTCTTGCAGGCCATTATTCCCCAGATGCAGTGAAGTCACATTGCCGTAATTGACAAACTCACTGGCGCTGAGCCGTGACAGGAAGTTTCCATTTAGAAAAAGCTGGGAGATTTTATTTGGCGGCGCCTGGAACTGACTGACGGTGGTAAATCCTTTATTCTCACAGTTGATGTTCAGAATGTTCTCCCGCTCCTCGCAGGAGCAGCGGGTCTTGCAGATTTCTTTGGAGGCTGAAGTTTTGCGGCTCTCCGTTTCGGACGGCGAGAGGCTGGTGACCGTGAGGACGCTCAGAAAGAGGACGCCGCTCAGCATCTTTACAGCCAGAAATGGTCCCTGGAATATAGATCCAACATTTAAGTTTGCAGCTTGAGCCTTGCAGGGGAAGAAGAAGAATCGGGGGCTGAGTTCTCACAGTAGCGGGAGGAAAAAAAGAGGTAGAGGCGCTCTCACACACGCACACACACACACACACACACACCACACATGCACACAAGCACACAGGCGCACAGGCGCACCACCGTTATTTGGTGTTAAAATGGGGCCGTGACGCACGGGAGATTGGCAAATCTCTCCATTAACCTTCACTTAGAATCCAAACAATTCCAAAATCCTTCCCAAAAAAAACAATCCTGGAAAAGAAAAAAGCGAGACCATCACAAACCAACAGGCTCCTGTGTGGTGGGTGGACTTGGCACATTGTCAGAAGCAGAGGAGAATCGGAGGGACAAAAAGCCGCTTACTGCAACCCTTTTTATCGTCCGGAGAGCGCCGCTTCATCCACGGGCTCCACACACACCGCCAGCAGCTGCAGCCAAATACTCAGAGAGAGACGCGGGCTGCGAGACGCAGCCTCTCTTCTCTTCCACACACAGAAAGCGCTTCATTCTAGTCCAGGCGAAAAAAAACACTTTTTTAAAGATCCAGGAATAATGCGCAAAGACGCACCATGACGCACGGCTGTTTTTCCTTATCGCCCTCTCCAAAGGAGGGGAGCCAGGCGAGAGTGAAGCAGGGGAAAGCCGCAGACGCGAAGGGGAGAGAGCGCGAGGGCAGATGAATATTCCCGGAGCTGAAGCATAACTACAGAGCGTGCTGTCGGTCCTCCTCCGCTCCGCACACTGAGAGCAGCACCGAGCGGCTGCTGCTGCCTCACTGCGTTACAGCGTGTGTGTGTGTGTGTGTGTGTGTGTGTGTAAGAGAGAGAGAGGGAGGGAGGGAGAGAGAGAGAGAGAGGACAACCAGGGGCCGTTACGTCACTAACACAGTCAACATGAACACACACACACACACACACACACACACACAGCAGTCTGGAGAGTAACCACTAAATTATCCTCATATCCAATCCAAATGTGGATGTGTGCATGTGTCACTAAAATCCTCTGAATGTGGCTTGTTTCTGCTCCATGGGATGACTGATGGCTGTGTCGTGACAGCACCAGTGAAGAGGAAGCCTGTCCTCTACACACATTATGTTAGTTATTCTTCTCATGTTCACTTACACTAAATACAGTGCACACACAGTGAATGACTTCTCTATAGACCCCGATGCCAGCAGGAGCCCAGTTTGCAGGGCGAGACGATGGAGAGATGAACATGTGCCCCACCAGCTCACAGGGCTGGGAGTGATGACAGTGTGGTGTAAACGGCACAGAGAAGCAGAGCCCAGTGTACATCAGGAGGAGCTCTGTGTTTTAACCGTGAGGCCACTAGGAGGCAGGAAAGGCCTCTCCTCAGCCTCTCTGCCTCTCACTGCTTCCCCTGTTTTCTAGACTTCAGTCTTTTATCACTGACGCACATTTATCGAGCCGCTCCAGAGGAAAACATGTCATTATGATGAGAGAGACGGTGACACTAACGGACCAAACAGGGACAAATGCTTTCCTAATGTTCTTGAGCCAAATGCCACTGACAGACGTAATCCAGCACACACAGGAACAAGGAGGACGGCAGCATAACTCACCAAAGAGTACAGCAGACTGCATTCCTGTTCACCGTATGCGTGTGTGTAATACTTAAGGGACTAATTCCTGGAACAATCATTACCATCCCACTTGGGTTCTTATGCAATGGAAACGTTGTTCACTCCTCCAGTAAAGATATTTCTAGTCCCTCAGCTCATAGATCCCTTTGGCTCAGCTGTTAGCCAGAAAGCTAACGTTATGCAAGCAAGATTCATCGTCAATAACACATACGGTTGACAAACAGTAAATATAATGTCACAGAATGTTTAAGAACAACCAGATCAACCAGCTATGTCACTGTCCCCAAAGTCTTTCACAGAGGATCTCAGACTAAAGCTCCAGATCACAGGCTCTCCCCCGTAAACAGGGATCATTGATATAAACAGCTCAAAGATGTGACCATGTTGATCGAAAGTCTCAGAGAGCTCAGAGGGGATCGGTCTACTTCCTGCAGCTTGTGTGTCTCCATCTTGTGGTGTTCAGAGGATGAGACAGTGAAGGAGCAGCGTTACACTCACTGTTGGAAATCAGCTCGCTTGGTGAGGTAAAAAGTACACCCAGCAGCCAATCAGAGTCCAGTGTTCACCCAGACCACATGGCATGATGAATACATTTTTAGTACACTGATGTGTTACTATAAAACCCTTTTTGCCAGAGGGTTCAACAGAATGAGCATCTGATCATCATTTCACATGTCAGGCTTCACTGATTTCGAATTCTATGAGGCAACGAGCTGGACAGACATCAGCACCAACATCAGCTAGCTAGAGCTTGCTAGAGTCCTCATCAGAGGAGGATCAGAGAGACAGACAGACAGACAGATGGAGGTGGCCCACAGACACATGCGTATAAAATTATTCGGGGGGGCATGTCTGTAAACGCTACACTGAGCAGATGGGAGCAGTCTACTCGTTGGGGCTCATCTGTGACCAACAGTGTGCCAACCTCACATCACTGTGGAGCACAAACTGGGTGTCTCCAATTCACTCCGTCAAATGCTTTTCAAAAGATGGCACTGACCCGTCGTCCACTGGAGAAGAAACGGTCTGTTTCTCAGCAGACACCTCGACTTGTCACGGTGTCGAAGCTCAGGAGTCACCAAGGACATGTCTGTGAATGCAGCATTTCAGTGGATGGTGAGCAGTGATGTGTGTTTAGTGGCCCTCGCCGAAACAGCAACTAGTGTTCCTCCTAAAAGGGCACCTCTGACCTGGCCTCAAAAATTCACCCCAAACATGTGTTGAAGTTTTGGCATGAGCTAAACACGAGAGCCAAGCTTGACTGTCATCAGGGCGGCTGTGGCTCAGAGGTAGAGCAGGTTGTCCATCAATCAGAAGATCAGCTATTCGATCCCCTCACAGTCCACATTTTGAAGTGTCCTTGGGCAACACACTGAACCCCAACCTGCTCCTGAAGCAGCTTCAGTGTGTGAATGTGTGAAAGAACATTCTCCTCCAGCTTAGTGATGAATGATGTGATGGTGTGTGAATGAGGATGTGATGTAAAAGTGCTTTGAGATGGTATACAACTACAGAGCATTTAGCATCATGTGACCTAAGGTGGACTGTCATCATGACATCTGGAGCATTGTTCCATCACCTTTTGGACTGGATCCTGAAATGAGCTACATGCTGCAGCTGTGATGCATCACAGCCAAAGCTATTCCATAATTTTATTATACTTATTTATATACTTATTACATAATTTGTAATAATAATTTTTAATACATCTTTTTTTTTATTCATACTTTTATATATTTATATTTTACTTTGTGTTTGAAGTTTATTCTTATTCTTATTCTTATTCTTTTGGAGCTGTGTGTAACAAAAAGCAATTTCCCCCTGGGGATTATTAAAGTAATTCTGATTCTGATTCTGATAATGGAAATAAAGCAACACCATGATTTGTGATTAGTGACGGAGTAACTAAACTCAGCTGTGTGGAAGTAGAAGTCAGTCTGTAGTACGAGTGGCAGGATGGGACCTGTGGAGGACTGAGCCAGCTGCCTGGAGGCAGCTGCACTGGCCTTACTGCAGCCTGACGGAGGCGTGACAGCAGGCAGTGACAGCAGGCCAAAGGTGGGGAGGACTGTGCATGTCAGGGTCAGACAGGTCTTCTCCAGCTCTCAGTTGTTCCCTGAGCTGGAAAGGAGGACAGGAAACAGGAAGTGTAGGAAAGTATTTAGTATTTAATGGTTTAAAGAAGAACCTCATCCCACCTGTAAATATATCATCCTAATTATGTCAGTGATGGTAATGATGATAAATAATGACACCCATGATGATGAGAGGGACATTCAGCCTTTTCTCTGTAGATTTTTTATTGAGAATGATGGCCGCCTCAGATTCCAATGATGATGGATGGGGAGCCAGAGTGTTGAGGGGAAAGCCTGCAGGTTGCACTGGAGACCAGGTGGGTAGATGCTGTCGGAGCACTGCTGCACAGCACATTTGTCATGTCAATCACAGCCCACTGAGGACGGCTGTACTTGAAGCATGTTTGTGTGTGTGTGTGTGTGTGTGTTAGATAATGCAGACTGCAGGCCTACTGGTGGTTCCTAAAGTCCTCTAAAGTAGTGCAGGAGCCAGAGCTTTCAGCTATCAGGCTCCTCTCCTGTGGAATCTCCTTCCAGTTTGGGTTCGGGGGGCAGACACCCTCTCTACATTTAAGAGTAGACTAAAGACCTTCCTTAGTGATAAAGTTTATAGTTTAGGGCTGGCTCAGGCCTTGGACCAGCCCCTAGTATGCTGATATAGGCTCCGACGGCCAGGGGACTCCCATGATGCACTGGGCTCCTCTCTCCTCCTCTTCCTCTCCATCCTGATGCTTCATGTCTCTTTAATGTCTGTTACTAACTTGGTATCTTCCCCGGAGCCTTTCTGTGCTTTTCTCATCCCTCATGTTCCTGTGGATCCTGGTCCTGGTTCTCCTGCTGTGGTTCTCTGGTTCCTGTGGATCCTGGTCCTGGTTCTCCTGCTGTGGTTCTCAGGTTCCTGTGGATCCTGGTCCTGGTCCTGCTGCTGTGGTTCTCTGGTTCCTGTGGATCCTGGTCCTGGTTCTCCTGCTGTGGTTCTCTGGTTCCTGTGGATCCTGGTCCTGGTTCTCCTGCTGTGGTTCTCTGGCTTCATGAATCGTCAGCCACCGACACTTTTTACTGATATTACTCCTGTTATTATTATTAATATATTAACTATTGTCATGTTTTTCAATGCTACCATATTGCTAATTATTAGTCATATTTCGGTTCTGGGTTCAAATCCAGGTTCTAAGCTGGGATCTTTCTGTGTGGAGTTAGGGTGCTCCAGCTTCCCACAGTCCAAAGACATGCAGGTTAATTGATGACTCTAAATTGCCCGTTTGTCTGTCTCTGTGTGTGTTGGCCCTGTGATTGGCTGGCGACCAGTCCAGGGTGACCCCGCCTCTCGCTTGAAGTCAGCTGGGGTTGGCTCCAGCTCGCCTGCGACGTTATTATTTTGGTTGCTGTTTGTTTTGTCTCTCTCTCTCTCTCTCTCTCTCTCTCTCTCTCTCTCTCTCTCTGTCCAACCTCCACCCAACACGAGCCTGACAGAGCCTGGTTCTGTTCCAGGTTTTTTCCTGTTAAACGGGAGTTCTTCCTGCCACTGTTTCCTAATATAATATCTGATGCTGCTCATGTGGGGATTCTTAAATCCTTAATGTTGAATTCCTGAATCGTTTGGTCTCTCTCTAATGAAAGAGTTTGGTCTAGACCTGCTCTTTATGGAAAGAGTCTTGAGATAACGCTGTTCTGAATTGGCACTATATAAATAAAGATCGATTGATTGATTGCTTGATTGATTGATTGAGAGTCCCTTTCACACATGCACTCTTAACCTGAGCTTATCTCCATACATCACACTGTTGTCATTTTCACTGAGAAAATACAAAAAAGCCAAAAAAAGATGACTCTTGACTGTATTAACGGCATCGAGGTAGTGGGGGGGGCCATAAATTCAAGTCCTGCTTTGGGCCCCTTAAAGGCTTGGGCCAGCCTACATCCCGGCCGTAGGTGTAGGCTGCTCCTTAGGCAGGCTTTTCAGCCACGTCCAGGCAGGATTTACAAATTGACCGAACCCAGAGCCCCCCATGTAAAACTCCCAATTTAACCACTGAATATAAAACATATGCACTGTTTAAGACTGGTCACACCTGCAGTTAAAACACAAGTATGTAAACACAAAACTCAGTGGAATCTCTGCAGTTAGTGGATCACAGCAGGGAAGGGTGAACCCACACAAATCTTTTCTGTCAGACTCTATTCTGAAAATCAATTCTGACTGTCCATAGACAGAGCATACAGACAGACAGAGGAAGAACCTCTGTCAGGTGGTTTATGTGAGTGAAAAGAGCTCAACGCATTTTCACCGACAGTCAAACCACTGATGTTGAGGGTCATCAAGGGCAACACTGACCAGGGCCTGATCAAGCTCTCTGTGAGTGTCATGGCAAAAAGTGAGCTGTGGATCCCAACTGAGCCCCCGGTGTTCTCCAACTTAGTTTATTATATGTTAATTAAATGCACTATAGAGGTATCACATCAACTGCAATATTGTGGGTTTAAAAACTAGACGCTGACACAGACGTTCATCAGTAAGTGTGGCTGCAGTGCTGGTTAAGTGTCACCAAAAGTAAGTATGCTTTCATAAATGTCTCAAAGGGTTTTTCAGAGGAGAAAATCCAACAAAAATGCAGAATTTAAATGCATTATTTCCATGTGAGCAGGACATATGGAGGATGTTACTGACTTGAAATAACACACCTGCTCTTGGAAATGACAAGCTCACTGCTGCAGATTGTGGGTATATGCGTAAACAGTGTTATTCACATGATAACACGCACAAACACTAAAATCTCGTCTTTGCTTACCAGGTTCTGTGTGTTTGCTCTTATCTTCACAATAATAACTTCATCAACCAGTCTTAGTTATTTGCCCTGTCTCACCCCACCTGGCAGAGGTACAGCATGCTATGAAATGAGCCTATCAGAGAAATGAAGTGGGTCATTTCTGAGTCCAGCAGAATTGCAGGTACCACGATGAGTGGGGGGGAAGATCGGGGAAACTAGGAAAGACCCGACCAAGGTCACTAGTTTGTGAGTAAAGAAAGTACAGACTAACAAATAGCAGAAATTTCATAAATGTACCAAAACTGTATTAATGCCTGGGGTGTGTCTACTCCAGTTTCTCTCTGCCTTACCCCAAGGCATTATGGGATGTGCGCTTGTTCTGTAGTGACTCTGGAAGTGAATGAGTGGGCAAAGGCTTTGACATTTATTTTCCTCTTCAGGTGAGTTGTCTTACTTTAATGAGAATGCTAGCATCTGTTTAAACGGCTAACACGGTCATGTCTACATGCTGGTGAATCAGACTTATGGTCAAACCTGATTTGGTTTGTGAGACATTTTTTCACCTGCACAAAGTTTAATCATGGCCGTATGATGTGTTCCTTTTTTTGGATGGGGTTTCACCTTGAGAGTGCTGTACAATGAATATGCATTGACATTAAACTTCCACTCACCTGCTGGCTCGCCTCCTGTTAAATCCAGTAATAGTCTGTCTAAGATGGAGTTTCTGCTGGGCTCCCACATGACATAGGGACTAATATGTTGTAATGAGACTGAGCACCAGGGTGACAGAATCAAATTTTCGTTTTGGTCCTAGGCTGAATCTCATTTAGGTTCCCAGCTGAAAACTGTTGAAGAACCCCTGTGTTGAGTGATGCTTCAGCCTGATGCACTCAGAGATAAGAAAGCTTATTCCAGACTTTCATAACACTGTACTCAGGAACAGACGGGTTGCTTTCAAATGGCACTTAAGGTGCTATTAAGCTGAATTCATTATTGTCACAAAATGTTTAAGATGAAATATATCTAGACATAAACACAAGTTCACAAAGGCTCTGTTGAATGTTCAAAGGCTCAATCACTATTCTTTTCTTCTTTTAGCACGCAAACAGTGTGTGTGATTTGACGGCAGATGAGCAGTAAGCTCATGATTCGCTGAAATATGCAGAGTGTGCTGACACAGACATAAAGATGAAATGGCAGAATCAGAGCAGAGATAGAAATGGTGATAACAGAGAAAAAGACAGAAAGGGGGTGATAGGAAGCAGTGTCCTGGTCAGAAAACAATCTCAAAAAGTCATCATTGGCTGTGTTAGCTAATACCAAATGACTTCTTAAAGATTTTATTTGTTTATTATAAGTTCAAAATGAAGAAATTTGATAACAATGAGCTATTTTAAGTGTTTATCCATTACTTGTAGCCAAGCAGTTCAAGTGGTTAACCACTGGCTACAACTGGCTAATGGTGGTGTAACTAAACTAGTGAGCTCACAGTGACCCAGAGAAAAAGGGGGGGGTCCTGACTCGACATGCGCAAGTTGGATGCTGCTGCAATATTGCAGAATTACAGTAAAATCACATTTAAACTAGTTCGTTCATTTATAACCTCTATTTATCGCAAAAGTTTGTCACGCAATTCAAACTAGCCGATTTCCTGTTTGGTTTAGGTCAATGCTCCAAGAGACTTTTTTGTAGATCTCATCGTCCTGCATATATGTACCAAATTCTGTACATGTAAGTGAAACGTAGCCCCGGGGCTAGTTCACCGAAATTTGTAGGGGGCGCTGCAGAGCCACTTTCCCATGTTTTATGGGTCTCACAAATGGGTGCATTTGTGAGACCCATAAAACACCAAATTTTTCACCACAACTGATGCGTGTGCAAATTTTCCTGACTTTTCGTGCATATTTAGGCCCCCAAATTTGCATGTTTGGCGTCAGAATAATAATAATAATAATTCCTTGCATTTCAAATATGTTTTCGTCCCCCTGGTGCTCGGGTTCGACCCCTTGGTGCTCGGGCCCCATGGGGTCCTCACACCTCTTGATGTTTGTGCCCCTGACATGTTACCTTCCTTGCATGTCTTGCATCCTTGCATTATAATAGGGTCCTCGCACCGCGGTGCTCGGGCCCTAATAATAATTCCTTGCATTTCAATTATGTTTTCGACCCCTTGGTGCTCGACCTCCATGGGGTCCTCACACCTCTTGGTGCTTGTGCCCCTGATATTCTCTTACCCCCCCTGACATTTTCTTGCTTCTTCAGGTTTCAATAGGGTCCTCGCACCGCTTGGTGCTCGGGCCCTAATAATAGTTGCGGCGAGTTAAGCCACTGCAGTACTTCAGCTTCAGTCAGACCTCAAACCCCTGCCTTAATAATAAGCTAACATCATGCTAACAGTGTAGCTTCATTTTATGGGCTAATGTCCTTAAGCACTAGCTCATGAATCGTGACTGCACAAGAATCATGAACATAAATGTGCTTACATCTTATCCTACGGGCCTCTCTTCATCAGAAGCTGTGTAAAATGGATAACTCTTAAAAAAGGTGTAGTCTCATGACCAATTTTAGTCTATAATTACCCCCCAGGCTTTGAAGGCAGTCTGACCTAGTGGCCAAAACTGTGTAATTACAACAACAGCATCCACAGCGACGCTTTGGGCCCAAAGGCACTTTTTCCCACAGAATCACATTGTGAAAGAGATGACTGTAAATCAGCGTATAATTTTGTTTTGAGTCACATCCTGTAAAATCACCATCAGCATTTGATCCAACGCTGCAGACGTCCATGCTAAAAAAATAGGGGTGGGTCAACCTCCCCACAGGCTCAAACCACCCTGTTCTCCCCTACATGCCCCAGTGCCCTTAAAATAAAATGCAACCAATGGAGTGGACCTCCTCTGAGGAGGTATGACTTTATAAATGTGAATCATCATATTTGTCATGTAAAGAAAATGTTGGAAGATTTGTAAAAAAAAAAAAAAAAATACATAAATAAAAAAACTGTTGAAAAGAAAACATGATAAAACAGCTGCTTTTACAGATGCAGTATTTTATCATTTGAAGACTGTTTGTGTGGAAGAATGGGCCAGAATCACACCTGAGCAATGCATGTGACTAGTTTGTCCATACAGGAGGCGTCTTGAAGCTGTCAGTACCAACAAAGGCTCTTGTACGAAGTATTACTTACAATTCAGTAAGTGTGTTCAATACTTTGTCATTTCACATTATTACACAAATTAATTTATGGACATCTATGGTTTGATTTCTTTGCATGTGTGCATTGCATGGGTTCAGCTGGTGAAAAGTTCATGTCATTAGCACCTTTAGAAATATATTTACTGAGAAAAACGGTGACGTGTTCAATACTTAGGCTATTCTACCCGCTGTGTGTATATATATCGAACATCAGTTCACCAGCACCAGAGGTTAAAGGGAAGGCCAAATGTAGACAAAGTGAAACAAACAGTTGAGCTTATTAAAAATCATACAATCCAAGGCAATACTGACTGTTTTCAAAAGACGGGATCAATGACAGGGTTTCACTGTCCTACTTTTCCTTTTTTCCTGTCTTTTACATTCTAAAAGTCATATATAAATATATATGTACATACATACTGTATATATACAGTATATATACAAAGCTATATTTGTTAAGACACAACTTTGAGGTTATTAACACAATGAAATGCTGTAATTAAGTCTCAAATACAGTTTACATGCTTAGCTGTCACAATCAACCAATATGTCAGTGGTCCAGGACCACACCGACACCTATATGTCTAATGGTCCATGACTTTATGAGATCACTGTAATTGGGCTAGTTGGAAATGATTAGTTAGTCTACCGGTTCAAGGAAAAGGTCTTCAGTGTCCAACTTCAGTAATGCTCCTGTGGATTTTCAGGGATTTGCGATGGCCTACTAGCCAACATTTAATGATAAGGATGAAGAGAATATCATCACAAATCAGTTTGCACCACTGTGCTATCAACCTTCCGCAGGCTAACAGCACAGTGGTGCAAGCTGTGTTTGAGCTCATGATGGATGATGCAGGGGTGACATACTGATACTGTGTGTGTGTGTGTGTGTGTTCTGAATATGCTTATATATAGTGTGGTGTAATGCATTTTCAGTAATGTGTTTTATTGTGAAGGAGTCACAAGAGCTTCCGGAAATGCTGGCAGAGAGCAATTTGGGTTTGTTGTCAATAAGTTAAAATTGGCTACGCCAGAGAAATAAAGCCAGTTTGTTGCTCCACGATATGTCGCTTGATTCTTCACGTCCAATAACACGACATGGTGTCAGAAGTCGGTGCGGCAGTGAGAGCATGAGTGAAAAGAAACAGACTGGGAGCGAAAAGTGAGTTTAATCCGCATACGGCGAGATGTCAGACGAAGACGCGGGAGCTAGTGCACAAGTCGCACGGCCTTGACAGCCTCCGCACCAGCAGCTAGCAGATAGCGGCAACTATGCTAATGTGAACACACCCCCGAACGCCACATTCACCATTCAGCCTCCCGAGCCGTTTGATTTTTCAAAGCCACAACTATGGGAGAAGTGGATAAGGAGGTTTGAAAGATTCCGACTGGCTAGCAACCTGCACATTAGCTCAGAGGCTAATCAGGTAAACACACTCATTTACTGTATGGGAGATGAAGCAGACGATATACTGCGAGGACAAGCTTTAACGGATGCACAGAGACAACAGTACAGTGCCGTGAAAGACACTTTAGACACATATTTCGTGCCGAGGAAAAATATTATCTACGAAAGAGCCAGGTTTAATCAAAGACTGCAACAGGCTAACGAGACTGTCGACTCGTTTATCACCGCACTCTATGCATTAGCCGAAAACTGCAGCTACGGAGCACTTCACGACAAGTTGATAAGGGATCGTCTAGTAGTGGGTTTGAGAGACACCAGCTTAGCTGAGAGACTACAGATGGACAACGATTTGACCCTGGAAAAAGCAGTGAACATGGCTTGACATTCTGAAGTGATAAAAAGACAGCAAACGGACATCAGAGGGGAAAATATAAAAGAAATCGACGCAGTGACTGTAAGAAGCAAGAAACATAAGCATCCAACATTTAAGCCCCCAAACCAAACACGCAACAGCAAAGTCTAAAACACCAAATGACAGATCATGCTACAGGTGTGGAAAATCCCCTGGACATGGAAAAGGACAGTGCCCAGCTCGAGATGTGACATGTCATACATGTGGTAAAAGAGGTCACTACAGTAAAGTGTGCAAGTCTGCAAAATCAGTACATGTTATAGAGACTGACAAGTGTAATGACACACCCATGTTTCTTGGTTCTATAGATACAGGTTCAGATCCCTGGTATTCAGACCTCACTATTAGAAACCACAAGGTCAGATTTACACACTTAGACACTGGAGCAGACGTCTCAGTAATCCCAGCCCAGATGTACTACTCTATAGTCGACAAAGACACACAGCTGGCTAAACCAGATAGACCACTCTTTGGCCCTGGTGGTACACTACTTTCTGTATTGGGCATGTGCAAAGAAACATTATGCAAAGGGGAACAAGAAATCCAAGAGAAAGTGTATGTTGTTAAAGACTTACACATAGCTTTGCTAAGTAGACCAGCAAGAGTCAGGCTTAATCTTGTGTCGAGAACAGACAGCATAAACATGAAAGTGCTGAACGAGACCTACCCAAAATTGTGTCAGGGTTTAGGCTTAATGCAGCAGCCTTACACTATAAAGCTAAAACCAAATGCAGTTCCTTTCTCCCTGGCCACACCAAGGCGTGTTCCTATCCCTTTGTTAGGTAAAGTAAAAGAGGAGTTAGAGAGAATGGAGTCTATTGGAGTCATAAGTAAGGTTGAAGAGCCTACAGAATGGTGTTCTGGTATGGTCCCAGTGCCATCAAAAAATGGTTCAGTGCGTATTTGTGTTGACCTCACTCACCTTAATGAGGCAGTTTGTAGAGAGAAATATATCCTGCCTTCTGTTGAGCAGAGTTTTCAGCAAGTTAGATGCAAACAGAGGATTTTGGCAAGTCCCATTGTCCCCAGAGTCAGCACACTACACAACCTTCATAACCCCTTTCGGACGCTTCCATTTCAACAGACTTCCCTTCGGCATAGCGTCAGCCCCAGAACATTTCCAGCGGAGAATGTCAGTGATCCTCAATGGGCTGCCAGGTGTTGTGTGTCACATGGATGACATACTCTGTTGCGGCTTCCAAAACCAAACCTTTTAGCCGCTGAGAGTATGAGGTTGGGTCCTCAGGTTCGCGGATTTGTGACGCGCACGGACGCTATAATGATAAATACGCTGGATTCAAAGATGCGTTTTGGTGCATTTATTACAAAACAAACAGCACAGAGCTATCACAGCGCAGCAGGGATGGATGAATGAAAGCATGAAAAAACCAGCGGATTAAACAGATAAAAATGATGAATGAATGAGTAGCAAGTAGCGAATAGCGAATAGCGGTCAACAAAAATTACGGCTACCACCCAACCCTGACTCTCTCCATCTGTGAACCAGGTGAGTGCACGCCTTTATACACACCTCCATACGTGCACACGCCTACTCCCAGGTGAACCACTGCCTCTACAGCTCGCACACACACCCACACACTCAAACACACCGTGCACCTCATTTCCAATCTGTATGTCTCCTACATACTCATTTGGGGAGAAAACCCGAAACAATATGACATCAGACTTCACACAGTGCTGCATAAACTACAAGAAGCAGGTGTTACACTCAACATGGAGAAATGTGATTTAAACAAACAAGAAGTGAGGTTCCTTGGTCACATTTTGTCTTCAGAGGGAGTCCAGCCGGACCCAGACAAAATAAGAGCAATCAAGGAAATGAATCAAACGCAAGTGAAGTCCGCAGCTTTCTCGGGATGGTCAATCAGTTAGGTAAGTTCATTCCTGGTCTGGCAGACAAAGACAAACCACTCAGAGACCTTCTTTCAAAGAAAAACCAATGGATGGCACAACAAGCAGCATTTGATCAGCTGAAAAACAACCTCACATCAACACCAGTTCTCACACTGTATGATCCAAACAAAGAGCTAAAACTGTCTGCAGATGCATCATCCTATGGTCTAGGTGCCGTCCTCTTCCAAAAGGAGGGTGAGCAGTGGAGGCCTGTAGCGTACGCGTCACGCTCCTTGACAGAGACAGAACAGAGGTACGCACAGGTGGAGAAGGAGGCGCTTGCATTGACATGGAGTTTCCATGAGAGATTCAGAGACTCTCTCATCGGGAGACACTTCTATTTAGAGACTGACCACAAGCCACTTGTGAGCCTGCTAGGTCAACAGGCTCTAACCGAACTTCCACCAAGGATCCAGCGGTTTCGGCTTATGAGGTACAGCTACTCTATCTCACATACACCAGGCAAAGATCTGCTTACGGCAGTCACGTACACGTATCAGTCAAAATTCAGACTCAAAGGCCACTGAAGACTTAATGACTGACACAAACATCTATGTGGATGAAATAATAAATGGCCTACCTGCAAGCTCAACATATATCTCTCAACTGAAAGAGCAACTAAAAACAGACAGTGTTTGTTCAGAAGTCATGTCATTCTGTCAGAGAGGCTGGAGACTACAGCCATCTCACAGGCCCAGTTAAAACATATTGGCCACAAAGAGACGCACTAACGGTACACGAGGGACTGTTACTCAAAGGATCCAGACTAGTTATTCCTTCGATTATGCGTAATTCTGCCCTTGAAGCTTTACATGAAGGACATCAGGGAATGTCACGCTGTAGAGAGAGAGCCAGAGAGACAGTGTGGTGGCCCGGCTTGAGTAGCCAATGATCTAGTGAGAAACTGCACAATATGCATTAAAGAGCGTGCCAATCCAGTGGAGCCCTTAATGCCAAGTGAGCTCCCAGAGAGACCATGGCAAAAAGTAGGTGCAGATCTATTTGCTCTCAACAACAGCAACTACTTACTTGTGGTGGATTATTACTCTAGATTTGTGGAGATAGCCAAACTCACTCCCACACGATCAGAAGATGTTGTAGTTCACTTCAAATCAATCTTCGCCAGACATGGCATTCCAGAGCTTTTCTACAGTGATAATGGACCTCAGTTCTCAAGCAAACAGTTCACAGACTTTGCAGCAGCATATGGATTCAGGCATGTGACAAGCAGTCCTAGGTTTGCTCAAAGCAATGGCGAGGCGGAACGTCATGTCCAAACTGTAAAAAGACTGTTAAAGAAAGCTCAAGACCTGTACCTTGCTCTTTTAGCCTACAGAGCTACCCCATTGTCCAACGGGTACAGCCAAGCTCAACTACTTATGGGACGGAGACTTCGTACACCTGTACCCCAGCTTCCCTCTTTGCTCACTCCTAGTCTTCCAGGCAGCACCGCAGTAGCATCGAGAGAGAGAGAGAGAGAGAGAGAGGAGAATAAAGGACAGTCTTGTGTTCAACAGGAGACACCGTGTGAGAGATTTAAATCAGCTCACACCAGGACAACCAGTGTGGATTACAGATACCAAGTCTGAAGGCACAGTGATTTCACCTCACTCCACACCCCGCTCATATCTAGTGGAGAGACCTTCAGGTACTATCAGGAGAAACAGACACCACCTTGTACCTTTACCAGAACATCCAAGCACTCAGAGTCTACAACTCAGAGTCCAGAGACTTTAACACCAAGTCCTGTTAGAACTAGGTTTGGTAGAGTTGTCGTAAAGCCCAAAAGACTGGATTTATAGAAATAAAATGTGCCAAAATAAAAAGGTAAAGTGTTCTAAAATGGTACTAAGAAATGTGGATACATATGTTAAATGTTTCCTTATGCAGTAAAGGTTCTTTTACAATCTGCATTGTTTTCAAAGAAAGGGGGATGTGGTGTAATGCATTTTCAGTAATGTGTTTTATTGTGAAGGAGTCACAAGTGCTTCGGGAAATGCTGACAGAGAGCATTTTGGGTTTGTTGTCAATAAGTTAAAATTGGCTACGCCAGAGAAATAAAGCCAGTTTGTTGCTCCACGATATGTCGCTTGATTCTTCACGTCCAATAACACGACATATAGGTGGCTGCTTCATATGAAACAGGGAAAAGAACTTCTAAATCAAGGCTATTGGAAAGAAACATCTTTCAGTTTGACTCAATAAGAGACAGAGAGGTGAGAGGTCATAGGACTTCATTAGGTCATTTATAGGCTGAGGTCTGTTAGATCAAACCAGTGCCGTCCCTGAGCAGACTGAAGATCTAATCCATAGGAGTCATTGAAGATGGACACTGCATCACAGTGTCTCCAAGGATCACAAGGCCAAATGTGTGATCTTCCTCCTCTGTCCTGTCCTATATGTGATTATATGTGATGCTGGGTGATGGGGGAGGCATGGCTTGTGATAAATTACCAATATTGTGGTCTGGTTTCAAAGATACATGTAGTTCCTGTAAAGAGGATGCAGTGTGAACTCCAACACACAGAAAATGTTATCTGTTTGTGGAGGATTTAGATTGTGATATTCATGGGGACATGTTGCCTGAGCAAAGAAGCAGGCGGAGCAGCTGCACCCCCACTAATAGACTTGTGTGTTTTTGCACACAGTCTATGCACAGGAGACTGGAGCCAGAAGAAGTCTGACAGACTGTTAGCACCTACTGAAACACAGGCGGCAGGATGTGGTGCTAAAGTACGCTGTGATTACAACTTTTACCCAGGAGACTGGGGTTTGTCTCCCATGTATGTATATGTGTATGGGGGGGGGGGTCAGGATTTCTTTAGGGTTTACTTTTTTAGGGTTTAAGGTTACTTTCCATGTTTATTGTGGATTAGAAGTTGAAATGCACAAGATGTTGAATCAGGTCACAAACAAAACTAAACAAAAGCTTGGTTTTAAATCGAAATATGTCCAGTTGAGTAAAGTGGCAAACTATGAAATATCTGCATTATTATTGGTCATTGTTGAAGGCTCTGTGTTGTAGGAAATGTCATTTTCAGGTGTTAATTAACAGCCAAGTGTTTGCAAAATCACCATAAGCACATTTGATACAGTTTCTTTCTCATCTCCAACTCTTCATTACTACAACATGGTTTTCTGCTGGTGGTTTTCTACAAGTGCTCCACCAGACTAGTTCAGGGCTTACTTGCTCATGGGCACCTCAACAGACAACAAAAACTTCTGGAAACTTATTGATAAAATGTATTGTTCGTCACTGCCTTCAAAGCTGGTGGAGCTTTGAGCAGGCTGCTAGAGAGGTAGAGTGGCTGGTGGGGACTCATGGTTGTGTTTGTGTAGTCAGAAATTTGGTGGTACTTTCACATTTCACAATCGCCCTCGCATTCTACCATGTGTTTTGGAAGATCCACTTACTATTGAATGCATCGATAAGCAAGCAAAATATTTATGCTAAAATACCAAATTTCCTTCAGAAATTTCTGAAACTGTTGTGTGTGAAGTGTACACCCTGTTAGTATAACCAAATCAAATCACAAAGCTGTGAGACTCACACACACAGGCTACCCCGACGGTTAGGCCAGGGGTGTGCTGACCAGAGGCAGCAGAAGTGTTCAGGTTCATTACTGAAGCAAAAGCACTAATAAAAACTCTTTTGAAAAAGGCAAAAGTATCACAGCAAAATGTACTTACAGTCCTCAGTGCAGTCAAATGGTCCCTGTCAATGTTTTCTTTTTATATCTGATGTTCCTGGGTTATTATTACTGCTATATTAATGTGGATGTTGCAGTTTATTGCAGTAGATGAGCTGTAGTTGAGTAAAAGTACTTTGTTACGTTCCACCAGTGGTGCTTCCCTAGCTTACTATCGTGTTACTGAATAATATATACATAAAAAATTTAGCTATTTTAATATGATTATTTTAATTAATGTAATTATTCAGTGATTTGTTAACATTTTGTAGGGTTAGGGTTCGAAAATGTATATTTCAAGTTATATATAATATAGTGCAACACAGACTAAAGTAAAGAGGTATTATTTCTAAGCCCTCTATGTACTTGTTTTGTTAATAAACTGTGTGACAGGCAGCACGGTGGTGCAGTGGTTTGCACTGCTGCCTCACTGCAGGATGGCTCTGGCCGGTGTGGAGTTTGCATGTTCTCCCTGTGTCTGTGAGGATTTTCTCCGGCTTTCTTCCACAGTCCAAAGACACACAGGTTAATTGGAGACTCTAAATTGTCTTGCCCGATGTCAGCTATGATTGGCTGAGCCCCCAACTCCTGCAACCCTGAAGGATAAACAGAATTCTGTGTCACAGTGCTCCTTACTGTGCGTGTATTACTTTTCAGAAAAAAGGTTAGCATAGAGCAATGCTAGCTCCTGAGCAAAGCTAACAATTAGATAAATACTACATAATAAAGGTGAATCTTCTTTTTTGCCCCATTTGCAATCAGAAGGTCAGCAGTTTGATCCAAGTACAGACTATTTACCAATGAATGGAATAAAATATACAACTAGTAATCAGACGAAGCTAAACAGATCATCGGGCCCCTGTCACATTTGTGCCTGAGCTCTAATAAAACAAAATTGAATTGTTTTAAAACTGGGGTGGTAAAGCCCAAATCTAAATCCTGAAACTCACATGCAGCGGAAAGGACACGTTAGAGACAGAGAAGAGTTACAAGATGTGTGCTGTTCTAAGGAGCATGATAATGATGATCTAACACTACCAACAACACGAGTGGAAGACCATGGGTGGGGGACAGACTGGACCTTTACCCCCTCGCTGGATGGATTATGTACTAAATTGTATTCATGAATGCAAACTGGTTGCCCACCATATTTTCTACTGATGATCAAACTTTTGTTTTGGCTGAACCTGCTGGTATGACTGATGTTGACGTGACTGTCTTAACACAAGATTACATTAAACATATAAATGCATACATACCATAATTCACAGTATATATGCATTCATATTTTCACAACTGTTGCCGATGTTATGGAAACACATGCTAGTATTGAATGTGTAAGTGTAGCTGACGTAGTAACTGTACTGTGCGCCGTTTACTTTAACAGGCTAAACATAAAGGAAATGAATAGCGTCAGTAGCTTGCATGGTAACATTAGCATAGCTAAGTAGCCTGGACTAGCTCTGCTTTACATTACTGCTGCCAAGAGATGTAAAGTAAGTAATACAAATGTAAACAACTGTAATAAGTATTGGACATATTAATGATAGTTCACAACAGCAATCACTGCACATGATGCTTTCTGATTTACCCCAAATGTCTGTTACCACAATCAATGCTGCGGTCCGTCCTCCTGGAAACCATTGAGACAGGCTGATGGCACAGCGGGCCAGTGTGAGCTGACCAATCAGAGCAGGCTGGGCTGTGAAGAGCAGTGACACATAATGTGTATTTGAACATTACAGCATGGAAACAGATTCTAGCAGGAACCTGAACAACTCCTTGAAGTGACATAGCTTGAGGACATTCGAGCCACTAAAGGTTTTATACAGCTTTTACACATCTGTAGTGGAACTTCCCAACACCTGGAAATGGATGTGACCCCCTTCCCCCCAGTTAATGGTACAAATGAGTGAGCCTGTTCATCGCCTTTTCAAAGAACCCACAAAGCAGCCATCAGGAAGACATTTCCAAAAGGTCTTTCCAACCAAACACAGTGACATTATGAGGTGTTTTAACCAACCTGTGCAGCCGAAGACAAATCCCCACATTGTGGACAGTAAAGATTATTATTATCATCAAACTTGTCCATGCAGTTTATTAACCAGTCTATTAAAGATGGCAATCTTGAGCTGAACTAGTTGTGTGACTAGTTCAGTGACCTGACCTGAGCATACAATGAGTAGAGAGGATAAGTGAGAGTCTTAATGAAATTAAATGTACACTACAGCATACATATCAACTAATTCTAATACTACTACTTGTCACAAACAAATGCTGTTTCAGCTGGAGTAATCCTGTTATACGTTTCCACCCTTTGCCAAATACGAACATCTTCTGATTAACTGCTGGATGTGGCTTGACAGAGCAAAATAAGATGACAGAACATTTGAAGGGATTTAGAGGTTGATTAAATCTCATTGTTAACCCTTGCTGGCTCACCTCTGATCTCTACTGTCTGAACAACAGAGCTCTTGTCAGATTTTTCCCTTTTTATAAACACATTTGGTCTCCAGGCTGGATACATTCAAACAGGGGAACAACACATTCTTCTCTCAGTCTTTTGGACACACACTTGCTTACTTTACAAAATGGAAATGATATGGAAATAAAGATGAAGTAGTGAACACAGCTGTATTTGTTTCACCTGCACTGACTACACTGCTGCAACATCAGAGCAGAGGAAGAAGACAGTACTCACCAACAGCTGGACTTTCTTAGTCTGTACTTTACCTGATATAATAGTAGAATAATTATAATATGAAGAGAAATGACCAGCAAACCTTCATTTCAGCATCATTTCCTCATAATAACTCTTTCACAGCCTTCTAACAGGGGATGAGCCAATGCAGATTCACTCACATTTTACTGAGAGGAACATGGAAAAGCAAAAGTTTTGCTGTCCTAAGCTCAAAGGGATGTATGTCTAATGTCTGTCCTGGTCCTGGTGTCCTTTGTTCTCTGTCCCTGCTGATCGACACATGCAAAACAAACATCCAAACAGAAAGGAAACCTGCAGCAGCAACTCTGTAATCAAGTGACAGTGGGAAGTGCTGAGTGGTTATTACTCTGTCACACTGGATTTTAGTATTATTGAAGAGGGAACGTGAAAAGTGTTCAGAAGAAATCCATTCCTTCAGTCCAGAGCAGGATCATTCAGTGGATGGAGAAGTAACGGTGACAACAAGTGAATCTGCTCAGTTTACGTAGAATGAGTCCTCTCACATCTAACCTACAGTCTGACTTCAACCCACCACCTCACCATCTGTCTGGCTGGTTTCCCCCGTCTCTACAAGGTGGGGATGGATGGCTCAGAGTATTCACACATTCACTCATCAAGCATCTCTTTATACATTCCATTCTATGCTTAGAAAATGGCATACGCACATTCCAAGCCCTTCTGTGAGCGTACACAACAGCTATAAATGATAAATGATTTTGGTTTGAGTCCTGAAATAAGGTCGTCAGTTTAGACTTCTACCTTTTGTTCTATGACATAAAATGCATCCATAAATAACCACTCTAGAATTTTTAAGCTAAAAAACAGAGACTACAGTGGTCTACATGGACATTCCACAGATCTACTCACTAGTCTGCCTCGACAGCCTCGGGTCTTACTTTTTTCACATCGTAGCGTAGCTTTGTGGTGGTGGTGAAATCGTGTGATGGTGCTGTTTGTTTATAACCTGACTAGCTGGTTAATTCTGGTGACTGAGTATATGCTTCAAATGCTAATTTCCAGGTTTGGCCTACAAAAACGCGTCATCTTACAGAGTGTTTCAGTACTGAAGACTAGTCCATTGCTATGTGTTTACTAATGTTTAGCCTCCACCAGAAAATGATGAAGACTACATGTGTCTCTGTGTTTTGAACAAAGGTCTCCCTCTCTGAACTCAGTTTCCCAGAGTCCTTATGTTTTCACACCTAGGTGCTAAATTACCCCTGGACCCAGCTTCACAGCCACCCCCCCCCATTTATTGGTGCCCCAGAGTACTGAGCACAACATTGATAAAAAGGAGATTACAGAAAGTGTTTTCAACTAACCTGTGGACCCAAACGCACTGGTTGAGCAGAGCACAGCCAGACCTGACCCGAATAGTCCCGAGGGTGTTCGGCCCAAAAAGACCCTAACAGAGAACAACAGCAATAGCAGACGCAGTATGTTGTGCTATCAGTTAACAAAAAGGGCAGTGAATGTTTCAGGCCTTCTCAAATAAAGTTACTCTCTCCTCATGAGAGTGAACAGAATATGTCAATCTGACCTCCACAGACGTGGCTTCTTCTGTATTGTTTTGTTAAGAAGATAGACAGAATGTACCAGACGGACCTTGATTGTAATAATTTTGTTGTGCTAATCATACTCTAAAGTTATGATTAGAGATACACGCCGACGCAAACAACATCCACAAGTGTTTGAATATTATATGACCACACCAGGGATGCACTATCTGTGACGCACACGCGACTGTCAATAAAAGAACCGGGAGATCTAACAGCAGCATATGTCCTAGAAACTAATTCCTATGCCTTAAAGACCAATGTGTTGAAGTAATAGATAGCAATAAAATGTTCTGTATGCAAAGAAAACAATCTTTCAGCCAATTTCACATCCATTGACTAAGATCCCAGGATGGGCTAGGTTCCTTAGACTTGAGGAGATACCTGGGACAGAACACAACCTTCCTAAGGTGTCCATACGTGATAGAAATGAATTAAGAAAGAGCATTCAAGTCAGTCAAGTATGCTGCTGGAGCCATTTGTTTTGTCTCTTCCACAGGATCAGTTGCACAGCTTCTGACATGATCTCACATGGTTGTAGCAAAAATACTAGAGCTCTTGAATATGAAATTTCCTTCAAATGTTTTTTTAATGATCTTGTCTTTTCTTAATGATCTTTAAGATGCACTTAGACACACTCAAAAAGATGTGTTTGCTGTTAATTGCAAGTTACAGATTCCAGGCTTCAGAGTCAAAGCAGAGTCATTGTCATAATATGGTTGTGAGTATAATTCATCCTTTTCTGTAGAAGAGTGCATAAGAGTGCATAACCCACTATTATGCAGTGTGTTCTTAAGCTGATGGTGCTCTAAGTCCTTTTCATTGTACTTTCAGAGTGCCCTCTCATTCTGGTAGTTTCCTGAAGTGCTGCAAACATTTGCTTTAATCATTCAGATTGATTGTCTGGCATTAATTTTATTTTCTTACATTCTCTATCAGACTTGAATGCAGTTTCCTCCAACTTTCTGAGGCTCTGGACCTCCTCCAAAATATTTGCCCCCCCACCGCACAGGCCAGCACTGCAGGTTAAATACCAGCGGCCAAATAAATCTGTCTCATCCATCAAATATTGACTTTATGGCTCACATTAAAGGGTGAGTCCTGAATTTTAAGAAGGCTGCTGTATTGATCAGAGCCCAAGACGCCTTTAGGCCATGCAGAGAAGTCTATTTTGCTGTGGTATTATTGTTTGTGAGAAACTGGCAGCAGCCTCCTGTTGACATTTTTAGCGTA